>NC_048298.1:308142985-308273106 GCF_013100865.1 Trachemys scripta elegans
AAAAAGAACAGGAGTACTTGTGGCACCTTAGAGACTAACAAATTTATTAGAGCATAAGCTGTAGTCCACGAAAGCTTATGCTCTAATAAATTTGTTAGTCTCTAAGGTGCCACAAGTACTCCTGTTCTTTTTGCAATATTTAGTGTTATAAAGGCAGGGTGATACCAGAGCATGCTCTGTAAGAACTCTTTTCTTTCTGAATGCTCCACCCCCCAGTTATCAAAGAGGCCATATTTGTTGATTTTCAGGCATACCAAATGCCCGTCTTTTTGATCAGGCACTGTTCAAGGGCTGAGGCAGTTGTGGGTGAGATTTCTGTCTGGTGGGAAAGTTTAAACTGAGCTGACCAGGAGACTGATGATCAGACGATGCCGGATAGGGTGAGAGGAAAGAGTGCTGCTGCTTTGGTTGATTTTTTTACTGCGTTTTTTCCTGTGTTGTGGTGTTTAAAAAATTTGTCAAGGCACCCAGTTCTTTTGGATGCGAGCCAGGTAGTGTAGAGTTTGTACAAAACTGAAATCTGAATAAACATTGATCCAGGTGATTTTCACTATGCATTCTTACACATTGATTGTAATGGCTGTAGTAGGGTTTTTTGCTGTGCTTGGAAAGAATTTAATTCAAGCAGAGATGCATTGTCTCGATCTAAGCAATTTGGGAGACCCAGGTTCAAGTCT
This sequence comes from Trachemys scripta elegans, assembly GCF_013100865.1. Taxonomy (NCBI): domain Eukaryota; kingdom Metazoa; phylum Chordata; order Testudines; family Emydidae; genus Trachemys; species Trachemys scripta. Next base: position 308,143,663 of record NC_048298.1, read on the forward strand.
GTGCTCTGCTACAGGATTCCTGTGTGATCTTGGGCAAGTCATTTAATTCTGTCCTATCTGCAAAATGGGGTACCACCACTACCCTGCTTCACAAGAGAGTTTTGAGGGTAACTACATAAAAAATTCACAGGCACTCAGATGCTACAGTATCAGGGGCCATTTAAGTATCTTTGATAGATTTTCTTTGTGGTCAGAGATTCATTAAGCAGCAATGGTAAAAACTGCAGATCAGCCCAGCACCAGGGACCATGCTGCTTTCTTAATGAGATCATATAATTAAGAAAGTGGAAAGTATGGTCTTTCTGGACAGAATTGATGCTTTGCTAAATGTGCAGCACCTAGGTTGCACTACGGAAATGGAAGAACAGATGCAAATCATCATACAAAACCCAGACAGACACTGAACCAAATCTCTTTTGGATTTTAAGAGTTAAGGGATTTTTAGATCTCTCATTTCCATACTTCTGTGCATTCTCTGGGTCCAGCTGGGACTGGACGTGATAAAACTTGTGATGAGTCTGAACTACACGTGTTACTTTTAGTGTGTCCCATTACAGAGAAACTGGACTCTGTGGTTGACTACTATGAGAAAGGAGGTTTTTATTTTGGCTAGAGACAGGGCCCAGCTTCTGTGAGAACAGACTCTCCTTCCATACTTGTAGACTGACTGGAAACAAATGACAAGAAATCTCATGAGTAAGCCAGTTTTGTGAGATTTCTAGCTGAACTCAGAACCAATACATCTGGAGAAGGTGTGACTAAAGATCCTATACTTTGGAGTGCTTATATGATCTGAACACAACTCACCTCATCCTTTGAATTTTATCCATCTTTAATAATCTATAAGCAAACAGGTTCTCTTCTATTCTAAGAGAATCACATTAAACCAAGAGTTTAGTGATTCTCTATGTTTTCCAGTAGTATATTACAGGCTTGCAAAGTTGCATCTAAACTAGGAGAATCTCCGTTACTGAAAGGAGGAACTACTGGTAAAATTGATAATTTCCAGTCCACCAGCAAAAGCTTCTCACTCAAACTACGTCTATTTTTTTTAAAGTAAATAAATCCAACCACTGATACACTAAACACTTTTTTAGCTGTCTATAGTGATAGGAAAACAATGAAATTCTTCAAGGATCAGCCTGTTTTTGCACCATAAAGAGACTAACTTTTGCACCTTGAGACTAACTTTTCTTGGAACAATTAATTTCACAACAATTTGAGATTCTAGTTTGCACATGATTTGAGTGAATTAGTTAAAGTGCCTGGGAGCTTAGAGAGCAATTACTTTTGACACTTTTTAGCAGTAATAATGAGCACCCATTGGAATATAAAATTCTCTATTTGGAAGCATACCCAGCATATAATCTCTCTCTCTAACACACACTAAAGTTTGTAAATTACCTTTGTACTACCCATATCATTTAAAGAATGTTTCTTACTTATAATGTACAAACAGACCTTATAATGCTTTGAAACAATAATCATATTAGACAATAGCCTTAGGAAGGTGCTTTGACAGCCATTCACCATGACTTCTGACCTTTATAATGATCTCTGATTTAGTGATAGTAGGACTGTTTTCCAGTCAACAGATTAAATTGTCAGGATCACATAACAGTCTACAAATTTAGCTCCCATTAGTGGCCATGGAATGTGTGTGAGCAGATCATGGGCAGAGAGCATCTTCAGGCCTTAGACAGAGCTATATATACATTGTTAAACAATTATCATAACCCAGATCTCTAATGGGCAACTCTCAAAATGAAATATTTGCTATACTAGTCTACTGCCATTTTATTGTCATCTCTGCCAGAAGGATTACTATAGCTTTCCAAAACAGTCAAGGGGTCAAATCCTGAGGTCCTCATGCAATTTTCACTCAGTTCCAGTAGGAATCTGCCTGGGTAAAAATAAAGTAAACCCTGATTAAGGATCTCACCAACTACACCCTTTATACCTTTATACACCAACTACAATGCAGCCCTCTATGCAAATAGCTCTTGTCTGAAATCAGAACAATAACTTGAAAGACATGATGAAAGAATATCAGCAGCTTGAAACACCAAAATGAAATGGAAAGACTATAATAAGATAGTAGAACAGACTGAGGCAATCTACTATATTTTATTAGCTTTAGGCTTCTCCAATTACATGCTTAGAATTGGTGGTGTACAAGAGTTAAAAAGATAGATTATGAGTTAATCAGTTGGATTTAACAGGCAGATTAGGAAAAAATATGAGGCTAAACAGAGAAACATTGTTAACAATTTAACAGCATCTGGTATAATAAGAGAACTGTCACAGTAACACATATATAAATGGAGTCTAAAGGCCAGATCCCAGCTCTTTTGAAGTTTTCGCAGTCTGCAATGGAACCAGGGGTTAACCTTAATCAGCAGCCCTTGGAATTATGCCAGTTTCTACCAGCCAAGGACCTGGTCATCTCTCTTTTAGATCAGAAACCCCTGTGCTGAAGATTAATGAAGTCAACAGCATTTTTCAACAATCCTTCCAGTAAGAAAAAGGCTAATTTTATTCAGTAGCAATTTACAATCTGAACAGAATATAATCCCTATTTACAACACACTAAAACATGGCTTCTCCCAGATCTAAAGGGTGGGCTGCCACTCAGTCTCTTTTAAGGATAATTGGTATATTTATTATTTTAATAGATGCCTGTAAACAAACAGAAAAACAGTCTTAACTCAAACCTTACTTTTAGGTTTCAGCACCACTCCTCTCAGGGATCATTGGCAGCTTCCCAGTTCTGCTCCCTCTCTGGGACAGCAGCCTCACTGCTGTCTCCCTGAGCACCTGGCTTCTTCCTCCAGGGGACCCAGCATCATTGCTGTTATTGTCCCTCCCCATAGACAGCCAACCCTGATCAATTCCTCTCAGCTTGCCCACTAGCAGCCTTTTATAGGCCTAGATATAGCCCAGCCCCTCCTCCCCTTAATTGGCTGGATTGGACTCATAGACTTTACGGTCAGAAGGGACCAACATGATCATCTAGTCTGACCTCCTGCACATTACAGCCACAGAATCTCACCTATTCCTGTAATAGACTCTGGCTGAGTTACTGAAGTCTTCAAATCCTAAAATGGGCACAGCACAGAGGCTTAACATCACTTTCATTAAGAAAACATAATTTGCTTTCATCTATGTGTAGTGTCACTACAGAACTAATCATAACTGCAAAAGAGCATTTAATCTTACAACAGATCTCACCTGCTTTGATCCAGGGGCACTAGGCCTAGTCTATCCACAGCAACCAGCTACCCTGTGACAGATGCTGATAGCAAAACAAAAAATATTGGTTTGATCTGCTATAAATAATAACATAATGAGTCTATGGTCACTTAGAACTTCACTGTTGTCAGTTTGCTGCACATCCTGCTCACAGGGAACTTCAAGGCAAAGGTAAGGCTAGTAGTTAAGTCCTTGTTCTTCAAAACCACAGCCCCATAACCCATGAAATAAAGAACTACCATTATGCATTACGAGTAGAAAGTTTGGTATATAGTTAAAGAGCTCTGATTTAATTCAGTAGAGGTGTGCACACACGCAGGTGTGCCAACACACAGAGTTCGTTACAGTACTCCACAAGTCCGTAGCACCTTCCTTCCCAGGATTTCAGGATTTTGCAAAAGGTGATTTTATTGCCCCCATTTTGGAGCTAAGGCAACTGGTTCACAGAGAGGATAAGTGATCTGCTCAGGCCACATGGTCACTCTAGATAGAGAGTGAAATAATAACCTAGTTGTCTGACTCAATGCCCTTGCTCTAACCACTCGAAAATCCTGCCTGCCATTTGAGACATCAGAGATGGAATTTGAGAAAACATTGCCTGATTAAGTCATCAGAAACAAACAGGGGTTTCAGTTCACTTTTCATTATATGCTTTGTTTTTATGAACCTCTTGAGGGGCACATATTATGTAAATAAACTGTATTTTCAATCTTTTTTCCCCCCAATTTAATACCCACTTGCGTCACATCTCAGACACAAACAATCACAGAAGAGAGAGAGCACAGCTTTTCTATTTAAACAGAGCTCTTGTTTTGGAGCCTTAAGTTTAGTTTAGTTTCAGCAAAATAAAAAACAGAAGCACTCTTTGGGTTTGTTGAAATATAAAAATCTTATTAAACCATTATCCCTACATTGGCTGCATTAGGATCTAAAGGAACCGTACAAATGGAATTCTAATATTTAGCTCTCATGTAACACTTTTCATGGTGAGTTAGCTCAAAGCACATTACTATTACTAAGGAAGGTAACTATCATAATTATCCCCATTTTACAGATGAGAGCCCAGATCCTCAACAGTATTAAGGTCCCTAACTCACACTGAATCACAAATGGGTGAAGTGACTTACTTGCCCAGGACAAGTTTTAATGCCTATGTACGGGGATAACAGAGATGATTACTTCAACTTGGCTGAAATCTCTTTTAGGATCAGCCTAATGCAGTCAGAAGGAAGATTGTGCTAGAGTGATAGGCTCTTTGAGGCTCACTGCATGAATCTGCTTGGGATAGAAACACCCTGCCCTGCTTTATGCATTGGGGGAAGTCCCTATGTCTGATTCCTCATAGCATAACTTCAGTTATATGCTAGTATAACTTCATCCAGCTGCTGGGATGTCTGTGGGTCAGGAGCATTCAGGGAGCAGGGGAGAATTGAGCAGAATCCCTCCTCCTCCTAGCAAGGTTTTATGGATTCCTTTCCAGTTGCAGCATGTCTGAATTTGAGAAAAGACAGCTGAGCCTTGTCAACAAGTCAGGCAAGACAGGTTTGCATTTAGTTTGCACAAATGAGCTGGTTAGGGGTCTTCTAAAGGGAGCTTGGGTAGTCTGAAAAAGGTATCTATGCTTATATTGTTTATGTAGCAATAGGAACAGGGAATCCGGGGCGGGGAGTGCAATAGAGTCACTCATTCGTTTGCTGGCCCTATGACTATTGAATTACTTATACAAAGCAGAACAGCTTCAACAGGAGAGATTGAGAGATGGTCACCCCACAATACCTGATATGAGGGGAGGGGTAAACCACTGCACTAAGAGGGGAGAAGTAAGTTCAGACCCCTGCTGCAGAGTAGGCATTTGAGTGTGGGTCTCCCACATCCTATGTGATTGTTTTAACCTTCGCATATTGGGTAAAAGGGAATGCTGCTGCCACCTCAATTTGTGCGTGTGTGTTTTGTTGTTGTTGCAAGAAAGGGCTCAGGCACCTCTCTCATGGCTGTGAATCCCAAGTAGAAGGAGATGCCTCCCGCTGGCCTGGACTTGGGTGCCTAAGGCCCTTTGAGGGGTAGGAGTTAGGCTACACCCCTCTCTTCAGCATTTCCTGCTAGCTGAGGCAGCTCTCTGCTCAGCTTGCTGGCTTTTGTGGTTCCCATTCTTAGGCACCCAACTCTCCACATGCATTGCACAGGGAGCCTGGGTGCCTCACTCTGGGCAGTGGATTCCACTAGGTGGCAGGGCACATAAATGGTAGGTTTTGCAACATTTAGTCAAGGTCCCCTTTATGGATCTAGCCCTAAGTGACTACATCTGGTTTTCAAAAATGATTTAGGTTACTTTTGTAAATGGGACTAAGGGCTGAGCTATGCTCACGTTATATTGGTATAATTGTGTTGGTCGGGTTGCTTTTTCTGCCGATTTATTTATACTTGTAAAATCCTTAGCGTAGATGCAGTTCAGCCAGTATAAAGGTTCCCAAACCAAGATAAGCTTTACTGGTATACATATTTTTAAACTGCTATATTTGTATCCGCACTGGGGTAGGGGAGGAGTTGCTGCTTTAATTACACCAGTATAGTTTCTAGTATAGACAAGCTCCTAGGCTCCTAAGGGTATGTCTATGCTGCAGAAAAAAACACCCCTACAGCAGCAAGTCTCAGAGCCTGGGTCTACAGACTCAGGCTCATCTGGTTTATGCTACGGCACTAAAAATAGCTGTGTAAATATTCCGGCTTGGGCTGGAACTCAGCTTCTGAAGCCCCTCACCTTCCTGGGTTTCAGAGCCCAAGTCAGAACATCTACCTACCTTAGCATATGTCTGTGCTGTAAGCCCAGGGTTAGTAGAACTTGAGTTAGCAGGCCCTGGGTTTGTTAACCTAGGACTTGAGCATCTATACTCATTTGTAACCCCAGGTTAGGAATTGTTAAACCCTGGGTCCCAACCCTGGGTCTCCAGTGTCTACATTGTATTATGTGACAAAGAGTCCTGTGGCACCTTATAGACTAACAGATGTATTGGAGCAAAAGCTTTCAGGGTACGTCTGACGAAGTGGGTATTCACCCACGAAAGCTTATGCTCCAATACATCTGTTAGTCTATAAAGTGCCACAGGACTCTATGTCACTTTTTACAGATCCAGACTAACACAGCTACCCCTCTGATACTTTACATTGTATTATGCAAGCCTGAGTCCAACCACCATGTCCCAGACTTCCTAGTGCCCTCCCAAAATGTGGCTACTCTAGCCTTTTGTTTGTAGTGCAGCGCAGGAAAACTGGACTGTCCAGAGGACAAAGAAAGTTGACTTGTGGGATACTTTTGGCAGTCTCAGAAAATGAGTCCAGTGAGGCTGCATCTACACTGCAAAGCAATAGGGTTTGTGCCAGTGGTCTCCGCTTGACTCCGGTGCAAATCCTACACCTGTGGGAGGTCCTGGGTCTGAGCCGGGAGTTAGCACAATTTGTGTGTAGAGGAAAGGGGGGTTAGGCTTGAACCTGAGTTCAAGCACTGGACTTACATTTTGCAATGTAGACATATCCTAAATCTCTTCAGTGCTTTTGAAAATTTCACTCAGTGTGTGTATGTCAGTTAACATATTCTGAGGACTTCAGCCCAGGGTATTAGGCTTCTGAAATAAATGTTCCCAGTAGAACTAAAGAAACAGCTTTAAGGTAGCAAAGACTTTTTAATTAAAAAAAAAAGCCGCAAGTTACAAGAAATACTTTCATATGTTGTAGCTTTTGTAATCAGTAGAAAGAATGCCAGTGAGGAGAGATGGAACAGTACCAGATTTCATCTGCAAAGCAGTAAAAGTTATCCCAGTTGTGGCAGAGGATTGAACTGGGTCACTAGTTGTGCAGAAAGGTCCCCTATCTTTAGTGTTTATTACATAGAATCATAGAAGATTAGCATTGGAAGAGACCTCAGGAGGTCATCTAGTCCAACCCCCTGCTCAAAGCAGGACCAATTCCCAACTAAATCATACCAGCCAGGGCTTTGTCAAGCTGGGCCTTAAAAACTTGTAAGGATGGAGATTCCACCACCTCCCTAGGTAACCCATTCTAGTGCTTCACCACCCTCCTAGTGAAATAATTTTTCCTAATATCCAATCTAGACCTCCCCCACTGCAACTTGAGACCATTGCTTCTTGTTCTGTCATCTGCCACCACTGAGAACAGCCTAGCTCCATCCTCTTTGGAACCCCCCTTCAAGTAGTTGAAGGCTGTTATCAAATCCCCCCTCACTCTCTTCTTCTGCAGACTAAATAAGCCCAGTTCCCTCAGCCGCGCCTCGTAAGTCATATGCCCCAGCCCCCTAATCATTTTCATTGCCCTCCGTTGGACTCTCTCCAATTTGTGCACATCCTTTTTATAGTGGGGGGCCCAAAACTGGATGCAATACTCCAGATGTGGCCTCACCAGTGCCGAAGAGAGGGGAATAATCACTTCCCTTGATCTGTTGGCAACGATCCTACTAATGCAGCCCAATATGCCATTAGCCTTCTTGGCAACAAGGGCACACTGTTGACTCATATCCAGCTTCTCATCCACTGTAATCCCCAAGTCCTTTTCTGCAGAACTGCCACTTAGCCAGTGGGTCCCCAGCCTGTAGCGGTGCATGGGATTCTTCCATCCCGTCTGCACTTGTCCTTGTTGAACCTCAATAGATTTCTTTTGGTCCAATCCTCCAATTTGTCTAGGTCATTCTGGACCCTATCGCTACCCTCCAGCATATCTACCTCCCCCCCCCCCAGCTTAATGTCATCCATGAACTTGCTGAGGATGCAATCCATCCCATCCTCCAGATCATTAATGATCATTATTTCCTTTATTATACTGCAGTAAGGTAGTGCGCCTCACATGCAGAATCTTTATATCTGCTCCTGAGAATGGATTAGTTTGAATAGCCAAGAGGAACAAACCTGGGAGTTATATAGGATTTGCTTCCACATTTTGATTAAGGTTTGATGGCACTTTGCTTTCAACATTATTGCTTAATAATGTTGGAGGGCAAGGCCAGAAGCCAAGTGTTTGTTTATCTTTGAGACATCAGGGGGAAACTCTTGGATTTCTTCTACATGACACATGAGGACTAGAGGATTGGGGAGACAAAACAGGATATTGCTCTCTCTCATTTGGTTACACATCCACATTTCCCAAGTGGTTCTCATGTGTTGCCTCTGAAATAAACTGCATTATGAAGGGGCCTCAAACCTCTCTTCTGATTTTATGTTAGATGGGGAGTGCCAAAAAAAGGCTCTTACAGAAGTACGATACATTTTTGCATAGGTGCTTTGCAAGAATGCAAAGAACATTAGAGTTCAGGGGTACAAAGCAGTAACAATGGACATTTATAGTATCATTAACACTGTTCATTGGTATGTTCCAGGTATATTTTTATATAATTGCATCCAACAATACATGTTAAAATAATTTTAAGGCTGCAAAGCCAAATATTAGGAAATGGCAGAGTGAAGGTTGCATTCATCCTCCTTGTGCGAATGCATTATGATATTCTTTAGTTACATGATCACATGCTATTTTATACAAAGGATCCCTGCCTAATTTTCTAGGTTTTTAAAAGAGTAAATTGAAAAAAAAGAAAAGCAAATTCCATCATGTGAAACCATATTGATCCCCACATGGTTCATCAGCAGGGTTAGAACCTTTAGATCTGCAGCACAGACCTCTGCCACTTGAGCAACTGATAGAGGATGACCTTTTACTGCTATGTGGGCCCAGCCCTTAGAGGGTGATGTGGGACACATTTTGCCAGAGGCTTTCACAGCTATCTGCTGACAGCAGAAGTATGTTGTGACTCAGGAATCCTGGGTTTCATTCCATGTTTTTTGCGGAATATATCTGGTGCTTACAAATCCTTCTGCCCCAGCTCCTCCAGCCTGTCTGTGTCGCAGTCCCACTCTCCCTGCTAACCCTTTTCAGCTCTTGGCCTCACTTCCCAGTCTTCTCAGCTCCATGTATCAGGCTCTGACCTCATCCCACCTTGTTCTTCATCCATCCTCGGCTCCACAGCCAATCCCCAACCCTTACCCTCCAGATTCTTATGCTAGTCCTACAGTCCCAATTCCCACCCTTTGGCTCCATGTTCCAGGCTCCACCCCCACCACTTCTTGTTTTGGTCATCTCCCATCCCCCAAACTCCTTTGTCCCAGTCTCCCCCTTGCCACTTACCCAGACTCACCTCCTTAGCCTGCATTCATAGAATCATAGAAGATTAGGGTTGGAAGAGACCTCAGGAGGTCATCTAGTCCAACCACCTGCTCAAAGCAGGACCAGCTAAATCATCCCAGCCAGGGCTTTGTCAAGCCAGTCCTTAAAAACTTGTAAGGATGCAGATTCCACCACCTCCCTAGGTAACCCATTCCTGTGCTTCACCACCCTTCTTGTGAAATAGCGTTTCCTAATATCCAATCTAGACCTCCCCCACAGCAATTTGAGACCATTGCTTCTTGTTCTGTCATCTGTCACCACTGAAAACAGCCTCGCTCCATCCTCTTTGGAATCCCCCTTCAGGTAGTTGAAGGCTGTTATCAAATCCCCCCTCACTCTTTTCTTCTGCAGACTAAATAAGCCCAGTTCCCTCAGCTGCGCCTCGTAAGTCATTTGCCCCAGCCCCCTAATCATTTTCACTGCCCTCTGTTGGACTCTCTCCAATTTGTGGCCTCACCAGTGCTGAATAGAGGGGAATATTCACTTCCCTCGATCTGCCTTCTTGGCAACAAGGGCACATTGCTGACTCATATCCAGCTTCACATCCACTGTAATGCCCAGGTCCTTTTCTGCAGAACTGCTGCTTAGCCAGTTGGTCCCCAGCCTGTAGCAGTGCATGGGATTCGTCTCTCCTAAGTGCATTTGGATAAGGCTGACTCTTCCTTCTCCTCACGGCCTGGGCACCAGCATGGGGGAGCACTGACAACAGGAGAGACAGTTTCCCTGCTCTCAGTTCTGGTGCCCAGTGTCACAGCAACTTTCTGCAGCTAGGAGGTGCAATTAAAAGAAAATTCCTGACCAACCTTGCAATCCTGGGCTGGAGCATGCTCAGTACAGATGGAATCTTTAAAAAATTTAGCTGCCAAACTCTAACAAGTACGAGTGTATGTGAATTACAGGGATGGCAAGAGGCACATTGCTGTCACCAGGACAACCCCCATCCCCACCCCAGCCAAATTTCAAGGCCCTTTCTAAAGCAAAGAGATGCTAGAGCGTCCCAGTGAAATAGTTTAAAGCAATTTTTAACAGAGGCAAAACTTCATTTTCTTTAACCTTGGTCAGGGAAATGACTTGAATAATTTTTGCTGACATTATGTTTTTTTAAAATCACTCTTAGGCAGACACCCAGTATAGAAGACTAGGTAAAATGGTAAAACTTTGGCAAAGTTATAAGCCCCTGAAAACAGGGTCTTATAATGAAAAGTGTCAGGCAACCATAACTTTAGGCATTGCTAGCTGCATCACCTATAATAAAAATAATGTTTTTCATGCCAACGTCCCTAAATTCTTCTTTGACAGGATTACTGGCCCAGTGGATAGGAGAAAACTATAGACACGATATATCTTGATTGTAGTAAGGCATAATGACATTCTGATAAGCAAACGTGGTCTAGATGAAATTACTCTAAGGCCTTGGCTACACTTACCAGCTAGTTCGACGGCTGGAAATCGAAGTTCTGGGTTCGACTTATCGCGTCTAGTCTGGACGCGATAAGTCGAACCCGGAAGTGCTTGCCGTCGACTGCGGTACTCCAGCTCGGCGAGAGGAGTACCGCGGAGTCGACGGGGGAGCCTGCCTGCCGCGTGTGGACCAAGGTAAGTTCGAACTAAGGTACTTCGACTTCAGCTACGTTATTCACGTAGCTGAAGTTGCGTACCTTAGTTTGAATTGGGGGGGGGTAGTGTAGACCAAGCCTAAGGTGGTACAATAGTGGTTGAAAGAACATACTAAAGAGTATTTATCAAAGGTTCACTGTCATAGTGAAAGGGCGTATCTAGTGGGGTCCCATAAGGATCTATCCTGGCTCTGGTACTATTCAACATTTTTGTTAATGACTTGGATAATGGAGCAGAAAGTATGCTCATAAAATTTGTGGATGTCAGCAAGTTGGGAGGGGTTACTAGCACTTTGGAGGACAGGATTAGAATTCAAAATGACCTTGACAAATTAAAGAACTGTCTGCAATCAACAAGATGAAATTCAGTAAAGAAAAATGGAAAGTATTACACTTAGGAAGAAAAAAAAATGAAACTACAAAATGGGGAATAATTGGCTGGGCAGTAGTACTGCTGAAAAGGATCTGGGGGTTATATTGGATCACAAATTGGATTTGAATCAACGATGTGATGCCGCTGTGAAAAGGCTAATAACATTCTGGGGTGTATTAACAGGAGTGTTGGATGTCAGACCTGGGAGGTACTTGTTCTGTTCTACTTACCACTAGTGAGGCCGCAGCTGCAGTACTGTGTCTAGTTCTGGGTGCCACACTTTAAGGAAGAAGTGGACAAATTGGAGAGAGTCCAGAGGAGAACAACAAAACTGAAAAAAGGTTTAGAAAACCTGACCCAGCATGAAAGGTTAAATACTGGGCATGTTTACTCTTAAGAAAAGAACTGGGGGAAGACATGATAACAGTCTTCAAATATGTTAAGAACTGTTAAAAAGTAATGGGCTTAATATGCAGCAAGGGAGATTTAGATTAGATATTAGGAAAAACTATCTAACTATAAGGATAAGAACATAAGAACGGCCATACTGGGTCAGACCAAAGATCCATCTAGCCCAGTATCCTGTCTTCTGACAGTGGTCAATGACAGGTGCCCCAGAGGGAATGAATAGAACAGGTAATCACTAAGTGATTCATCCCCTGTCACCCATTCCCAGCTTCTGGCAAACAGAGGCTGGTGTCACCATCCCTGTCCATCCTGGCTAATAGCTATCCTCCATGAACTTATCTAGTTCTTTTTTGAATCCTGTTATAGACTTGGCCTTCACAACATCCTATGGCAAGGAGTTCCACAGGTTGACTGTGCATTGTGTGAAAAAATACTTCCTTTTGTTTGTTTTAAACCTGCTGCCTATTCATTTCATTTGGTGATCCCTAGTTCTTGTGTTATGAGGAGTAAATAACATTTCCTTATTTACTTTCTCCATACCAGCCAGGATTTTATAGATCTCTATCATATCTCCCCCGCCCCCAGTCATCTCTTTTCCAACCTGAAAAGTCCCAGTCTTAGTCATCTCTCCTCATATCACAGCTGTTCCATACCCCTAATCATTTTTGTTGCCCTTTTCTGAACCTTTTCCAATTCCAATATATCTTTTTTGAGATGGGGCAACCACATCTTCATGCAGTATTCAAGATGTGGGCATACCATGGATTTATATAAAGACAGAAAATATCATATTGCCTCATTATTTATCCCTTTCCTAGTGATTCCCAATATTTATTAGCTTTTTTGACTGCCGCTGCACATTGAGTGGATGTTTTCAGAGAACTATCCACAATGATTTAAAGATTTTTCTTGAGTGGTAATAGCTAATTTAGACCCCATCATTTTATATGTATAGTTGGGATTATGTTTTCTGATGTGTATTACTTTGCATTTATCAACATTGAATTTTATCTGCCATTTTGTTGCCCAGTCACCCAGTTCTGAGAGATCCTTTTGTAGCTCTTCGCAGTCTGCCTGGAACTTAACTATTTTGAGCAATTTTGTATCATCTGAAAATTTTGCCACCTCACTGATTACCCCTTTTCCAGATCATTTATGAATTTACTGACTAGGACTGGGCCCAGTACAGACCCCAGGGGGACACCACTATTTACCTCTCTCAATTCTGAAAACTGACCATTTATTCCTACCCTTTGTTTCCTATCTTTTAACCAGTTACCAATCCATGGGAGGATCTTCCCTTTTATCCCATGATAGCTTACTTTGCTTAAGAGTCTTTGGTGAGGGACCTTGTCAAAAGCTTTCTGAAAATCTAAGTACACTATATCCACTGGATTCCCTTCGTCCACATGCTTGTTGACCTCCTCGAAGAATTCTAGTTGATTGGTGAGGCATGATTTCCCTTTACAAAAACAATGTTGACCCTTCCCCAACAAATTAGGATAGTTAAGATGTGGAATAGGCTTTGAAGGAAGGTGGTGGAATCAGTCATTAGAGCTTTTTAAAAACAAGTTAGACAAACACCTGTCAGGGATGATCTAGGTACACGTGTTCCTGCCTCAGTGCCAGGGACTGAACTAGATGACCTTTTGTAGTCTCTTCCAGCCCTACAATTCTATGATTCCCAAAGGATTATTTATAAACTATGCATGGATTACATGCTGTCACACTGAAATGGAGGCAATTCTGAAGTATGAGATGGTATCCTTCGCACAATGCACAGCAACACTTCAAGACACAGAATGATGAACGATGGATCCATATGAATCTGCAGGGTGAATATTAGGTAGGCAGAACTTAAATACTCAGTTGGAATTTAGCTAGGATACTACTACTCTTGTTAAAAAAGTCCAAGTGGAACTTAAAGATCGTGAAAGATCAGAAGCTTGGCTTTACATCTCCTTCAAAAGCTAGTAAAAATGTCAAATATAATATTTCTGACTTGCAGAAATCTGTAAGAAAATTAAGCTTGATAGAGACTGTAGTGACACTAATTTGGACTTATCAAATCTATAAGATAATTAAAATAAATATTCAAACTTGTGTATATGCCCCCAGGTAAATTCTTCATAGTCTACATTGTTATGAAAAGGCAGTTATTTATGGTAATTTTTCATAGATGAGTGGAAAGCACAACTGTTAATCTTTATTTTCCTACATTGTTCTGCTTGGCATGCTGAGATCTAGGTAATGCACTGGGGTATACTAATGGTGTGGAAGGATTTATGGGTATTATTCCCATTGATGCTGATGGGAGATAAAGTACACGCATAAATCCTGCATGCCTCCAAGGGAGAGTATGCTTGCTGACAGCAGACATCGCTAGTAAACACTGAGAAGCATTGCATCATCTCCTAATTCACTACAGGCTAGTTCTCTAAAGTACTACATAATGCCATACTGTGAATTGAAGAGGCTGGGGTAGATATAACAAAATAGTAGGGCAAACAAAACAGTTTCAATGAGCCAGTCCAAACTTTCATGACATCGAGAACATTCTAAATAAAGGTTAAAATCCTGAACGGGAATCCTATCCTTAACTTCCATCTTGCTACTTGGATCTTGGAGCACGTATGATGATAAGTCTGATCTCATTGACACTGATGTAAATCCAGAGTAAGTCCATTAACTTGAAAGGGCGTTTCTCCAAATTGGCACCAATCGGAGTAAGCAGAATCTGACTCACATCCTATAGTACATTGGAACACACACACTTCTGTCTGATCCTGCTGCACTTAGGTATGACAGCAGGAGTTAAGGATTGAATGTTAGTCTGAATATTTGATCCTAAAAAAAATAACCTTGTTTTTCTGGGTTCCATTCAGAGGCCTAGTGGTTAATTTTGTAAACATTCCATAGAGTTTCAGTATCAAAGTGTCATATGGAATGGCCCTTTAATAAGGGGAATCAGCCTTTGAATGCCAAACCAAAGAAGAGTACAGAAGAGAGGCAGATACTGTAGAAAGCAGACCTCCCAACTAGAAGCACAGTCTTTCTCCATCTTTTATGGTAAGGTATTTGGACTTCAGAGCACCTAGCTTGGTAGAAATGGTTGGCCATAGAGGAATTTGGTAAGGCAAAAGTTTTTAGGATGAAGACTAGAACTGACACATACTATATGGGTGGACACCTGTGAAACGGCTACTCTTCTTCTTCAGCTATCCCTCGACGTGAGGATGATGTCTGCCAAGGGGTTTCACTGGTGGGTTTTTAGGTGGCTGAAGAGCCCAATTCGTGCCCTGCAGATTTTCCCACAGAAGTGACAGGTGTGATCTTGGAGGAGACATAGTTGTTGGCTGGACTGTTTTGCCCTTTCTTTCCTCCTTTGTTGCTTTTCTGTCTCATGAGCACGTCTGTTCTCCTCAAAGTGAGCTGTGGCTTGGTGTATGGTGTGGTGCCACTGTGTTCTGTTCTGCGCTGAGTTCTCCAAGTTTGTGGGGTTGATGTCTCCCTTTTTACAGTGTACTTTCAGTATGTCTTTGAAGCTCTTCCACTGCCCACTGTGAGCCCTTCTTCCCTGACTTAACTGAGAGAAGAGTACTTGCTTCGGGAGGCGAGTGTCAGGCATACATACCCAGTGACCAGCCCAGCGGAGTTGGTGTTTCATAACCGGCGCTTCTATACTGCAGATGTTGGTTGCAGAGAGAACACTGATGTTAGTGCGTCAGTCTTCCCAGCTGATCCTGAGAATCCTACTGAGGCAGT
This sequence comes from Trachemys scripta elegans, assembly GCF_013100865.1. Lineage (NCBI taxonomy): Eukaryota > Metazoa > Chordata > Testudines > Emydidae > Trachemys > Trachemys scripta. Next base: position 308,159,299 of record NC_048298.1, read on the forward strand.
GCTGCTGGAAGCACTTCAGCCACTTGAGATGTCGTCTATAGGTTACCCAGGTCTCACACCCATAGAGAAGGGTGGGGATGATAATTGCCTTGTAAGCCTAGATCTTGGTGCCTGTTTGCAGATCCCTATCACTGAAGACTCATTTGAGTAGTCTTCCAAAGAATGTGCTGGCATAGCGGATCCTGTATTCGATTTCTATGTCCATGCTGGCTGTTGGGAGAGATGGCTGCCTTGGCATGGAAAATGGTCCACATTTTCCAGGGGTTCTCCACGGATGGTGATTTGTGGAGTACAAAGAGTAGTTTGTACAGAAGAGGGCTGGTAGAGTATCTTGGTTTTCCTGATGTCAAGAGAGAGACCCAGGTTGTGATAGGCAGCTACAAAAAGATTTAGGGTGCTTTGCAGGTTGGCCTCTGTGTGTGTGAGGATGACAGTCATCTGCATACTGAAAGTCAGTGATGCCAATTCTCATGATCTTAGATTTTGTTTGGAGACGTTGGAGATTGAGGAGTTGGCCATCCATATGATACTCAATCACTATTCCATCAGGAAGGCGTTCGCGGATGAGAATCAGGATCCCAGCAAGGTAAATGAAGAAGAGTGTTGGAGCAATGACACAGCCCTGCTTGACACAAATAAGAATGATGAATGGTTCAGTCTCTGAGCCATTGCACAGAATAGTGGCAGTCATCCTGTCATGGAATAGTCTGATGGTGGAAATGAATTTCTGTGGACAGCCAAATCTACACAGCACCTTCCATAGGGAATCACGATTGATAGAGTCAAAGGCCTTAGTTAGATCGATGGATGTATGAGCAGTTCCTGGTGTTGCTCTCTGCATTTCTCCTGAATCTGTCGTGCCATGAAGATCATGTTGGTTGTGCCTTGGGATGACCTGAAGCCATACTGTGATTCAGAGAGGAGTTCCTCAGCAAGGGGGAGGAGGCAGTTTAGTAGGATCCAGGCAATGATCTTCCTTGCGATGGGGAGGAGGCTAATACCTCTGTAGTTCCTGCACAAAGATTTGTCCCCTTTCTTGAATATTATAATGATGTTGGCATTCTTAAAGTCAAATGGAATTTCTTTGCAGGTCCAGATTCTGGACCAAAATGGCTACTACATGCAGATGGAATTTGGAACTCTCTCTGTTTCATTCAAGAAGATAACTAGACTGATTAATGTCCCTGACTCAAATACTGAACAAGATCCTCCCAGCAATTCTTGTTAAAAAATATCAGTGCACTTTATGTACCTTGTCATAACTATAAAGGGAAGGGTGTAACAGCTGTCCTGTGTACAGTACTATAAAATCCCTCCTGGCCAGAGACTCCAAAATCCTTTTCACTGTAAAGGGTTAAGAAGCTCAGGTAACCTGGCTGGCATCTGACCCAAAGGACCAATAAGGGGACAAGATACTTTCAAATCTTGGGGGAGGGGGAGGCTTTTGTTTGTGCTCTTTGTTTGGGAGTTCGTTCGCTCTTGGGACTGAGAGGGACCAGACATCAATCCAGGTTCTCCCCATCTTTCTAAACAAGTCTCTCATATTTCAAACTTGTAAGTAAAAAGCCAGGCAAGGCGTCTTAGTTTTACTTTGTTTTCTCAACTTGTAAATGTACCTTTTACTCGAGTGTTTTTCTTTGTTTGCTGTACTTTGAACCTGAGACTAGAGGGGGGTCCTCTGAGCTCTTTAAGTTTGATTACCCTGTAAAGTTATTTTCCATACTGATTTTACAGAGATGATTTTTACCTTTTTTTTTAATTAAAAACCTTCTTTTTAAGAACCTGATTGATCTTTCCTTGTTTTTAGATCCAATGGGGTTGGATCTGTATTCACCAGGAGTTGGAATGGTTATTTTCTCCTTGTTTTAAGATCCAAGGGGTTTGGATCTGTATTCACCAGGGAATTGATGAAAGGTTTCTCAAGGCTTCCCAGGGAAGGGAATCCATTTGGGAATGGTGGCAGCGGACCAGAACTAAGCTGGTAGTTAAGCTTAGAAGTTTTCATGCAGGCCCCCACATTTGTACCCTAAAGTTCAAAGTGGGGATACAGCCTTGACATACCTAAATCTGGGTAGCTTATTAAAAATGTGTAACCCTAATGCTACTTGATAAAGTAATAATTTGTGGCTCAGAGTTGTCTTTGAAATGAAAAACACAAGGCTAAAACCAGAAAGAAAGCAGCACTGAAACTTTTTTTTTAATTTACAGGCATTTATATAGCACATGGTCACTTGAATATCTGAACACTTGGATTCCTCAAATTGTTTTTCTAGTATTTGAAAGCACTGGCAAGAACTGTAGAACTACTGATTTTCACATTGCAAGTTTTAAAAAAAAGTTAAGATATTTTCACTTTTTGATCCAAGGAGAAATTTCTCCAGTGCTGCCTGCAAATCCAGCTTTTCTTGGCAAAAATGAAGACATTATTTTGGCAAAATTATGATTTTTTTAAAAATGAATTTGCTCTAAATGGAAACTTGCCATGTTTTCAGAAAGAAATCTCACACCCTTTGCAAAAAGAAAAAAAAAATGGAAATGACAAAGGAAATCAGAGGTGTCTGGCATAAAATGTGACATTTGTGTGTTGGTTTTGTTTGGATTTTTTTTCACATTTCTATTGCACAGCACATATTTACATTGCACTTTTCCCCTTTTTTGGGACAAATGGGACTGTGATGGACTGCTCTGTACTTTTCCAAGACAAGCCTGCACATACCTCTCAGCTTGCCAAGGCCCAAACGTGGGACTCAAAAATATTCATTTGGGAAAATGTGGGATTCATTCTTTTCTATTCTATTCAAATTTGTATACTGTGCTCATCACTGTAGTATTTAAGCACCTTCCAGTAGTGCATTGAGCAACATGACTTCACATCTGTAACATGTTGTTTGTTCTCTCCTCCTCTCTCCAGAGGGAGAAGCATGTGCAGTGGAGCTCCTTGTGTTGGTAGTGTTTTTTTTTTTCTAATATAAATATGTACAGGCTACTTTGTGTTTATATTAGAGAAGGCAGGGTCAAAAAATGTACCTTGCATTTGGAGGGGAAAGTGGAGAGGTTTCTGATGGCCCTTAGTTCCTGGGGCAGTTCACTCCACAGCCTCAGACCAGCCCCCGGAGAAAGTTCTGTCTCTTGCACAGATGAGCTTTACTCTTATTTTTGGGAGTTCCCTTGTGCCAAAGGAGCGAAGTTGTTGAGCACAGTTTTTGTCCTGGAGCTTTAGATGATCTTTTAGATATCCTGGGCCCAGGCCATGAAGCACTTTGAAGATAAGGACAGAGTCCTTGAACTTGATATGATATTCTATGGAAAGCCCGAGGAGAGAGCTTAGGACAGGTTTGATACGTTCATGGTAGCCTGTGTTGCTGAGGAGACATGCTGCAGTGTTCTGAACTAGTTGACATTTCATAAGAACATAAGAGCTGCCATACTGGGTCAGACTATGGTCCATTTTGCTCCGTATCCTGTCTCTAACAGTGGTCCATATCAGAGATTCAGGGGGAAGTATACAGAACAGGGCAATTATGGATTGATCCACCTCTGTCTTCCACTCCTGGAAGTCAGAGGCTTAGAATTGCCCCAAGCATGGGGTTGAGTTCTAGTGTTTGGGCTAATAGCCACTCATGGACCTATCCTCCATGAACTTATGCAATTCTTTTTTTGAACCCAGTTATACTTTTGGCCACCCACAACATTCCATGGCAATGAGTTCCACAGGTCAGTTGTGCAATACTTCCTATTGTTTATATTAAACCTGCTACACATTAATTTCATCAGGTGACCCCTGGTTTTTGTATTGTGTGAAAGGGTCAAGAACTATTCTCTATTTATTTTCCCCCACACCATTCATGATTTTATAGACCTCTATCATATCCCCCCCCCGTCATCTCTTTTCTAAGCTGAACAGCCCTACATTATTAGTCTCTTCTTGTATGGAAGCTGTTTGATACCCTTGACCATCTTTGTTGTCCCTCTCTGAACCTTTTCCATTATATCCTTTTTGAATTGGGGCAAACACAGTATTGGGGGAAACTGGACACAGTATTCAAGGTGTGGGTGCAACGTGGATTTATATAATGGCATTCTGATATTTTCTGTCTTGTTTTTTATCCCTTTCCTAACATTGCCTAACATACCGATAGCCTTTTTGACTGATGCTGTGCATTGAACAGATGTTTTCAGAGAAATATCCATGGTGACACCAAGATCTTTCTGGGATGGTAAGAGCTATTTTAGAACCCATCATTTTTCTAATGTGCTTTACTTTGGTCAACTTCACGAGTCTTGGGTTGAATTCTGGACTCCTTTAGTGTGTCCAGAACTTCTTGATGAACGAATATACTGAATTCTGAAAATCCATGTGGGCTGTTGGTTGGTGGATCCATGCTTTTTGAGAAGTCTTCCCAAATCTGTATGATCTCTTCAGTGAGGTAGGATGATAGTTCTTTACAGCGCTTGGTGCTCAGCTCTGATGCAAGTTGAAGGCATTCAGGATTGGTGAAGTGATTTACCACCCTGGATAGATGCTTGGGGCAGGATTTGGCAGCCCAGTGGTTAGAGCAGGAGTCGGTAGTCAAGAATTGGAGCACAGGGTCAAAGGCCAGAGTCAAGGGTCAGAGGCAAAGTCAGAAATTGGAGCTGAGGATCAGGACCAACTTAACTAGAGTGAGTCAAAGCAGGAGCAGGGCTGGAATCAAAGGCAAGAGCAGGAGCTATTGCAGCTGTGGGCAAATGCTTTGAGCAGCTGCTGAACTGCTGCTCGGCTTAAGAGTTGGTCTTTGACTCTTCCAACAAATCAGGTACTGTAGCCAACAGGCAGCCTACTGCAGACTAGCTGTGCCCATTAGGTTTCCTAGATTCTGGCTCTGCTCCAGGCTCTGATTCATGACAAATGAGGCTGATAGAAAGGTTCTCTTGGCTTGTAAAACAGCCTCAGCATAGGCTTTGAAGAATTTATGTTTCATTCTGTCTGAATCAGTCTTTGTTGCAGTGGGGGAGGTCTAGGTTGGATATTAGGAAAAACTTTTTCACTAGGAGGGTGGTGAAGCACTGGAATGGGTTACCTAAGGAGGTGGTGGAATCTCCTTCCTTAGAGATTTTTAAGGTCAGGCTTGAATAAGCCCTGGCTGGGATGATTTAGTTGGGGATTGGTCCTGCTTTGAGCAGGGGGTTGGATTAGATGAACTCCTGAGGTCCCTTCCAACCCTGATATTTTATGATTTGTTTTCCCGCCATCAGCACTCAAGTTTCCACCCCTTCTCTTCATCTGGTGCAGGGTGTCAGAAAACCAAGGAGATCTGTGTGGGCACAGGGGAGGGAGGGGCCATTTGGGGACCAGCATGTCAATGGCAGAGGCCAGTGTTGAATAGTAACGATTCACCAGGCCTTCAACTCCTTTCCTATGGGTGGGGTGCTGTTGTCCTTTAGGAGCCTTGGAATTTGTTGGAGTCCATGAGTCTTTCTGAATCAGGATCATCAGTCTGTCTTGTTGCCTAGGCAATGGAAGTTCTCTGACTACTGCCTTAATGAGGTGATAGTGTGTTCAAGACTGTGGCTGGCTTGTGATGTCTTCTATCATGACATCTAGGCCGAAGATAAGGTCCAGGTTGTGACAGGCTCTGTGGGTTGGACAAGAGATGACCTGTGAAAGTCTTAGAGAGGAAATCAAGGAGATGAATTTTTGGGTGTTGCATCAGTGGTCTTGCCGATATGGGTGTTGAAATCTTAGAGGATGACAAGTCTGGGGTATTTCACCACTATCACTGAGATATCATCAGTGAGCTCCTTTATGAATACTTTTGTCTGTGGTGGTCTGTAAGTGAACATTAAAACTATGTTAGCTTTGGCTCTGGTTTCTACTGTCAATGAAGTTTCTTAACCTGAGGCATCTCTCTTGGATTTGAGGTTTGCAGCGAAGATGAATGCAGTGCCACCTGCCTTCTTGCCCTGTCTAGGTCTATGATGTACTGAGTATCCTGGGGGACCAGGTGCTCCCAAATAGGACTTGGGGTGTCATCCAGCCAGGTCTTGGTGATGCCAGGTCCTTCATCACTGATGAGATTGTGTATTATTTGTTGTTTGTTTTAGCAGAAGATCTTGCGTCCTTTAGTGTATTTCTATCATCTCAATTGCATGAGCCTTTACTTTTAATGTAAACAGTTGTCAAAAAGAAGGGACAAAAAATTTGAGTGCAGTGTAGGTATCTTTGGGACTAAAATGAATGAGGTCCCATAAAATGAGGCATACTTTAAAATTGCAACAGAGGGTCCTGTGGCACCTTTAGGACTAACAGAAGTATTGGAGCATACTCCAATCAGATGCAAGTCTGATGAAGTGGGCATTCACCCACGAAAGCTTATGCTCCAATACTTCTGTTAGTCTTAAACAGAGGTATTTTGCCGCAGGACCCTCTGTTGCTTTTTACAGATTCAGACTAACATGGTTACCCCTCTGATATTTGAAAATTGCAGGCATTCATGTTGCTTTGTTTTTAGATTCACTAATTTTTGCATTGAAACACAACCAACCTAGTCTGTGAAAAGTACTCAACGTTTCCCTACTCTTTCATGGAGGCGGGGCCATTTTGTTGTTGTGAAAATATCCTATCTCCTAGAACTGGAAGGGACTCTGAAAAGTCATTGAGTCCAGCCCCCTGCCTTCACTAGCAGGACCAAATACTGATTTTGCCCCAGATCCCTAAGTGGCCCCCCTCAAGGATTGAACTCACAACCCTGGGTTTAGCAGGCCAATGCCCAAACCACTGAGCTATCCTCTCCCCCTCCCCCTTTAACTTTCTGAGTTTAGAAAGTACAGCCAACATTTGTTGGTGACAATCAGTAGGGTTTATTGCAAGAGGTACAATCATAAAATTGTATCATAAGAAAGAAAATATGTAGGTTTAAGACATTAAACTTCATGTTTACAAAACATTTTCCAAAAAATAATTTATTAGACAAGTAACACTGGCCAAATTTTCCTGATAACACTTTGTTTATGTCATTCAGCATTCCTTCACTTGTGATATATCACTTATTTCTTTAGGCCTGGTCCAGCAAATAAGAAGACCATATTAAGTACTAACAGGACCTCTGGGACACAAAACACTGTGAAAATACTTTGAATTCATTCGCTTTTAAAAATGCTAAATAAATCATGAACCAATCAGATTCCTCATCCAAACTCAACTATAAAACATACACATTTTTTAATCCAATTGCTCAGAATGTCTTCCTTATTAGACCAACCTTTATAGCGATGCCTCTACTCTTAGAAACATGGTTATAGATTAGATAAGATAATTATATTCCTAAAATTTAGTAACATGTATCACTAAAATGTTAATAAAATAAACATATCTCCACATGTATATTTTATTACTTGCTGAAACCCTGAAGGGCAAATTGATAGAGCTAAGAAGCATTAATGAGAAAAGAAACCCCCTGCCTCCCCAAAAACCCACCCAGTATCACTCACACATCTGGAAAACTGATTATCCTTTGACTAATGATCTCATTTTCCTAGTGCAAAAACAATGAGGGGCCAAGGGATTAAGTTATAACTCTTCTTGTAATCTCTTATAATTTTTCAATGGTCTGTTTTGTAAGATTTGTAATTGTTTTTACTGAATGTGCGCCTGGAGCAAATGGAGAAGTGCATTTAAAGAAAGAAAAATAACAAAAACTCTTCAAGGAATCCTACTGTTTTTTAGTGTGTGCATACTAGTAATTCCATTTGTCTCTGATCTACATAGCGGGGAAGGAGAGCTAATAACAAATGCCACTAAAAAAGCTGAGGTGTTTAATGCCTATTTTGCTTTAGTCTTCACTAAAAAGGTTATTTGTGGTCAGATGCTTAGCACAATTAATATTAACAACAAGGGGTAAGGAATGCCAAGCCAAAATAGGGAAAGAACAGCTTCATCAAGAATATTTAGATGAGTTAGATGTATTCAAGTCAGCAGGGTCTGATGATATTCATCCTAGGATGCTTCAGAAACTAGCTGAAGCAATCTCAGAACCTTTAGTGATTATCTTCAAGAATTCATGGAGGATGGCTGAGATCCCAGAGGACTGGAGAAAGGCAAACATAGTACCTATCTTTAAAAAGGGGAACAAGGAGGACCCAGGGAATTATAGACCTATCCGCCTAACTTCAATACCTGGAAAAATACTGGAACAAATTATTAAACAATCAATTTGTAAACACCTAGAGGATTATAGGGTGATAAGTAATAGCCAATGTGGATTTGTGAAAAACAAATCATGCAAAGCAATCTTATTTCCTTCTTTGACCGCATTACTAGCCTAGTGGATGGGGGGGAAGCAACAGACATGGTATATCTTGCTTTTAGTAAGGCTTTTGACAGAATCCCACTTGACATTCTCATAAACAAACTAGGGAAATGTGTTCTACAGTAGAATCTCAAAGATATGAACACCAGAGCTATGGACTGACTGGTCAAATGGACCTACAAGCCAGAGATGGAGTTACCTGCTTGTTCTTAGTGGTTATTCTCGTCCTTTCAAGTTTGTCTGTTTTTCCAGAAGCAGCCTCAACAGATCCTGCAGCACTGAGGGCAAGTGGGAAAGATCATGCACAGTTGATGCCACCTCCCACCATGCCTCCCAGAACTGTGTAGGGAGTGATACGTCTCCTCTCCAGGGCCAGAGAAACTCTCCAGCCAGCAAGGCAGACATAGAAACAGCCTCAGCAGGCTCTGTTGGACACTCATGGTGGCCTCAGGCTGGTTTCCAGTTTTCATTCTGGACATTCTCTCCCCTGTGCTGATTGGCCATTCACTCAAACTCCCTCCCACCTTTCCCTCACAGTCTGTTCCCCCAGCCTCACTCCATCTGCCCGGCTTGCTCTCCATCTCCCTTCCCCCCATCCCTCTGACACTAGCTCACCCCCTTCCTTCGGTGTTCCCCCTCCCTTGCTTTGTGGCTCGTGGGCTCCCTCTCCAGCCCAGAAAGGATTAACACCACACGCAGTCTGTTCAGGCCCTTTCTTCAGGGCACCTTTTATTAGCTGCACCATGATTTTTCCCAGCCTGTTCCTACAAATCCCATAATCCACCACCCCCTGGCACTCTTCACTTCAGCAGGAAATTTATTAGCTCACAATGCCAGTTCTTGAGTTGAGGCGGTCCTGTGTCTACACACACACTGCTGGAGGTAGGAAAAATTTTGCTTTTCAGATGTGGTTTTCCATTCTAAACTTACATATAAACTTAAAATATGGCTTTAATTGGTGTTTGTATATATATTTTCTTTCTTTATATAGGAATTAAATACAGTACTCCTGTCAGCTAATTTCTAAGTTACTATCTGAAAAACAAACAGACAAACAAACAAACAGAAAAACCCCTAGAGTTTTCAGGTGCCTAAGTAGCTCCTGGAATCACAGTTAAAGTTGAAAATGAAATGGCACCCCTGGTCTACTAATGTACAAGGGGCGTGCTCCTGCCTTTTTAACATGTCAGCATATGAAGGTGAAGGGCAACTCATGATGAAATCTGCAGCAAACCTCTTGCGACCTAAGCACAGAGCTTCCTTCCTCTCACCACTCCTTGAGCGTGATGCAGGAATGAAAAAGTACTGCAGAGTCTCCCGCCCTGCTATTAGCTCTGCCAGATAAACCTCTGCATTCTTATTTGCTGAGCAAAGAATAGGCTAGTGAGGGGAGGCGGAAGAGGAGTGAGCAATGGAGTCATTCCCAGTTGGTGAGGGGAGTGAGGTTGCTCCCAGCCAGTGATATGAAACTCGGAGGTGGAGGGGGCATGTGCCCCCCCCCTGTAAATGTTGCCCCTGTGCACCACCTGTCTTCAGCTAACCCCAAAATAAAACAGCTCAATGTAAATCCAATAGCAAACTTTCCCCGACCATGGGGCTTCTTTGCCAGAGCCTCCCTGCTCCTGGCAGCAATTCCCCAGGCCTGCTATAGGCCATCGGCCTGCACCTTCCCTTCACACAGGAGCAGCCTGCTTCCTATAGCACTGCACTTCAACCTAGCGATTTCAGCTTTTATCGGTAGGGCCCTACCAATTTCATGGTTGTGAAAAATATGTCACGGACCATGAAATAAGCCCTTCCCCTTGAAATCTGATCTTCCTGAAATCAGCCAGGCTGGGGAGGGACAGGACTTGTCCTTCTCCTGCATGGCTGTTATCGGAGGGAGATCAGACCCATCTCACAAGCAGTGCAGAAGTGAAGGTGTACCACCCTCACTTCTGTGCTGCAGCAGCCTCAGAGCTGGGCTCCAGGCTTCTTCCCCCCATGGCTCTTGTCAGGGCTTGGGACGCCTGGGCTGGGGGATGCCACCTTCTGCAGCTCCTGCCCAGCTTGGGGCTGCCCACTGTGGCTCCTGCCAGGCTCTGGGTGCCCGGACTCGGGGCCACTGTCTTCCCCACCCCAGCGGCTCCTGCCAGGGCTGGGGGTGCCCGGGCTCCAGCCAGAACTCGGAGCTTCCACCTGCGACCGTTCCTGCCAGGCTCAGGGATGCTCCCCCAGGTCATGGCTCCTACCGGAGCATGCGGCTGCTGCCCTTACCCCTCCCCACCCCCCGGCTCCTGCCCAGGACCTGGGCTTGGGGCTGCCACTCCCCACAGCTCCAGCCAGGACTCAGGGCTTTTGCCTTGCCCCCCCAGCTCCTGCCTGAGCTCCAGGCTTCCGTTCTCCCCCACACCCCATGGCTCCTGCATGGGCTCGGGACTGCTGCCCCCAGTGGCTCCAGCTGGGATGCCCAGGCTTGGGGCTTCCACCTTGTGGCTCCTGCCAGGGATGGGGCACCCATTTTTCAAGTTGTCTGGGGCCCTTGGGCACGGGCCCCATGGGCCCATGCGTTAATCCACCATTGGCCCTGACTAGCAGCTAGGAGCTCCTAGTAGCACTGGGGAGATCGGACCTCCACCTCTGGAAGCCTCTTCCAGTTGCAGAAAACTCCTCAGCTGCTGCCTTCAGAACTGGGCTCTGAAGGCAGCACAGAAATAAGTGCAGCAATCCTGCAACCCCCTACAACAGCTTTGGGACCTCCCTACAATCCCCTTTTGGATCAGGCCACACGGTTACAACACCGTGAAATTTCAGATGTGAAATTGACCAATTTTAAGACCCTGTGGCCTTAAAATTGACCAAAGTAAACTATGAATTTGGTAGGGCCTTATCTATGGTTCTAGGGCCCTATTTATAGGAATCAGGCAGCCACCTGACCCCTTTCCAGCTGGGTCTGATAATTCCCTCTTCCAGGCCCAAGCACCTGTTTTTAAATGGGTACTGCCCGGCCCTAGGCTTCCTGGCCCTTGAAGGGCTGGGCAACCCTGTTACTGTCTCTGTTTACCTAATCCCCTTTTAGCCATCCTTTGTTCGCCTTTAAGCTCTTCAAGGCAGGGACTGTCTATTATCGGTTTGTACAGTGCCTAAAAGCACATAAGTGGGTTAGACACCTAACACCCATTGATTTTCAATGAGCATTATCTGTTTTTGAAAATCTCTCTAGACCTTGTTGAAAATCTCTCCCTAAATCACTTTTCAAACTTAAGCCCTAACTGTGGAGTTCCCACTATAAAATTCCACTCATCTCCACTCACACCCCTTTTGATTCTTATTGAAATTCTAAGTCTATTTTATTTCCTAAAGGATCAGCACTTCTTGGCTGAGATCCAGATGTTATTTCCACTCACTCACATTCTTTTGCTGGGACATTCACAAAATCAATAGTTGAAAAGTTGCATGTACAAACATTTCCTAAGGGTTTCTGTTCAGCATCAACATTGTGTGTGTCAACAGGCATCCTTGGAAACCTCTAATTGTTGCTATTAACATACGGCAGAGACAAAACAATGCACTTGGGATTTTAATTTCCCCTGTAATATGTGTGTGTGTGTAGTTATATATCACTACCAGTATACATTCACTGAGCAAAATGGAGCTATGCTGATTTATATCAGCTGAGAATCATGCCCAGAATGTGCAGATTTGATTTACATAACAGTATTTGTGCATCTTTTCTCTGATACATTGGTCTGAAAATGTACTTGTTAAACTGCTATTAAACCCTATGGAAGGCACAACATGACCAACATTAGTTTTATTGCTCTGTGTCCGAGATGTTTTTATGCTGGGGAAGAAAGGGGAAAGAGAGATGAAATGAATAAACTATATCCTATTAAAAGTGCTGCTTAATCTATGCCAAGCTTCACAGAGCCTTATAAGATTTGGAAGGAATTCCCTGGGAGCAGAAAATCACAGGGACACAGGAGAGGATCACAAAATGTTTACTCTCATAAAAGAGCTCCATCCAGTGATTTTTGGCTAGAAAACTTGTAGCTACAAGGTAGAACCTTGAAAGAGGAGGGAGTGATAAAAGAGGAAGTAGTGAAGGAATGATCAGGGATGAAGATTTCTATTTCTGGGGGTGGGAGAGTTGGGGGACATTTGTCTAGGCAGGGGAGATGGGAGCAGTATTAATTCAGAGTTTGGCTGGTTTATGTTTGGAGTTTTTTCACCACATGCAGCCAGAAGGCCTCTGTGACAGGGCCCAGTTCCAGAGCCCCACTCACAAACACCAGGAGTCAGACAGTTTATTGTGACGGGGGGGAGAGAAAAATCCTCTTTCTTGGAAAAAGAACTCTGTTTACATTTGAGAGAGGCAGTACCCAGTCTATTATCTTCAGAAAGGGCCTGGTTCCACTGGGCTACTCATGCAAAGGCCAAAGGCACAGATCATCAACTGTTTTCAATGGAAGTTAGGATCCTTTGATTATCTGGGCCAAAGTTTGCAGTAGAAAACAAGCTCTGTATGTTTTGGAACCCGCCTGCGCAAGAAGTGAAGAGTTGTTACCCTAGAGCAACAGGCAAAATCTATCCAGGTTTCCTCTTTATAACTGCCTCTTAGCATTTGGGTCTAGCTGCCCCCAGTTTCTTCCCTCTTGAGTATTCGAGGAGACTATTGGGTCCTAAGCTACCATTGCTCTGGCAGATATTGTGTATCTTTGCAGAGGACACTGAGGTGTGGGGAAACGATGACCCTTAGGGTTCCCTTTTGGATCCGTACCAACTCTCACTCTCTCTAAACTTTCTGAGCAGATTATATCTATCATGGATACATCTAGGTTGCCCAGAACCTTAATATAGAAGGAGTTAATCCTACAAGGTGTTGAGCACTCTGCGCCCAATACAGCAAAGCATTTAAAGACACAAGTGATCCCATTAACTTCAAAGGGATTACTCACACGCTTAGAGTTAAGCACGTGCTAAAATGTTTTGCTGGATTGAGCCAGAGTTCTCGGCCTCTTACAGAATCAAGCCTGAGCAGCTGTACACATAGTATCAGAATCCATAAGAAGCACGGTGTTATTTTTGTCCATTCCATTGTGTATATGGCGCCAGTGGGTATGCCTTGGAAAGTGCTGGGTTTTAAGCAGTTAATTCTCCTGCTCCTAGTGATTTCTAGAACGAGCACTGGAGAAGTGCTTCAGCAGTTTTGATTTGAAAACTCTTGTGATATCAGAAATGGAAATAAAAGGACAAAGTATTTAAAATTAATTTGCTTATAAAGGTCCTTTGCTGATCTTTGGGCCACCTCCTTCTTGTCATGAAGGCTCCAATTAATTCTAACTGAATGTTAGATGTACTTTGGAGTCAGCACATCTTCAGTGACAGACAGGTGCTGAGGGGCCTGATTCAATTCCATTGATGCTGAGCCATTCTACTGATTTCAATGGGAGCTGGACCAGACATAATCACCTTCTCATCCAACCCCCTCTCAGCTTGCAAGGGAATTGAATCTCGTATTAGGCTCATGTTAGGTGCCATGAACGCTAAAGTTCCAGAGGTTTCACTTGAAATCATTTCAGTTTGCTTTTCCAAATGTTTCATAAATGTAATTACAATTTCATGCTTCGGGGCAGAAGCTTACAGTATATGAAGGTCAAAAAGGAATCTCCATGACTAGGTTTACAGCATTGCAAAATTGGTTAGGTGTATTATGAATTTTTGTTTGTTTCGTTCTTTGCTTTCCTCTGAAGAATCAGGTATTGGCCAATACGAGAGACTGGATACTAGACTAGGTGGATCAATGACCTGATCCTGTATGGCAAATCCTATGTATTTTCCCTCTTTTCTGTGTGAAAGCTGAAAGCTATATATGGAACCAATATTTCTGACTCTCTTGTGACTTTCACAGATGTAAAAACCCTGTGATGTTGCTTGGTAACATTTTAATGTAAGTACTGTAATATCCCAAGGACTGCACTTTATTTAATCCAAAGTAACAAATACTATATAAACCAAAGTACACACCAAATGCAGAGACATCTGTTATTAATTGGAGAGAGCAAGGTTAACAGCACTGCTCATAAATTAGAAATTCCCTATATATTAAATATGAATTGCTGAAATCATAACACAACGATAATCTGGTTAAAAGTGGAAAAACCATGAATCATCGACCATTGATAAATAAAAGTACCCAAAACCTATGTAATAAAAACAAGAAACAGTGAAAGTAATCCATCAGAACCAAAAAAACAGTATCCAAATTAACACAAGCAAAAGATCCAAACCCATACTACAGCTACAGATCAAAACATTCTTCTGCAGATAAACATCCTGCCATGAGGACTGATCAACATCTCACATTAGTAATACTATATCCCCTCTGAAGAGATTTCAAGGCACACATCAGCACAAAAGATGTGAAGTTCAAAGCCAACAATAAGAAAACAATTAGAAACAGACTTCTCCTACTCAAGGACTCCACCAAGAATGGTGAGGCTTTTTATTAGCACAGAGATCTTTGCAGTCACAAGGACAGCTTATGGAGAAGTCAGAAAAGAGTCAAAATAGGCTGGAAAAATGAGACTAAATATCTCAAATGTATTATATGTATAAATGGGAGAGGAACGGCCAGCGAAAGACTAACAAAATAATAAAAGTAATAAAGGGTCCACATTTAAATAATAATAATAAAAAGCCTGGGTTATTTTACCTTGGGTAGTTATATGCCTCCCTACCCCATCCCCATAGTATTTAGTCTCAATACTCTGAGAGGTCAGGAAGTGCTATTACCCCCATTTCACACATGGGAACTGAGGCTAAAGGTACATCCGCACTGCTGCTGGGGATGTGCTTTGCAGCATGTAGACGTACCTGCGCTATCTTTAATCTATCCAGCTCAGTGAGGATATGGTTGCATGGACTGCACAAGCTTGTTTGACCTCCCCACCCCCGGGTATGTACACAGGCAATACAAGCACTCCCCTTTCAGCCCATATGGGCTTCACTGTCTCTCAAGTGCTAGCGATAGGCACACTACCCTCCCCGAGTCCTCTGAGATTCCCCCTGTGGTGTCTAGCCCCTTATCCATTGGACACTCACAGATTTACTAGATCCACTACTCCCAAAAGAATAGCATACCACAGGTTACTAGTTACACCTTAGAACACTGCTTCACTTAACACATCACTTAAATTAACTTAGGTTTGTTTATAGAGAAAACAAGTATAACAAAGAATAGAGATTCAAATGATAGCAAACATAAATATTGGAAACAAAGGGTCACATATAAAATAAAATCATACCACTCATTCTAGAGCCTAAACTTAAGTAACAAGATGTCTTCTTGGCTAGTAAGGAACTGCTTATTCAAAGTCCTCCTCACAGCATTTTTCTGCCAAGATGTCTGAGACCCTTCTTGCTGGCAACTTGCCTCCCCAGATGAAGGATGCCAGGTGTCTTTCTTCATCTCTAACAATACTAGACCAGTCCTTTGTTCTCCACCTCCAAAACAGGGTTCCCTTCCTGCCGTTTATCTTTTCTGGTGAATTTTTCCTTCTGAAGTCCCTGCAATCTCTTCATTAGCATTTGTGACATGGGCTTTCAGTAGAAACCTTACATGACAGTCTTTGGTGAACAAGAATGTAAATATCAGACCCAGGGGATCCCTGTAACCCTTATTCACTTCTGTACCCTCTGCCAGTTGGCATCAAGAGGTCCTTGGGTCACACCCACAGTGCTATTTTTAGCAAGCTAGTCAACTTAAGTGACTTGCACAAGATCACATAGGACGTCTGTGAGAAAAGAGGGAATTGAACCTGGGCCTCTGCAATGCCAGGCTCAGGCTCTAATCACTGGACCCTCCTTCATTTCTATATTTCAGTTCCTTGCTAGTATCTCATTACCATAGTACATAGCGAACAGGAGCGGCTAACAGGGGAGTTTTTCGAGGGACTTTTCCAGGTGAACGAGGAGTGATTACATGATCCTTGGGGTAAGTTTGTTGTCTGGTGCGTGTGCGTGTGTGTTTGTTGCTGGACTAAAATATATCATGTGGTCTGTTTATTTGGGGGACCGTGTGCTGACCGTGTGGGTGCTGAGCCTAGCGGCCTGCTAGGCAAGGCTGTGAACTGAGAGCTTCTTAATGAGGCTTTGATCCCTAAGACTTTTAGCACCCATCAACCTTTAACCAGGGGGCCGGGCTACTTAGGAAGACCAGGGCTTTAAAAAGCCAGCTCCTAAGTGACTAGAGGAGCTAGTGAACAGGAGCGGCTAACAGGGGAGTTTTGTGAGGGGGAGTGTGAACTGGGGGGCGGTTACATACACTTAACATTCCTTAAAGTTCTTAAACTTAAGCCAAAAGACACCCCCTGATAAAAACAAAACAACAACAAAGGAAGGAGCAGCAGGAGTAGAAAGACAATGCAGGCAGAAGTCCAGCAACAGAGTGGGGGCTACCCAGTTTATTGCACCCAATGCAGCATGTATGATTACCTGCTCTATGGGCAGGTGGCATATGTGTGCATTCGATGGAAGGAGCTCCTGGCCTTAGAGACTGTGTACAGGCTTTGGAGACCAGGGTGGCTGAACTGGAAGAACTAAGGGAGACAGAGAGGTACATAGATGAGACTTTCTGGGACACAGTAGAACAGTCCCACCCCTGGTTTGACAGCCTCTGTGCTGTTGAGGAGGATGAAAGCCTCAGGGAAGGAGAACATCCAACTGGAGCAGAGGGAAACGATCCCATAGTTGGGACCCTCCTTCCAGATGATGTTGTGCTGTCCTCTCGCACTGAGGATACCTCTCCAGGGGAGGGAACTCCAGTTATTATGAAGAGACAGGTATTAGTAATGGGCAATTTGATCATTAGAAACATAGATAGCTGGGTTTGCAACAACCGGGAGAACTGCATGGTGACTTGCCTGCCTGGTGCAAAGGTTGTGGATCTCTCGAGATATCTAGATAGACTTATGTGTAGTGCTGGGGAGGTCGTGGTACATGTAGGTACCAATGACTTAGGGAAGGAAAGGAGAGAGGTCCTGGAGGCCAAACTTAGGCAGCTAAGTCAGAGATTGAAGTCCAGGACCTCCATGGTGGCATTCTCCAAAATGCTTCCAGTTCCACGTGCAGGGCCAGGTAGATAGGCAGAATTGCAGGGTCTCAATGAGTGGATGAGACAATGGTGTAGGGAGGAGGGATTTAGATTTATTAGGAACTGGGGAAACTTTTGGGATGGGATGCAGGACGGGATGCAGAGATAAAGTTTCTTGACACCTTAAATGACTGCTTCTTGGAGCAGCTAGTCCTGGAACCCACAAGAGGAGAGGCAATTCTTGATTTAGTCCTAAGTGGAGCACAGGATCAGGTCCAAGAGGTGTATATTGCTGGACCGCTTGGTAATAGTGACCATAATATAATTAAGTTTAACATCCCTGTGGTGGGGAAAACACCACAGTGGCCCAGCACTGTAGCATTTAATTTCAGAAAGAGGAACTACACAAAAATGAGGAGATGTTACACAGAAATTAAAAGGTGCAGCACCAAAAGTAAAATCCCTGCAAGCTGCATGGAAACTTTTTAAAGACACCAGAATAGAGTCTCAACTTAAATGTATACCCCAAATTAAAAAGTATAGTAAGAGAACCAAAAAAGAGCCACCGTGGCTAAACAACACAGTAAAAGAAGCAGTGAGAGGCAAAAAGTCATACTTTAAAAAGTGGAAGTTAAATCCTAGTGAGTAAAATAGAAAGGAGCATAAACTCTGGCAAATGAAGTATAAACATATAATTAGAAAGGCCAAAAAAGATTCTGAAGAACAGCTAGCCAAAGACTCAAAAAGTAATAGTAATTTTTTTTCAAGTACATCAGAAGCAGGAAGCCTGCTAAACAATCAGTGGGGCCACTGGACGATCGAGATGCTGAAGGAGCACTAACGGATGATAAGACCTTTGCGGAGAAACTAAATGAATTCTTTGTGTTGGTCTTCACGGTTGAGGATGTAAGGGAGACTCCCAAACCTAAGCCATTCTTTTTAGGTGATGAATCTGAGGAACTGTCCCAGACTGAGGTCTCATTAGAGAAGATTTTGGAATAAATTGATAAACTAAACAGCAATAAGTCACCAGGACCAGATGGTATTCACCCAAGTGTTCTGAAGGAACTCAAATGTGAAATTGCAGGACTACTAACTGTAGTCGGTAACCTATCATTTAAATCAGCTTCTGTACCAAATGACTGGAAGATAGCTAATGTGACGCCAATTTAAAAAGGGCTCCAGAGGTGAGCCCAGCAATTACAGGCCAGTAACCCCGACTTCAGTATCAGGCAAACTGGTTGAAGCTATAGTAAAGAACAGACTTGTCAGACACATAGATGAACATAATTTGTTGGGGAATAGTGCCTCACCACTCTACTAGAATGTTGAGGGGGTCAACAAGCATGTGGTCAAGGGGGATCCAGTGGATATAGTGTATTTAGATTTTCAGAAAGCCTTTGACAAGTTCCCTCACCAAAGGCTCTTAAGCAAAGTAAGCAGGAAACAATGGGCAGGAATAAATGGTTACTTTTCAGAATTGAGAGCGGTAAATAGTGGTGTACACTAGGAGTCTGTGCTGGGCCTAGTCCTATTTAACATATTCATCAATGATCTGGAAAAAGGGGTAAACAGTGAGGTGGCAAAATTTGCAGATGACATAAAATTGCTCAGGATAGTTGTCTCCAGCAGACTGCGAAGGGCTATAAAAAGATCTCTCAAAACAGGGTGTCTTGGCAACAAAATGGCAGATGAAATTTAATATTGATAAATGCAAAGTAATGCATATTGGAAAACATAATCCCAACTATACATACAAAATGATGGGGTCTAAATTAGCTGTTACTATTCAAGAAAGATCTTGGAGTCATTGTGGATAGTTCTCTGAAAACATCCACTCAATGTGCAATGGCAGTCAAAAAAGTGAACAGAATGTTGGGAATCATTAAGAAAGGGATATATAATAAGACAGAAAATAGCATATTGCCTCTATCTAAATCCATAGTATGCACACATCTTGAATACTGCATGAGGATGTGGTCGTCCCATCTCAAAAAAGATGTATTGGAATTGGAAACAGTTCAGAAAAGGGCAACAAAAATGATTAGGGGTATGGAACAGCTGTGATATGAGGAGAGATGAATAAGACTGGGACTTTTCAGGTTGGAAAAGAGACGACTAAGGGGGGGGGATATGATAGAGGTCTATAAAATCCTGACTGGTATGGAGAAAGCAAATAAGGAAATGTTATTTACGCCTCATAACACAAGAGCTAGGGGTCACCAAACGAAATTAATAGGCAGCAGGTTTAAAACAAACAAAAGGAAGTATTTTTTCACACAACACACAGTCAACTGGTGGTACTCCTTGCCACAGGATGTTGTGAAGGCCAAGACTATAACAGGGTTCAAAAAAGAACTAGATAAATTCATGGAGGATAGGTCCACCAATGGCTATTAGCCAGGATGGGCAGGAATGGTGTCCCCAGCCTCTGTTTGCCAGAAGCTGGGAATGGACGACAGGGGATGAATCACTTGATGATTACCTGTTCTGTTTATTCCTTCTGGGGCACCTGGTATTGACCACTGTCAGAAGACAGGAAACTGGGCTAGAAGTACCTTTGGTCTGATCCAGTATGGCCGTTCTCACGTTCTTATGTACTGTAAACTATTTGCTGAAAGCCAATGCTATCACATGGGTGTGGCAGTTGGGCCAAGTAATCCACCATCTGAACAGTCTCCTTCCTAAAACCAATGAAACTGTTGCATGCAAATTAGCTGCAAAATAAGGATGGTGATTGGTTGAGTTACCGCTGATATCACAATAGTCTAGGACTCTTGACATGGGACAGATACATGCTTAACTGGAGCTATATACCACTCAGGTGTAATTCATAAAGTCCAAATGGCTGAGAACTTAAAAAGTGGATGGTAATAGACAGTGAATCCCAGTGATGATTGAACCTGGTGATATTCTGAACAAAGAGCTCTGAATCATGTTTGTAGCTGTTTCCATTACTTTACACTACAGGCATTCTAGGCTTCAAAGCAACACACGGAGTTACAATCCTGGAGTTACAATAAAATGTGTAATGTTGTTATAACCGGTCAGGAAAATATGTCTTTCTGTCATTTACAGTAGTGCAGGTGATTGTTCTAGAACATCTCTAACATTTTCATTTCATTTCACTTTTTATTTCCACTCAGGTACTTTTTTCCCTGGACACCTTCTCTGCCATTGCCTCGATCTTCCACTGCTCCAATCCTTGTAGGTCACTATGGAGTTAAATTCCATCCCCCTTTGATTTTTGTTTCATTGGCAAATTTACACCAACAAACACCAGTCAAAGAGGGAGACTTGCTAAGAGCCTTCGGCCCAGATCCACAAAGATATTTAAGCTCTGCTGCTAACTTCCATTGATTGCAGTAGAAGTTAGGAGCCTAAATATCTGAGACCTCCTGTGCACCAAATAACTCAATTGTAGGCGTACTTGAATCCTCTAGCTGCTTGAAGAATGCTGAATCTACAAGTAAAACTTTCAACTCTGATGTGTTACAATTGTGCATACTTACTCACTGTGTTGGAAGCAGCCCCATGGATCCCCTGGAGATACTCCACAGATGAGATTTTGAGAATCATTTTTTCCATTTCTTTTAATATCGTGCAGCATGACAGCACTTCATTTACATAGAGTAGAGAAGATGGTCACAACCTGAAGGTTTATTTGGGAATGAGTAACCATTACAAAATCTTCAGTCTTTCATGTCATGAGGTATGGGGTTCTGATGTATCATGAAAAATAATTATGGGACACTTTGGCTAAAATCAAATATTACACATTTATTGTTGAAAATTATTTATATAAAATAAATCATGATTAACACAAAGTTAGAGAGAGAATTATTTACACTAAAGGAACATCCCACACTTAGAGCCATTGTGTCCCTCATTTTGAGCCATTGTTACACATTACACTCCTCATTTAGGCCTTGGCAAGCTGGGAGGTCTGAAGGTAGACAGGGCCAACCCTAGACCAAAGGGTGCCCCAGGCGTGGAGCCCCCCCCCCCCATTTGTTAAACTTTTGAATACCTTATTTTTATTGCATTTGTAACCCATTTCATGACTTTGATGCAGGATTTATCCCTGTCATATAGGACAATAAATTTGCATGCTAGGATCTGTAAATCTGTATTTATTCATACCATACATAAATAAATAAATGTTTAAAATTTCCTCTATGCTTACAGAAACTTTAATTTTAATAACAACTGAAATATACTGTTTCAGAGTAGCAGCCGTATTAGTCTGTATCCGCAAAAAGAACAGGAGTACTTGTGGCACCTTAGAGACTAACAAATTTATTTGAGCATAAGCTTTCGTGTGCTAAAACCCACTTCATCGGATGCATAGAATGGAACACAGAAAGAAGAAATTTATACATACAGAGAATTAAATGTACTAACACCAAGAAATTGAACTGTGCACAAAAATTGGGTGACCAGTTTTAAATAGTGTTACAGTTGGTGACAGCCTTAGAATGTTAACCCTAGTCCTTTAGTTCAAAAGGTCACTTTTCTCGTCTTTGCCCTTGTGAACTGAAGTGCAGCATCAGAGAGATCCAAAGGCTGGCCAATGGCATTTTCTAGTGATAAAATAGCAAGTGATGTCAGTCTCTCGTTGGCCATCATTGGTTGAAGATGTGTTTTAATGAGCCTGAGCTTTGAAAAGTTGCTCTCACCACTCGTGACTGTGACTGGCAGCGTAAGCAGAATCCTCAAAGCTATCCACACATTAGGAAATGTGTCCTTCAGCTCTGCATCAGGAATGATTTGGCGAACTTGGAATGGAGTGTGCTTCTCGTGTTATAAAATGTGATAGATGTTGTCCAATCTGACAGAGGTCTTTATCATTGATTTCTGAACATTCCCTGTGTGTCAGCATCCGGTGAAGGTCTGTACAATGGTTCAACAGTGTTTTTCTGTCCACCAGCAGCTTATTAAAGTCATACAAAAACTCTCAGGTCTTTTCCTGGTGCTTCATTTGTCCACATCCTTCTTCGATGGACACTCGAGCAGTGTCAACAAGCAAAAAACTCCTTCTTAAATTTTTCTTCTGAGCTTCCCATCACCTCATCTCTCTCCTCATAACCAAACCATTTCTTCTTTCGATGAATACAAGTTTCCTTGAAGACAGGCTCAACTCTTAAGTTTTCTGCCATGTCTTTGCAGCAGTGATGGCATCTCCAAATCAGTTGTCTCTGTAAGTCACAACAAAATCAAGGCAGCTTCTCATCAAAGTAGTAGTGGTCGTGATGTTCAATGACTGAGTTTGTAATGCCTTGCTTGCAACATTTACTTGGAACAGGATATTGTGCCAAACCACAATTGAGACCAGAAATTTGAAGTCAGTGGTCTGGTTTGCCAGGCTTGTGTTAGATTCTGGCCTCGGCGCTACTCGACTGCGCCAGTTCCATCAGGGTGTCGTAAACCTCAGTCACTTGATACTTCACTGGCCTTACTCTGTCAATGCGGCTCTCCCAGTGAGTGTTATTTAGCGGCTTCATGGTCAGATTTGTAATATTGTCCAGGATCTTCCATCTGATAGTTGATGCTGAAAACAGAATGTATATCCTTTGCAGTACTCTGAAGAGGGATATTGAATCTAAAGAAGATGACGCTGCATCTGACACAACCAGGTTGAGGGAATGATAGCCACAAGGCACCAAGAAAGCTCTTTGTTTCAGCGCAAGTATCCTTGCCTGGACGCCACTGTTTCTTCCCTGCATGTCCATGCCATTGTCATAGCCTTGGCTGCAGCACTCCTGAAGCTGTATTTTATACTCATTCATAACATTCATAAACAGTTCTGTTAGGCCTTTTCCAGCAGAGTTGTCCACAGATGGGAAACATCTAAAGTGTTCCTTTACTTGGATACAGCCATCCTCGTCGTCAACAAATCTTACTGTAAATGACATTTTTTCACTGTGGTTAATGTTGGGAGTGTCATTCACAATATCGCAGCTGGGCTCTCACTTCTCTTCAGTTCTTTCTGACATCTCACTGACTGACTGGAGACACCCTACCCCTATATACCTGTGAGGGCATGGCTGACAACATTCTAAGAGGTTCAAGGAAAATGTAGTTCTCAGAAAGTCTGGAAAGTTCCACGAGATACTACAAAGGTCCAGAACATTCTAGGTGGTTAGTGAAAAATGAATCCATATACGGAATACCTGGAACATTTTACTTCAAACATTCTATTTTTCCTTTTGTTACTAACAATAAAAAAGCACCACGAGCCCTGCGACCCCAAAGCCTGGCAGTCCAGGAGGTCGCCTGCCCCTAAATCCGGCCCTGAGGGTAGATGTCACCCAAGATGTGTTTAGACAAGAGATTGATAGTATGGATTAGAGAGGAGGATTTGATGGTTCATATTATGGAGTTAGCTTTTTCTGAATTTATTCTGAGAAAGTGTAAATCTCACGGGATGGCACAGTGTATTAGCAGAAAACTGGCAACATAGTGCAGTATTTTACTTTGAGAAGGAGTTATTGAAGAGTGTACCTCCGGGTAAAATCAACTTCCCCCTCTTCACTTGTTCATATCCTTGGCAGCTCTTACAAACATAAACCAAGTAATTTTGTAACCCAGGCCTTATTAAAAATAAGTTACAGAAAAATGTTTTAAAAGTTGATATACGTACTGATGAATTCCAGACCTGGGGGCTGAATAGCAGGTGGCTAACAAGAACCTTCCTATAGTTGCATTCAATCAAATAACTCAGGAGAGTATCTGTAGAGTCAAATCTGTTAGCATTAATTTCTCTCGCTATTCTCTGGGGTTGTGAAATATATATGGATTTAAATAAAATACATGGTGCTTGTATTTAATGATGACAATGTTCATAGAGAGTTTATGCAGTGTCGAGGGAGCCATAAGGTGAACAATAAATTGAAATACAAGCTGAAGCATACTCTGAAGCCATGAAGCTATGTTCAAATCAATTAAATGAATTGAAGGGACTAGAAATCCTCATGAGTTCTGCACTGTGGACTACGAATGGATCTATATGAGCCTCCAGAGATACTTGCCAATCACGTGAGGTCTGGGTGCTCTCCTGTTTCACTGACTGAAATAGGAGAAGGACTATTCATGATCAGGCCCATCCAATAATAGGCAATATTAAGGCTGGAATTTTCCAAGAAGCCTAAGAATACATCTGAACTGCAAAAAAAGACCTGTGACAGTGTCCCAGGTTATATCTACACAGCAAAAAAAAATTAAAAAAAAAAAAAAAAAAAAGACCCACAGCAGCAAATCTCAGAGCCCGAGTTAACTGACTCAGGCTCGCAGGGCTCACACTGTAAGGCTAAAAATAGCAGTGTAGACATTTGGGCTCAGGCTGGAGCGCAGGCTCTGATCTGCAGTGACAGGGGAGAGTCTCAGAGCCCTAAGGGAAGTAGAGGGTCAAAATCCCAGTCAGGTTCTGTGACACTTTGGGGTTCATCCAGACCAGTATGGGATTGTGTCACCACCTGCCCTGTAACCCTGCATGCTTCTGGGTACAACTCTGGCTTAGCCCTGACATTAGCAGCATGCTCACAGCACAGTGGCCTCACCCTGGCTTCCATCAGCCTGGTTATTACTTGCAAGATGACACCCAACAGCCCTTCCAGTCCCGAGTCTCCCTAAAACCGTCTCCCCAGCGGTGTTCTGTCCTTCTTGCTGGACACTCTCACTAAAATTATTAAGTTCATTGTAGCCAAAGAGACAGAGCACACACCCAGCCTGTTAGTTTAGCTGAGGATTTTACCCTTCAGTTTAATACAGCACTGAGAGAGTTTTGTAATAAAACTAGGATACGTTTATTGAGAGCAGATATTTACATGATAATAAGTAAGAACAGAAGGCACAGATATCATTACAAGTAAAACAAACAAAACAAGCTTTCTAGTGACTAAAACTTAACTTCAGAGAGTTACAATCTTTATCTAAGCAGGTTTCTCACCTATACTCATTTCCTTGGTTTTCAGGCCAAGACGATATACTTTTCATGAGCTCATA
The DNA here is from genome assembly GCF_013100865.1 of Trachemys scripta elegans. Classification (NCBI taxonomy): domain Eukaryota; kingdom Metazoa; phylum Chordata; order Testudines; family Emydidae; genus Trachemys; species Trachemys scripta. The sequence goes on from NC_048298.1 coordinate 308,184,664, forward strand.
GGGTGCTGCTCACCCTTTGTCCCCTACATAGACTATCAGGGCTGGAAGGGACCTCAGGAGGTCATCTAGTCCAACCCCCTGCTCAAAGCAGGACCAATCCCCAGACAGATTTTTGCCCCAAATCCCTAAATGGCCCCCTCAACGATTGAATTCACAACCCTGGGTTTAGCAGGCCAATGCTCAAACCACTGAGTGATAGATGTCAAAATGGCTCTTTCTTTTGGCTTAACTTTTCCAAATTCTGTTGTCTCTGTTTCAAGAAGAGCTAGGAAAGCATCTGGAGGGTGCAGCTCCATCCCCTGTCTTGATCATTATGTGGATTTCCCTTCATCTCTCCCTGCTCATTTAGTTGATGGCTTTGTTTACCTTCTATGTAGATATCCTTTCCATTGTCCTCTGAGGTGATACCTGGCTCAATTTACATTGGGGAGACAGAAAAAACACAAAACATTCCTTTGTCTAGGATAGGCTGGATTAATGGACTGCTCATAAAACACCTTTTGAGAACATATTTCCATCACATATCTATAATTCTTTATACACCACTCAGACACACATCACTCAATAATATTAACTAACAGCATGTTGCCAGTTTGCATATGATACCTCACACGACACCTTTAGCTACAGATTATGGCAACAGGGGTGTTGGGACAATGAGTGTGTCAGGCCTGATGTGAGCTATGTTATGAGCTACCCTCTGCCATTTGAGACTGAGGGACTCCCTGGGTCACAGGTTCCCTTAAGCTCCTTGGAAAATTCAGCCTACAAGGAAAGCTAGTTTTTACTATAAGCCTTATTCCCCATAGTGCTGGTTATTCCTTTACTCTTCTTCATGATGAGCAGAAACAGGAAAAAATTATGCTGAAAATTTAGTGTCCGGTAACGTATGTGCTTTATTTGGCTAGTTTTCCTACTAAAGAAAGCTGTTTGGGACTTGTAAGTGTAATCCACCGATGAATATTTTTTAAAGAGCCTCCTCTTTCTTTGATCAACTAAGGATACGAATCTGCTGCAACTCCAATTACACAAGGTTGCTCTTTAGCTCAAGATGTAGCTGTTCATGCTTAGTTTAGTGTAGATGCTGGGTTCAGTCCTCACTGATAACCAACCTGGTAGTTGCAACACAAAATTTTAATGCTTCACCTAGCACTCTGTGAAATAAAAGATTGTAAAATGAACAGAGAATTTGGGATATCGTGACTGAAACATATGCTAATATAAATTTAAATAATACAAAATTACGGTAAATTATATAGTTGACTAGAAACAAACTATGTCATTACAAAAGAACTACATGCCAGGAACCTGCAAATCTGTTATCCTCACTGCAAGTGGGAGAAAATAATTCACTTAGCAAAAGACCTGCATCTGAAATATTTTGGAAGCGCCTTCAAATATTGAAATCAATGTTACTGGTTAAGACGTGGCAGCATGCTAGATTATGGTATTTGATATTCATCTTTAGCACATGGGGAAAAAATTCTTTCCAACAAAACAAACTTAAAGGAAGAGTGCAGAATAATGCAAGACCCCAATGTCCAGACATCATTAAATGTAAGGAGAAGTAAGTATTCAAAACTGGGTACAGATCCAAATTTCATAATTGGCCCTTGTGACCCGGGTTGGTTGGCCCACCGATCTGCTAGGGGGTGGTGGTTAGCTACTGTCCCACTGGCCGGCCTGCGTCAGACCATCTGTCACTAGGGAATTAGCGGAGAGAGGCCTATAGCGTGCCCCTCAGGCAGGGGAGCGCCGGCAAAAGTCTATAGCGCTATCGGTATTTTGCTACCCGAGGCGGGTTGGCCGGGGTAGGGGAATGCAGGTCCACCCAACTCCATTGCATTCCAGCCCAGGGCCCTGACAGTGTCAGAGCGAGGGTCCCGCCACCGGGTCAGCGGGGTCCCTCTGCAATACTCTGACCAAATAGACTCACCACACTGTGCAGTTCTGTCCCTGGGCTCCTTCCTACCCGGTCCCTTGAGGAAGTCCCTCCAGTCCTTCCAGCTCATCCGGGTATTCCGCTGCTGGCAGCTCCAGCTCCCCCTCAGACTCCTCCGTTCCTCGGCTGCTGGCAGCTCCNCTCCCCCTCAGACTCCTCCGTTCCTCGGCTGCTGGCAGCTCCAGCTCTCCCTCCGCCTCAGGCTCCTCCAGTTCCTCCGGGTACTCGGCTGCTGGCATCTCCAGGTCCCCCTCCACCTGAGGCTCCTCTAGTTCCTCCGGGTACTCGGTGGTGGGCAGCCCTGGTAGCCCCTGTCCTTCCTCCAGGTCAGGTTTATCCTGGTCCAGCGCCTCCCCTGGACCAGCAGCAGGGTCTGAAGGGAGCAGCCAATGGTCTACATCTGCCTCCCTCCCTGGTGCTGCCCTGACTGGGCTAAGGGCCCCGCAATTTGTACTTCCTGTTCCACCCCCTCCCCTTCTGGGGGGTGGAGTAAGCTTGGTCTGGCCACGCCCCCTCAGGCTGAGAGAGACTGACTCTTTATCCTCAGGTTCGGAGGGAAGCCTCTCTGGCTCCCTACAGCTCTATTTCTAGAATGGTCCAAACCAAAACCCTTGAAAATATGTGGATGCTGAATTTTGTGGCTTCAGACAAATATCTACTTCAAAAGACACTGTCCAGGTACAGTAAATTTCACCTTTAAACTATTGTTTCATTCACTATTATTTACTTTACGAATGAAATCTGTTTCAGTCCTAATTCACCCCTTCTTATCATGTGTGTATACTGGCATGTTATTATAGAGTAGCTCCTGAGTTCTGGGCTTCTGGTAATTTTTATTTTAAGAAAAAATTAAAGCATTAATCTTCTTCAGTCTCACTCTACTCTCTCTCCCTTCTTCCTATCCTTAAAAAAAAATCAAATAAACCCAATAAAAAATGTACTTTAAGAAGGTACAGTAAGTTAAATACTGCCAATCTTGACAGTGAATCTTCCAGAGAAATCAGAATCAGTTTGCATGTTTTGGGATGTTAAATGGACAGTTTGTAGAAAATGCTATGCATCAAACTGTCATAGCCATGGCATTAGGATGCTCCAGGTACCCTAGTAAAAGAATGCCAATAAGTAACATGTGCTGTCTAATATGAACAAAATGCTCTATAGTTGATGAAGAGCTATTTTTTCCTTGTCATGGGCTGTAAATCTTTTTTTATTCTGTAACAGCCTAAATGTAAAGATCACATTTGCAGGGAGACGCATATAAAACTCAGTGTTGGTTTATATATTTTCAATAGGGTAAGTAACATGCTTTGATGACAAAACTGCTCCTAATGGCCAGTTCTTTATTACTTATAGCAGTGTTTCCCAAACTTGGGATGCCGCTTATGTAGGGAAAGCTCCTGGCGGGCCAGGCCGGTTTGTTCACCTGCCGCGTCCTCAGGTCTGGCTGATCGCGGCTCCCACTGGCCGCAGTTCGCTGCTCCATGCCAATGGGACCTGCTGGAAGCGGCGCGGGCCAAGGGACATACTGGCTGCTGCTTCCAGCAGCTCCCATTGGCCTGGAGCAGCAAACCGCGGCCAGTGGCAGCCGCGATCGGCCGGACCTGCGTACGCGGCAGGTAAACAAACCGGCCCGGCCTGCCAGGGGCTTTCCCTACACAAGCGACGTCCCAAGTTTGGGAAACACTGACTTATAATATCAAAATATTCATGGCACTCTATAAAAGAAATAAATATGGAGCTCCTGCCTGGAAGAGCTTAGAGGCTACAGGCCTACTCCAAAGCTATGTTGAAGTCAATGGTCTTTTGATCAGGCCCTGTTAAGATATGCTGACAAACGCTCAGAGGGGTTGTGGGAAGATAAAAGCAGCAGGAATATGAACATGTGGTTGCCTAGATAACTTGGTCAGAACAAATTGTGGTGTGGGAGAGCCATGTTGAGAGAAAGGAGACAAGAACACATGGCTAGAAAGCAGTTAGAGTGTGGAAGACCTTGAAGCAAGAAGTAAGAGCTTGGATTTGATGCAGAAGACAATATGGAGCCAGCGAAGGGATTAAAAAGGGTCTGTGAACATGCTTGTGTTGTTTAGTAATGTAGACTATTTTTGCAACCGAGTTTTGAATGGATTGAAGAGGACATATGAGACATGGAGGCCAAAGAGAAGGAGGTTGGAGTATAGTAATTGTGATGATCAAGGGCCAGAGTGAAAGAATGGTTAGAAAAGTGGGAAGGGAGCCAGGACAGCACAGAATGAGTGAGCTGAGTGAAGGGAGTGATCAGCTGTGCTGAAGGCAGATAGATTGAGTAGAAGAACTGAGAAGAGGCCTTGATGTTTGGCCAAAATAGAGGTCACTGGTGATTTTTGGAAGGGCAGTTTCAATGGCGTGGTGGTAGCAAAGGCTAGATTGCACGGGATCAAGGAGAGAGTTGGTGGAGAGGATCAGTTCAGCATGAGGAGGCAGCATGTTAGGAAAAGCTCAGAGGCAAAGGAAAGGGGGCTGGTGGGATCTAGAGAGGGATTTTAGAGGATGTGGGAGACAATGGTGTGTTTAAATGAAGCAGGGAAGGTACCAGAAGAGAGAAATCAAGTGATGATTCAGAAGAGGGCGGGTGTTATATAGCATTAACAGCCTCCTGAGATTACAGCTTCTGTTATAACACAACATTTAGAAAAGACATGCTTATACCATATCACGTTGCGATTATCAATTAATTATTTTTAATTTGATGTGCACAGATTTTTTTTCTTGCAGCCGTACATCATCATTTTTTAACCTAGTGTGTTCTTTCCTTTTCTTATTTCAAAATGGATAAAGAATGGCTAGCACTGGTGTGAGGCAAACAGGGCTGCCCCCTACACCTCTACCAGTACACCTTTATTCTGATATGCAGCTATTTCAGTTGTGAGCCTCTCTTAAGCACAGTACAACATTCACTGAATGAAACTGTGGGACAATCTTCTTTTACAGAAATGGCACACACTGTTCTTCATTCACAATCTATTTTTAAGATCCATTTTTATATCAAATAGCTAAGGGAAACAAAATTTCATAGCATAAAAAGACAATCCAGGAGCAGTGAAATGAAATTGAGAAATGTATTATCGGGAATGAAATGAATCATAAAGCAAGGTTTTATTGTAGGTTCTGTCATTCCTTTGTGCTATTTTTACAGTTCCTGGTATTGCATTATCAGACCATGGCATCGCATTGTGTCTGCAGCTACAGCCCGAGGTGAGCACAGCGTACTAAACATACAGTTTGGAAGGTTACTTCTCATCTTATAAATCATTTTTCTCAGAAAATGTGCCAGCAAGTGACCCAGACAACCAGATTTGTTCACTCCACTGGTACTGCAGAGCAGGGAGACGCCAGGCCCAGGACTGACGGTGCCTAATGCACTCTGATTCCAACATGCTTTCAAGCATTGGTTAAATGGGGTGGAAACAAGCACACCTTCACTTCCCACCGACCTCCACAAACAGCGTGCAGACTAAGATTTCCTTCTAGAAATAGAGTCTATAATGCAGTGATGTGCCTCCAACATTTGAACAAATGAGAAAGCCATCATTATAAATGATTAATTATTATCTATTTGTATTATCATAATGTCTAGGAGCCCCAGACATGGCCCAGGACCTATCGTGCAAGGCATTGTATGAACACAGAACAAAAAGATGGTTCCTGCCCCCTCAAAAGCTTACAATGTATGTATAAGACAAGAAACAAGAGCTGGATAGAGGTAGATGGTCGATTACAAGGAAACAATCATAGAATATCAGGGTTGGAAGGGACCTCAGGAGATCATCTAGTCCAACCCCCTGCATAAAACAGGACCAATCCCCAATTAAATCAGCCAATAGATTTTTGCCACATATCCCTAAATGGCCCCCTCAAGGATTGAACACACAACCCTGGGTTTAGAAGGCCAATGATCAAACCACTGAGCTATCCCTCCCCCCAATAAGGCAATATTGTTCAGCATGACAGGCAGGGGTATCAGCGCACCAGCAGCGTAACCATTTTTGAGTGTTTTTTATCAGCTTCACAGCAAAGGAGAGTTTTATGGAGGGATCTGAAGAACAATAAAGTGGCTCTGTGGGTGGGAGTACCTCCCAAATGTGAAGGACAGCATATGAGAAAGCACACAGGCGGTTGTTTGAACATTTGACAAGTTGGAGAGTGAGGCTGGTATCATGGGCCAGGCAGAGATGGGAATCGACACATCGTGAGTGAGTGAGAGATTATAAATAAGATGGGGACAAGCTGTGACTGGCCTTGAAAGTGAAGACAAGCTGCCTAAGTTTGATATGATAGAGAAGAGGGAGCCAGTAAAGGGGTGTAAAGATAGGGGTGATATTATCAAAGTGATGGGCTAGGACAGTGATCTTTACAGCAGCATTCTGAATGGACATGAGCAGGACAAGGCTGCATTTGTTAAGACCAGAGAAAAGATGGCTGCAGTCATTGAAAGGACAGCCTGGACAAGAGTTTTAGCTGGGTAGATGGATAACTAACACCGTATCTTAGAGATGTTATGCAGGAAGAATCTGTAAGATTTAGACATAGCCTTAATGTGAGGACCTAGAGAGGTCAGAGTTGAAAATAACACCTAGGTTACCCGTTCCCTGAGTAAAATACTCAATACCACCCATCTTGCTAAAAACCTCTGAATCAAGTCTATATTCTTCCTTCTACAAATCTATCAATTATTCCAGTCCCTACCACTCACCACCCATCCAGCTTTTCTGTTCCCACACCGCATGCAGGCTCCTCTGAGTGTTTCCCTCGTAACAGCAGCTGTTCCTCACAATAACAGCAGTGGTAGCCGGCAGGTCGTCTTGTGGCCTCAGGTTGTGCGGCAGCTGGGCAAGGAGGAGGGAGGGAGAACACTGCCTCCTTGCTGAATAATAGGTCCAGATCAAAGTCCCAGGGCCAAAACTTCAAAGCTTTCAATGGTCTGGGTTCAAACTGCCTAGCACTCTATGACCAGAGTCTTTTTTCAGCTGTGTACCTTAGGAAAAACAGAGCTGTCTACAACAAAGATAAGGCTTCTGAAAACTAGAGAGAGCTTATTCAGCAGATAGTCCATGGCTCGAGAGAGGAAAATAATCTAGAATTTCAACACATTCAAAATGAAGAATATACCTTTTACCTTAGCTGTCCCACAATCATAATGAAAAAATACTGCCAAATACCCATCTCTGCCACTGGATGAAAGGAAGAATGAATGAATTTCCAAGGAAGTACTTGTTTCTGTTTTCTTGTAAGGTGATGAGGCTAGATAGAGCCTGGTTAAATGACAATGCTGTGCATGTGTTGGCGGAGTTAAGATTACAGACTACAAATATATGAAGGCTGTAAATATAAACTTCAAAGAGGAAAACCAAATATTTTGCATAGGATTCGGAGTACTAGAATGAAATTGAAAAGGAGAAACTTAAAATAAATATCAGGAAAAACTTCCTGATAGTAAGATATGAGTCTTTCAAGAGAGCAGCTGAAACCTCATCATATGTTCCATTTAACTAGACTGGAAAATGCCTATTGAACCTTTCTTAGTGTGACAATCCTGCACCTAGGGGAAGAAGCACACTAGATAACATATTCGCTAGCTCTTTTCCATATTAGCTAGCTCATTTCTAGATTGTAGATTCTCGATCCTTCCAGACTGTATATGCTTCTGGGGCAGGGACTGTTGTTTACTACATTTATGTAAAGCAATTAGCAATGGGGCCCTAGTCTGCCTGGTCTCGAAGCACTAACATAATATGTATTAAATAATAACAAATACTTTTAAAAACAGTATTCAGGATAAACAGATACAGAGCGTAGCATCTGATTATCTTGTTTCCTTCCCCATCTCCATTTCCGCAGTCTAAAATGTGTCCACACAATGACACTTTACATTCTGTAAATTACTGAATTTTAAGATGTCATGGGCTATTTCCCTTTTACATAGGTGCTAAAATCTGGGTATAAATAACCATCCACATTCAAAAAGGAATCAATGAAATTGCTTATGAGTAAGACTACGATTTGGTCATGGAGGTCACAGAATACGTGACTTCCGCAGATCTCCATGACGTCAGCCTTCAGCGGCTGGGAGCTGCAGGCTACCCCTGCCTCCCATGGTGGCTGAGAGCTTCGGGGTACCCCTGCCGCCTGGAGTGGCAGGGGTCCCCTACAGCTCCCCAGCCTACGTGGTGGTGGGGAAAATCCCCCAGAGCTCCCCAGTCCCCAAGAGGGGCGGGGGATCCCCGGCAGCTCCTCAGCTGCTGCTGCCAGCAGGGAAATCCCGCGGAGCTCTCCAGTCCCTATAGGCCAGGGTGGGCAAATTTTTTGGCCTGAGGGCCACATCGGGGTTCCAAAACTGTATGGAGGGCTGGATAGGGAAGGCTGTGCTAAAAATGTCCATGACAAAATCGTTGCGTTACTTAATATAACTCATAACAGTTGGCATAGAATAGTGGAATTCCTGTCAGTATGTCATGTCCAAATCTCAGAAACTATAACATTAGTTCACAATATCATTACGTGATATCAGTTTCTTCATCTTGATTTTGACTATGGATGATAGGACAGATTCTCTTGTCTGTCTGAGCTGTGCTTGGCACAAGATCTGGGAAGGGGTGTGTGTGACAAAGATGGTTATAAGCCATCTTTATATTTCCCTGATCCTCAGACTATCCAGGGGCTGAAACAGTCTGAAGGTTGCTCTAATGTGGGCCTGGCTCCCTACCATTCCAAGGGACTGTTCCAACTGCAAGGGATTAGCAAGGTGTTGAAATGCGCTGGCCACACACTCTTTTGTCCAACCACACCTCTTGTGCTTGTGTCCAGGGGGAGCATAGGAGAGCCTATGGCAGCCCTACATCACTGGAAAAATCTGCATTTTGCAGGGGGAATGATTCCAGAAGCATTAAATCCAGAACAACCAGATTGCTTTGGTGACCAGCAGGGTCGCTGGAACAATTTTTATAGTGGGGGTGCTGAAAACCAATGAACCAAACTGTAAACCCTGTATTTAATGGAAACCCCTTCAAGTCAGGGGGTGCAGCAGCACCCCCCGTACCCCTAGTTCCAGCACCTATGGTGAACGGTCAGTTTGGTATGGATTCTACAAGCATACATTCCACTTTGCAATGGAAAAAGCTATGTCTACACTGCACACCTCCTGCAGCAGTGCATTGGGTATGTGAGCTACACACAGAGAAAAATCAGACTGCATCCATGCTGTGGTGTAGCTACACATGTCAGTGAAAGAGGGGAAGGGAGCTGGGAAAAGTTCTGTAGCAGGGAGCTACTGGCCAGCAACGAGGAGCCACAGGGAAAGACCCCTGCAATAAGGAGCTGCCAGAGTCTTTCCAGACTTTCAGAGATCAGTCATTGAACATGTATGTGTGTGTGCATCTGTAAGTATCTAATTCATGAAGCAGAACACTGTCTATGACAGCTGGGCAGAGAATGGTAATTCTGTTTTGTGGAGGATTTTGCCATTTCAAAATTTGGTTTCATTCCAGTTCAGAACAAAACCCCCAAATTTCAAAATTCTCCATGAAAGGGGATGTAGCCGTGGAGCTCAGACGCTAATAGACCTTGGGGGCTTCCGCCTGGTGGAATGCTCCAGAGCAGCAGATCCTGGAAGCTCAGGCTCCCCAGCAAGCAGCCAGATAGGTTGCCCAGGAGCTAGATGGGTAAGCTGGCAGGAAAACAAGCAGGTTTCCATTGGTAACCTGCCTGGCAGGCTTCACCCTCCCTGGTTTTCAGAGGAACTTTGTCAAAAATCAAACCATCTCTGTGGACCATTTACATTTAGATGAATTGGCAAATTCTGACCAAAAACAGTTTTGTTGGAATTTTTCTGACCATCTCAAGTGTTTACCTTGTTACCGTAATGTTCTCTAACGTGTATGTGTGTAAATAGTTAAGGTGCCAGTAGATAGTGGCCAACAACATATAGTGCAGTTCCTGAGGTTTTGTACGGCTGATAAAACTTGTTAAATATACTGCAAATGGCTTCCTCTGGTTGCTCTGTACACTAGCTCTTAACACCCTTGGTCTTCCCGGCAAAGCTGTTATGAAAGACACTCTCTTAAATTATTGTTAACCATTACCTATTTACAGATTCCATGATATGTTTCATGTATTAATATAACATAATATTTTAATGCTAATTTTTTTATTAAGATACATGTCAGTAAGAGCTGCTCAGCAAGAAAGTCATTTTGTAGTGTTACAACTGTATTGAACCTACAAGCTTATTAACAATGTTGCAGACCCTATTCTTATATGCCTGTAGATGGCGCTCTTTATAAGTATTAACTATTCACACACACATACATGAATAGGTATTGCTTTTTATATAGAACTCTCATAATACAAGAGCGAGGCCAAGGAAGCCAAAATTAAGAAGGAGATACTTTCACTTTAATGTATATGTAAGGAAAAGCAGGAGTAGAGCTAGATGAGTAATTTGAGATGAATAATTTGTTGAGTGAATTTAGACCATTTTGTTAGCACGTTCTCCTCGGGCAGACAGACTATAGTTTTTATGAAGAACGTTCATATGGCTTTAAAATCTAAGAACTATTTGAATTCAATTGAACCAGTTTCAGCCTATAACTTGTAACAGGATAGCTTGCCCCTTACAGACTGGAGCTAGCCAATTTCAGATTACAGAATAATCCATACCTTGGAGAGATCAGGGTGATTGCCCGGCACGGAACAGCCGGAGACTGCAATGAAGAGGAAATGCAGAAAATTGTAGCCAGTGAAAGGCAGCTTCAGGGAAGATCCTGACTAAGGAAGCTGTGACAGAGAGGAGCTGCAGTGAGCAAGAGGCTCTGGCTAGAAACCCCGACTGAGCAAACGATTTGGGCCTAGAAGCCAGAACCCGAGGGCTGAACTTCAGCCACATAAAGCCTGGGCGTAGTGGGCCCAGGTCCTGATGGAGATCCCAACTGGGAGAAGGGGTTGGGGGACCTGGAAGCCAGAGGGCTGTACTCCAGCCAGAAAGAGCTGGGACTGGCAGCTTTTGGTGGAACTGATTGTGTATGGCAGAAGAACCAGGCTGAGTATGAACTTTTGATTTATGGTTATAAATTTTATTCTGGGGCTCCTGAGGACTGCTTGAACCATTACTGTTATTAATCCAGCTCTGGGTAGCAGTGCCATTAGCCACAAGAGCGATTGTGTGATGTACTTAAGGGGCTTGCATGAGGGGGCTAACAGGGACAGAATGCCTGCAAAGTGACCCCTGGCCATGAGGGGGCAGTCAGGAGGTGGCTAACCCCACTACAAGATTATTCACAATGAATTCAATATTCACAATTTTATATCCAAGCTGTGTAATTGGTTGCTTAAGTCATATGGTGTGGTGTCTGTTTCCTGACCCACATTCAAATACTAACAAAACTTTAGCTGTCTGCAAACATACTGTGAGCTTGAATATACTCAGTGAATTTTCTGGCTTTTATCAGTTTGTTTTACCCTTTCCCCCTCAAACTTTCTTTTTTATTTTTAAATACACACTGCAATTTTTTAAAAAAAGAGAAATTTTACCTAAGAAAATAGAAAAAAATTGTTCTGAATCCTTCAGATTATGTATTATTTATATGCAATTCTACCATATCTAAAATAAACTCCTTGTATTATTTTGCTCAGCTTTGGAGGAGCAGTTCTGGTCTATGAGGTATATTCAAACTCTGACTTCCTCATACTGAGTAGCACTTACATGAGTACTCTAATGGGTGCAACTGGACTACTCCTATGAGGAAGTACTACTCAGCATGAAGATGGGTGACAGAACTGGGTCGATAATCAGGTAAATTTTAAGTCACATTACTTGCAGGACTTAGTGCATTGGAACAGAGCCGTTAGAGTGACTATAATCTGTTCTTTAATTATGCAGATCGAGTACATGTAATAATTTGAGAAAATGTGCGGGGGAAAAGGTAGTCTACTTGGTAAGTAATCAAATTAAACTGAACTGTCCTCATACCAAAAGTCATTAGACCGGATCACCTATATTTTAAACTGAAGACACTGGAATTATAATCTTTACAAAAAACAATCCCCAACTGATAAACCACATTTTAAAAGATTTTCATTTATAGAATTCAAAACCAAAGTGATTTCCCACAGTCTCCTCAGTGGAACTTTTGCAAGACAAGTTTCTTCTTTGAACAAATTTTTATTGCTGACATACAAATTCCAGAAAGCAAGAGCCCATAACTAAAGGTTGACATAACCTTAACTCTAGGCTCTTACATACCATTAGAATAGATCACTCTGGTGAGGAAAAGGGTACAATATTAGTAGTGCAGGAAAAAATAAAAGCCCAAAGTAATAGTTAACCCTAACCTTGGGAAGTAAAGAAAGCAAAAGGGTCAGACACTGTGTGACGTGCACCTTACAATAACTCTGCTCAAAAGTAAGGCCTTCCTATAATTCCAAGGAAATGGTCTTTAAGCCTTAAACCTATACAGTCTCTCTTCTGAAGGTAAGATATGTCAGTGGGCCAATCCCACTGGTCCAAGAGCAGTACGGAATATTCCAACTTCATTGCCAGACTATCCCTCCACACATCTAGTGTATGGATCCTGCTACCATCCACGCCATGGCTGCAAATCCTTCTCCATGGACAACACACACCTATCCATAATTTTCTAACAGCAATGGGAAACCATTCATACACCATCTTATCCAGGATCTTACTGGCTGGTTACTGTGCTCTGGTATCTTTGCATGGTACCCACTGGGGTTATCTCTAGCTGTGCACTTTGAAGCAGCCATGACCATCTAAAATGGTGTGTAAACCTTCTACCAGATGTTTGATAGCAGCAAAAGGGGCCAGGTTCAATATATCTAGGGTCCCCCTTGACAAAATAATTAAACTAGCTCAAGTCTCCACCCAGAATCCTGGGGAAGCTAAGCACATCCTTTCTCGATGCCCTTAACTGGCAGAACATCCCCTCTTACAAATAGTCTGAGATTTTGTACAAACAAGGGAGTCTTTATTATAGGAAAAAAACTGTTACTTACCTTCTGTAACTGTTGTTCTTCGAGATGTGTTGTTCACCTCCATTACACATTAGGTGTGCGCGTGCTGCGTGCACGGACGTCGGAAACTTTTCCCCTCAGCGGCTCCCGTCGGGCCGGCAGGGTCCCCCCTCCCGCCAGAGCGGCGCCCCGCTCTAGAGTATATATATCCCTGCGGGCCCGACCCTCCCTCGGTTCCTTCTTGCCGGTGACTCCGACAGAGGGGAAGGAGGGTGGGAAGTGTAATGGACGTGAACAACACATCTCAAAGAACAACAGTTACAGAAGGTAAGTAACCGTTTTTTCTTCTTCGAGTGATTGTTCACGTCCATTACACATTAGGTGACTCACAAGCTTACCATTGGAGGAGGGTAGGAGCCAAGGAACAATTGATTGAAGAACAGCCCTGCCGACTACCGCGTCCTCTCTGGTCTGATGATGGATCGCGTAGTGGGCTGTGAACATATGCACCGATGACCAGGTGGCCGCTTTACAGATTTCCAGGAGTGGAACCTGTGCCAAGAAAGCCGCCGAGGACGCTTGGGCCCTAGTCGAGTGAGCCCTGATCTCCGGGGCTGGTACGTTGGCAAGCTCATAGCACGTGCGTATGCAAAGCACAATCCATGCTGACAAGCATTGTGTCGAGATAGGCTGGCCTCTCATTCACTCCACAATGGCAATAAACAGTTGAGTCGATTTGCGGAATGGCCTGGTCCGTTCTAGATAAAATGCCAAGGCTCTGTGGACATCGAGGGTATGCAGGCTGCGGTGGCTTGCGTCTGTATGGGGCTTAGGGAAGAACACCAGTAAACAAATGTCCTGACCCATATGAAAATGTGTGACCACCTTTGGAAGGAATTTAGGGTGCGGCCTCAGTTGCACCTTATCCTTATAAAAAACTGTATTAGGAGGTTCCGAAGTGAGGGCTCTCAATTCTGATACCCTCCTAGCCGATGTGATGGCCACGAGAAACGCTACCTTCCATGAGAGGTGCATGAGGGAGCAAGAGGCTAGGGGTTCAAAGGGTGGCCCCATGAGTTTAGTTAGGACCAGGTTGAGATTCCACGCAGGGACCGGCGGGCACGAGTAGGGAAACACCCTCTCCAGCCCCTTGAGGAATCGGGCTACTGTGGGGTTGGAGAACACCGAAACTCCCAACTCCCCAGGATGGAAAACCGATATGGTAGCCAGATGCACTTTAATTGAGGTGGGGGCGAGCCCTTGATGCTTGAGGTGCAGCAAGTAGTCCAGAATCGATGGAACTGAGGCCTGCAGAGGCTGTATGTGATGAGGCTCACACCAATGGGAGAACCTCTTCCATTTGGCAAGGTAGGTCGCTCTTGTGGAGGGCTTCCTACTACCAAGGAGAATTTGCTGTACCTGGTGGGAGCACCTGTGCTCCGTATCGTTTAGCTAGAGAGATACCACGCCGTGAGATGTAGCGACTGTAGGTTCGGGTGGAGTAGGCGACTCTGGTCCTGTGTGATGAGGTCGCGATGGAGGGGGAGGGCAATCGGGGCAGTCATGGACAGTTCCAGCAGGGTCGTGAACCAGTGCTGGCGTGGCCACGCCGGAGCGATGAGGATGACTGCCGCCTTGTCCCTGTGGGTCTTGAGGAGGACCTTGTGGATGAGCGGGAATGGAGGGAAGGCATACCTCAGGCTCCCGCCCCACAGAATCGCGAAGGCATCTGCCAACGAGCCCGGGCTGAGGTTCTGGAATGAACAAAACTGAGGGCATTGGCTGTTGCCCTTGGTGGCGAAGAGATCCACCTGGGGAAACCCCCACCTCTGGAAGATTGAATACAGGATGTCCTGTCTCAACATCCATTCGTGCATGTGGTAGGACCGGCTGAGGCGGTCTGCTAACCTGTTTTGGACCCCGGGAGATATGTTACGAGTAGGTGGACTGAATGGGCTATACAGAAGTCCTATAGGAGGAGCGCCTCGTGACAGAGGGGAGAGGATCGGGACCTGCCCTGCTTGTTTATGTAGAACATGGCGGTAGTGTTGTCCGTCAGAACTGACACGCTGTGGCCTTCTATGGTAGCGTGAAAGGTCTGGCAGGCGAGGCGAACCACCCTTAACTCCTTCAGATTGATGTGAAGCAACTTTTCTTCCCTGGACCATAAGCCCTGGGTCTGCAGGTCCCCCAGGTGCGCCCCCCAACCCAGGTCCGACACATCTGTTACTAACGTCAGAGTGGGTTGCGGGGTAGCGAAGGGGACCCCCTCACAAACCTGCTGCTGATCGAGCCACCAGCGGAGGGAGTTCGACACCCGAGCTGGGATTGTCACTACCAGGTCTAAGGGATCTCTGTTGGGGCGATATGTTTGGGCCAGCCACAACTGTAATGGCCTGAGTCTTAGGCGGGCATATCTGACTACGTGTGCAGGCTGCCATGTGCCCCAAGAGTTGCATACAGCATCTGGCCGTGGTCGTGGGGAATTGTTGGATGGAGCTTACGACCCTTTGAATGGCCAAGAACCGTGACACTGGAAGACTTGCCCGTGCCGCCACCAAGTCCAGGACTGCCCCTATGAAGTCCAGTCTCTGCGTGGGGATAAGTGAGGACTTGGGCACATTGACCAGTAGACCGAGCTTGTGGAACACCTGTAGTGCCAGCATCACGTGGGAGCGGACCTCGGCCTCCGACCTGCCTGCGAGGAGCCAGTCGTCCAAGTACGGGTATAAGCGCATCTTTCTTTTCTGAAGAAAAGCTGCCACCACGGACATGCATTTTGTGAATACTCGCGGGGCTGTTGCCAGGCCAAAGGGCAAGACCGTAAATTGAAAATGGCGTTGGTTGATGGTGAAGCGCAGGAACCGCCAGTGGGCCGGGTGGATGGCGATGTGAAAATATGCATCTTTCATATCGAGGGCAGCGTACCAATCCCCGGATCCAGGGATGGGATAATAGCTCCAAGGGAGACCATATGGAAACATGCCTTGACCAAAAATTTGTTTAGTCTGCGTAGGTCCAAAATGGGACGGAGGCCCCCTTTTGCTTTGGGAATCAGGAAATATCTGGAGTAGAATCCTTTCCCCTTTAGGTCCGGAGGAACCTCTTCCACTGCTCCTACTGTGAGGAGGGTCCGCACCTCCTGCATGAGGAGTTGCTCGTGAGAGGGGTCCCTGAAGAGGGACGGGGATGGGGGGTGGAAGGGAGGGGGTGAGGAGAACTAAAGGGTGTAGCCCGCCTCCACCGTGCACAGGACCCAGCGGTCTGATGTTATATGTGACCAAGCACGGTAAAAACGGGACAGGCGGTCCCTGAAACATAGAGGGGGATCCGGAATAGAGTTTGGTATGCTGTCCTTGATCACAGCTTCAAAACCCTGGCTTATTTCCCGGCTGCGGCTTGCCTTGGCCATGATTTTGGCCCTGGTTAGGAGTGTTGTTACGTCTACGTCTGTTATCCCTGCCCCTTCTGCAGTACGGTTCCTGTCGAGGACGAGGGTGGTACTGCCTCTGCGGTGGTTGGGGCTTAAAGGGTTTCTTCTGTGTCACTGGGGTATGCATTCCCAACGACTTGAGGGTTGCTCAAGAGTCTTTGAGGCTATGTAGTCTGGCATCCGTCTGGTCCAAAAACAAGCCTGACCCCTCGAACGGAAGGTCTTGGAGGGTGTTTTGCACCTCTGGGGGAAGGCCGGAAGCCTGTAGCCATGCCGAACATCTCATTACTACCCCTGACGCGATTGTCCTAGCAGCTGCGTCCGCGGAGTCAAGGGAGGCCTGTAGGGAGGTTTTGGCTACTGCCTTCCCTTCATCCACTATAGCCGTAAACTCGGGTTGTGAGCCTTGAGGCAGGGATTCCTTAAACTTGGAGACTGATGCCCAAGAATTGAAGTTGTGTCTGTTCAGAATCACTTGTTGGTTAGCGATCCTCAACTGGAGGCCCCCGGACGAATAGACCTTTCTCCCAAATAAGTCCAAGCGTTTTGCCTCCTTGGCTTTGGGGGCCGGGGCTTGCTGGCCATGTTACTCTCGTTCGTTGACCACAGAGATGACCAGCGAACAGGGTGTTGGGTGAGAGAAGAGGAAGTCAAACCCTTTAGATGGGGCGAAGTATTTCCTCTCCACGCCTTTCGCAGTTGGTGCATTGGAGGCTGGTGTTTGCCATACTGTTTTGTAGTTGGACTGGACCGTTTTTATGAGCGGGAGCGCGATCTTGGAGGGGCCCTCCGGGCTTAGGATGTCAACCATGGGGTCCTCCTGCTCTACCGTCTCCTCCGCTTGCAACCCCAGATTGAGGGCTACTCGGCAGAGCAGTTCCTGGTGCGCCCGATGGTCAATCAGGGGAGGGCCAGACACTGTTGTGCCCGCCACGGCTTTGTCTGGTGAGGAGGAAGAGGTCAGGGCCTTTTGCGCGTCTTCCTCTTCCTGTAACTCCTTACCGACTGGGTGCTCCTCTGGGGCCCGTTCTATGACGTGGGTCTGAGATGGTACCGGGCTCGGTGCTGAGTCCGCCCTTTTTCGCTCCGGTGGTCTGGAGACCGTGGCCTCCTTGCGAGAGGGCGGGCGCCACTGCGAAGAGCGGGACCAGTGTCCCGAGGGCCCAGATCTCGAGGTCCTAGACGGGGGGCCATGCTGGTGGTGGGCCCAAGGGGTCCAGAATGGCCATTGTCCTGGCTGGCCCCATTGTGGGTGCCAAGCGGCTTCGTGTTCCCTACTGGCCTGTGCCCTATGGGCATATCTGCTGGACCGCCCTGAGTCTGCCTCCAAAACCACGGACGGTGATCTGGAAGGCCACGGCGGTGCCGTGGGACGGTGCCGGTCCGGGGTTGGAGAGTAGTGGCTCCGTGACCGGGACCGGGAGTAGTGTCTTGCCGACCTGGACCTGGATCAGTACCGGTGACCACGGGACCGGGAACGACTACGGGTGGTTGGTCTCGGGGATCGCGTAACTGACACGTCCCGGTGCCTACTCGAGTAGGGCTGCTGGGTCGGTGCCGGGTGCTTATTGGGGCCTGACGGCTGTGCGGCTCTCTGCGCGGAGGGAAGCCGGGAGTCCACCGAGGCGGAGCTCGACCGGGACTGGCGCCGTGAACAGTGCCGAGATGGTGACCGTGATGGGCGCACTATTGCCGGCTTGCCTCTGGATGGCAGTCTCAGCGGATTGTCTTTAGTTTGGAGGGGACCCTCAGCGGACAATTCAATGAGGTCCTTTGCTGCCTCAAATGTGTCCGGGGTGGAGGGCTGTTCCAAAAGCTCCTCCAACCCTTCCTCCTCACTCGACGTGCCTATCCCGGGGCTCGACAGGCCTTTCGGCGCCGGAGCCACTGTCACCGGGATCTGTGCCGGGGCCGCAACGGCCTTAGGCGCACTCGAGGTCTTCGCAGGCGCTACCCTCTTATGCGGGGAGCGTCCTCGGGCCTTGGGTTGGCCCTTTGATTTTGCCGGCGAAGACGACCGATGCCGGAGGTGTTCCCGCTGATTCGGTGCTGTGGACTTAGGGTGCCCCGCTGGCACCGGATCACGGACCGATGCCGGGGCACTCCGCACCGAGGTTGACGGTGCCGTAGAAGTGGAGGGCTGTAACGCTGTTTCCAGGAGCAGCTGCTTAAGGCGAAAGTCTCTCTCTTTCTTAGTCCTGGGCTTGAAAGCCTTACAGATCTTGCAGCGCTCTTTTTGGTGTGCTTCCCCCAGGCAACGTAGACACGAGTCGTGTGGATCGCTTAATGGCATAGGCTTGCGGCACATGGCACAGGCTTGCGGCACATGGCACAAGCCTTGAAGCCTTGGGCGTGCGGCATGCCCCGCCGCCCAGGGCCGGTGCTGGGGTTGACCAAACACCTAACACAAAGAAGTTTGAGTATTTCTAAAGAACTGATAACTGCTAAGCTTAACACTAGCTACTAAAGAACTGATAACTGTAAAGATAACGCTAACTACTATGCTAAGGGACACTCTCAGACGAGAGACAGAGTTGTTCCAACGCCGCCACGGACAGTAAGAAGGAACTGAGGGAGGGTCGGGCCCGCAGGGATATATATACTCTAGAGCGGGGCGCCGCTCTGGCGGGAGGGGGGACCCTGCCGGCCTGACGGGAGCCGCTGAGGGAAAAAGTTTCTGATGTCCGTGCATGCGGCGCGCGCACACCTAACGTGTAATGGACATGAACAATCACTCGAAGAAGAAAGGGAACACAGTCATAAACTTGGGTGGGCACAGCAACAGAACATATGCAAATAAAGAATAAAATACTCCCTCTTCCAGTAACTTTGCAGCAGTTCATTTAACTCCCTTCCCACCTGCTGGTAAGAATGTCCCATATTGACCACACCACCTCATCCATCCACTAAACCCCTCTCGTGGTTGGGATCAGGATGTAGCAGTAGTTCAAATGTCTCTTTGTTGGTCTGTCTCCAGTCCCACGGGAGCTGCTTGCCCAGTCCCGGGTGGAAGCGCCACAACCTACCCCAGCGTAGAGTCAGGTTCTATTAAGGTGCTGGGTAGTTGGGGGCTCACTGGAGTCCACTCACCTCTGCTGCCATCCTCTGTGTCATCTCTTATCATGAAATCCTCCCAGGAGCAGAGTTCTGACTGCTTGGAAACTAGCTCTTTCCCACAAGGTAAGAGTTCTTTCTCTTTGTGTACGTATGGTGATCTCCCAAGCATCACTACTGGACCTGTGGGTCGTTAGCCTATGCAAACGAAGCTTTCAATGGCAGCACTTCTTTTTACCAACATAGGGGGTAGAAACCTCTTTCCCCTCTGGAGCTTCTGGCCATAAGGTTTACACTTGTAAAATGTAGGGAAGCAGCCTCCTTATCATAACCATACCATATTTCTACATGCATGGCCGCCCCCACATTGTCTGGAGCATGCCATAACTTGGTACATCAGGTATATATTGGGGAGCACCTGTCCTAGTGCTCCACAGAAATATTATGACAGACCATATTTGGTCTACATTCCACTCCTGGGAGAGGAGTTTGCCATATGTTGTTCTTTTTCAACAGTGGACCACACTTGGAGATGGCTGGGATCTGGAGAAAGGGAAATAATTGAGCCCAATACACATTCTGTTAAACATTCTTATGTCTGTCTGGAAAAAGCTGGCGGTTGAAGGGTTATACTACACTAACAGCTACAATGTTTTACGTAGTCTGACAAAAATGACAATTAATCTGTGTCTTTGCGGTGTCCAAATTGGACAGGAACAATTTCCAGAACCATTCCATCTTACATTCTTTCTTTAAGGAATATCTCTATGTCTCTGTCTTGGTACTGGAACGGTGAAAGCTTAGCCAGGGTTTTTCAGCCAACTCCTGATAGACTACTAGATTTGGTTGTTATTCTTACACCTCTTTGTTCTTCGCAGTGTGCTTCTTTCTTTTTATAAATGTATGTCATTAGTGTTGTTGTGTATGGCATTAGCACGTGTCTGTGCATAAAAAGTAAACATCCAAAAGGAGAGAGAAGTTTAATAACTGGCTTGGCAGCTGAATGTAGTCTGTAGGACTCTATTCAATGTGCTCAAACAAAATAAGCCTCACACTGGGAGAGTGTAAATACATTCAATTAGGAGGGAATGAGCTGAACTTAATTAAAGGAAACTACTTCTTGTTTTAGACAACATGGGCCAAATGCAGCCCTACCATAAACAAGCATTATTTATTACTATGAATTTTTAGTATTAGAGTAGCAATTAAAGGCCCAATCAGGTGTGGAATCCTATCTACCATTGTCTTCAATGGCTTCACTTGCTTATGCCAGGGTTAAATTAGCACCCAGCTCTAGCACTTCTAGAGGGTGCCCAAATTAAAACCCCAGATCTGAACAACCACAGACCCTGGGGATGTTGCATCTGGATGCAAGATAGTGCTCTTGAGAAGATTTGAAAAGCACAAAGAAGTTTTTATCACATCCTTTCTGTGCATTGTATTTCAACAGATTGCTCAATAGATCTCATTACAATCTCCTGTAGATTAACATTGGAATGAAAACTTGTGGAGAACATTTTTAAAAAGTGGAGAAAAATCAATTTGCTTGTTTTTGACATATGAATGTGCTATTTCTTTCAGAGAAAATGCCAATAATTGGGACCAGTAGTTTCATCATAAAATTAAACTAAGCAAACATAATTATAGCTAATTTCCACTCTCTAGAAGAATATGTTATTGAAGGTATAATTAAACGTTTTGCGAAACATGGAAGACCCCATGAACGAATAACGTAGGGAGTTTTTATTAAAGCAGCATCTGTAAAACAGAAAGGGGAGAATGTCTTACTGGACATTTTCTTTTATAAACTTTGTTTTTTAAAATGGGAAACTGTTGGACCAACAGCTGCCAGTTATTTGACTGCAGAAGATTTGCAAAGCGTGATGAGCATGTTTGGAACACACTTCCGTTATACTATTAAAATTATGCTGGCAGGCAAGATGCCAGTTAAAACTACTTTATAAAAAAAGTACAAATTTTGTTTTGCACAGTTGTAAGAATTTCTTATCCTGAAACAGTCTTGTTTAAACCTGCAGCATATTGTACGGCAAATAAGTAAATCTGGGCAGGGAAATTTAATTCTGGTTCATGGATGATTTCATTATTTTGTAATTTGGTTCAGTTGTGATTCAGAATGAAAACCAAAATTTTTCACAAAAGTGAACGGAGCCCTGACTCCAAGATAGTCAGCCTGGCTGGCCGCCTCAGAGCCAGGTTTCCCTGAAAGGTCCTAGCACCAGCGCTGCAGCCTCTGGAAGCCCAACCTCCCCAGGACATGGGCCAGCTGGCGGAAATTAGAAAACCAAACAGGCTTCCAAATGAAGAGTTCTAGCTGAGTTCTGCAGGACCATTGGCGAAAACAAGCTGTCTCCACAAGATGTTTTGATTTTGCTGAAACAGCAAATTCTGACAAAAGGTGTTTTAACAGAATTTTTCTGAACAGCTCCACAAATAAGTCCTTCCAGAGTTTGGATTTTATTTATTTGTGTTGCAGTAGCACCTACAAGGCCCCAGTTAGCTAACTGGGTCCCATTGCACTAGACACAGCATACATGTGTAAGATAGTCTCTGCCCCAAAAAGCTTACAAACTAGGGTACATGATAAGAGACAGCGGAAGTAAGGATAAGGTAACAGTGACAAGATCATGGTTAGCATAATAAAGAGCAGTCTCAAGTTTCTGCTATTCACTGGTTAGGCTTGTTTCTTTAATTAAAGAATCTTAACTTAACTCAGAGTTAAGATTGCCCAGTGGTGCCTTGTGGCTAAACTTAAACCTCTGAAAACCAGGAAATACAAAGCTAAGTATATGCCACCTCCATGCAACCTTAACTCTGTCCCCTGGAGCTGGCAGTAGTCACTGGGGATGCTTCAGCCAGGGCAATTCCATAAGAAAGTTCTAAAAGAATCTGCTATTGTTTGTATTGCACTCCACTGATTTGAATTTCAGCACTTACCTGCATTCACTCCACTACCTTTACTGGGATAGGTGCAGATGTATTGAATGCTGGAGGGATTAGTTGGAGCAGTTTGGCAGAGCTGTCGCTGTGATATGACGAGGTGTGTGTGTGTGTGTGTGTGTATATATACTTCAAAGCATCCAGTATGCCCCATTTTAGCATTGAGTTCTGTAGTTTGTGTCAGTAGCGGTGCACAGGGGTGTCTTTTTGCAATGGGGATTGCTATCCATCTAGTGCAGGGATCGGCAACCTATGGCACGCGTGCCAAAGACGGCACGCGAGCCGATTTTTAATGGCACGCTGCTGCCTGCCGGGGTCCCGCTCAGCCCGCTGCTGAACCCCGGCAGTGGGCTGAGCCGGACCCCAGCAGGCAGCAGTGTGTCATTAAAAATCCTGCCCGACCCAGCCCGCTCTTCTCCGCCCCCTGCTCTCTCTGGCGGGGGCAGGGGGCAGAAGCAAGCTTGGTCCTGCCAGCGGCTGCTGCTGTAGGGCAGGCTCCGCCGGCAGCCAAGCTTCCCCCTCCCTCACCTCTTCCCCCAGCGTGTTGCATCGAGCCCCATCTTCTCAACCTCCCTGCTGTCAACGGCCCTTGCCAGGGAGGGGAGAAGAGCAGCCCCAGCGTCCTCGCTGCTCAGACCAGTAAGGAGGCAGAGAAGAGGCAGAGGGAAGGGGGGTAGGAGCGGGGCGTATCCCTCCAGCCCCCTGCCGTGAGCTGCTCAGGGGGCTGGGAGCATTCCCCTGATCCCAACCTCCCCCAGCCCTCTGCCCTGACCCCTGCACCTCCTTGCACCCCAGATCCCTGCATCCCCCCCACGACCCCATCCCTGACTCCTGCACTCTCCACACATACCCAGCCCCCCCACCCCACCTCACCCCCTGATTCCTGCACCCCCTCACATGCCCCCAGCCCTCTGCCCTGACTCCTGCACCCTCCACACATACCCAGCCCCCCACACCTCCTGCCCTGACTCTTGCACCCCGCACATCCCCAGTCCCCACCCTGAGCACCAGGTTGGCAGCGGGCTGAACGGAGCCGGCAGCCGGGACCCTGGCTGGCAGGAGCCAGCAGACAGAACCCCAGACCGGCAGTGGGCTGAGCCGCTCGGCCTGCTGCTAGTCTGGGGTGCCGGCCCCACTCAGCCCGCCTCCAGTCTGGGATCTCGGTCCCCGCTCAGCCCACTGCCAGTCTGGGGTTCTGGCTGCCGGCCCCTTGCCAGCTGGGGTCCCAGCCGCCGGCCCCACTCAGCCTGCTGCCAACCTGGGGTTCTGACTGCCGGCCCCTTGCCAGCCGGGTTTCCAGCCACAGGCCCCGCTCAGCTCACTGCCGGCCTAGGTGAATGGAACCCCAGGCTGGCAGCTGGTGGCTTAAGATCAGCATTTTAATTTAATTTTAAATGAAGCTTCTTAAACATTTTGAAAAACTTATTTACTTTACATACAACAGTAGTTTAGTTATATTATATATAGACTTATAGAGAGAGACCTTCTAAAAAACGTTAAAATGTATTACCGGCAAGCGAAACCTTAAATTAAAGTGAATAAATGAAGACTCACACACCACTTCTGAAAGGTTGCCGACCCCGATCTAGGGGAATACATGACTGTGATCTCCACGGCTTACTATGGGGTAAATGAAGGCAATGTCTCAGAAGAATTCCTGAGGGAAATGATGAAGTAAAGGTAACATTTTGCAAATTTGGGATAGTTTGTGTGGAACAGGTTCAATGTGAGTTTAGGCCGGGGTGCAGGTAGCTCCCATGGTGAGGCTGTAAGGAATGCCTGACCTAACCCAGAGCTTTGCCATAGCAAACAGAAGGTATTAGACTTTATCTTACATGCTTATGTGCTCTATTCTTGAAGTGTTCTGTAGCATCTGTAGGGTAGAGTGCAAGAATGTTATTGGTGCGCTGGGGCATTTGCTCAAAGACGGCAGAGTTAAGGTTGTGTTGGGGGTGTGGCATGTACCTTAACTTTGTATTTTCTGTCACCCCTAGATCCATCGCTTGTATATGGTTGTGATATTTCATACAAAGCATGCCTTGTAAGATATCATATGAAAGGTCATGAGCTGCTGAAACTCATTGTTCTGTCAAAATATGTATATTGTTGTTGTGTATGAAGTTATAAGATTTTGCAATACAGTTATTAAAATATGTTGTTGGGAGTTTGGGAGACACCCTCTCCTAGCTCTCCATGACAATACAGGTGGTGATCCCACTCCCAAGCAGACGTTAAGCGACCATCATGAGCTATTGACCAGCAGGGGAATTGTAAACAAGAGATTTACATTTCTGTAAGAGACAGTTGCGCAAGCACCACACAATCGTGATTGCTCAACTCTGTGACTCAGCAAGGCCCACCAAGACATGTCTGGGATAGTATCTTCTCAGGGACATGAACTGAGAGTATAAAATAAGGGATGGTGGCACCAGGAGATCACCTCTCTCCTCCCCCATCTACGTTGAAGGCAACAAGAACACTGAGAAGACAAAGACCTTGAACTGAGGAGACAGGTCCCAGGCTGAGAAAGAAATTCAGCTTGTGTATTAAAAACTGCAACCTACCTGCACCATCCAGTGTGGTGAGAAAAGCTATTTGATTCAACTCTTGCTTAGTCTGAAAGTTTAGGATTTAGAATGCGTGTTTACTTTTTATTTTCTTAGGTAACTGTCTCTGACCTTTATGCCTACCACTTAATGTATCTTTCTGTAGCTAATAAATGTATTTTAATGTTTTATCCTTACCAGTGAGTTTGTCTAAAATGTTTGGGGAATCTGCTCAGATTACAAAGGCTGGTGTATATCCTCTATCCTTTGACAAAGTGGCAAACTAATTGATGGACTTGCATGGTTCAAGAGAACATCTTGAACAGTATAAAACAGTACATTTCTGGGATGCAAGGCTAGGGTGATTTGCTGGTGTTTCTGAGTGTATGGTTTATGGGTGGTGTGGCAGAGCTCCGACCTTGTCCCCGTGGGTCATGCGTTTCCAGGCGGTTTATGCTAGCTTCAGAGGCTCACTGCAACCCTCCACATAGCCCATCTCTCTCTCTCTCTCTCTCTAGGGCCAGGGTACAGTCTACTGAGCCCTTTTCATCATAAGCCAGCAAGGAGGTTGGTGAGATAACTACCACAGTCTCTGTATCAGAGGGGTAGCCCTATTAGTCTGGATCTGTAAAAAGCAACAAAGCGTCCTGTGGCACCTAATAGACAAACAGATGTATTGGAGCATAAGCTTTCGTAGGTGAATGCATCTGACAAAGTAGGTATTCACCCATGAAAGCTTATGCTCCATACAGGGGTCCCCAATGTGGTGCCCGCCTACTGGCCGCCGGACAAGCAGCCTCCGAAATGCCCCTGAGAAGCGGCAATGTCAAGAAGCGTTACCGCCAAAATGCTGCCGAATTTCGGCAGTATTTTGGCAGCGACACCTCTCGATGACGCTGCTTCACAGCGGCATTTTGGCGGCAACGCCTCTTGACATTGCTGCTTCACAGAGGCATTTTGGCAGCTGTTTGTACGGTGGCCACGGTCCTCGGCGGCTAATCATCTGGCACCCGCCCCATGGGAAAGGTTGGGAACCACTGCTCCAAAACATCTGTTAGTCTATAAGGTGCCACCGGACTCTTTGTTGCTTCCCACAGTCTCTGTTGTTCCTATGGGCTTATTCAAGAACCGTTGAGCCTCCTGTCCTGACAGGTGCCTGTCTTCCCCTCTGTAGGGTTGGGGAGTGGGGTGGAAACTCAGGCCTGCCCTCTACTCCAGGTTCTGGCGCAGGGATCCTAATTGCAGCAACTATTAGCAGTCAACCTTTCACTGCCAGAATTGCTACATTTTCCTGGGCCACTTCCCCACAGCTCTCCTGCTTCTCTCTCTCTCGCTCAATGCCTCCTTCACCCTGACCTTAGGGCTCTCTTTCCAGTGGCTTGAGGGTGTCTTCATTACCCAGCCCTTCAGCCACACTTCCTCTCCTCTGGCTCTTCTCAGCCTGACTGGAGTGAGCCCTTTTATAGTACCAGAGGGGCCTTAATTAGAGTCAGGTGTTCATATTAGCATAACAGCCTCACCTGACTCTTTGCAGGTTAATTGGAGTCATGTGTCCACCCTAGCCTGGAGCAGCCCCTGGTCTGGTCAGTCAGGGAACAGAAAACTGCATATCCAGTGGCGAGTATATCTGCCTTCAACTACTCTGCTGTCCCTCACTGGCCTGGGTCTATCACAGTAGCTTAGAGAGCTTTCATGTAACTTAGCTGGGTGTGTCCCTATCTGCTGAGTGACCACAGCACCTGCAGAGATTTGCTGCTTGTCACTAACAAAGCATTGTGAGAGATAGGCCAGGCTGCAGATTTAAGGGGCAGAGTAGTCTCATAGTTCCAGGTTGTATGCCAGGGATCCCGTCACAATTACCTCTTAAAAATGACAACATTTTGTCAACTAATTTTTTACACAAGGGATATTTTCCCCTTCCTGTCTCCCTTTCTTAAATATTTTGGGGGCCTCTGTTTTCAGCTCCAAATGCCACATGCAAGAAGTGGAGGAAGAATTGTACATTAAACTCTTCCTGATGAGATGTCAGGATGAAATCTTATCAGAGAAAATAGCTGTGATGAGTAATGTTGTTGAATATCACCCTGGCAAATGAAGTACCATACACCAAAAGACCAGATTAAATGATTCAGTCCCTATTTCCAAGGAGTTGCACAGGCCTTTAGTTGTATGCTTGCCAGTAAAAATATCTGGCATATTCTGGCTAAAACGCTACCCACCCAGTGCTTTAAACTGTGACCTTCTCTCTACAAACCAATGTTCAAGTTTTAATCTCCAAGGGCAAAATCTCTGTGCAGAGGGCCAGCACCCGGTCTGTGCACCACTTTCGTCCTAAAAATAGGGCTTACATGGATGCCAGTTGGTGGGTAAACTGTCCTGACCCTTTGCATATGTGTGAATTTTGCCCCAAATGCAGAATAAGCATAGAAAATCTGCCAATATTTGTGTGATTGAATGACTGGGAAATGTAAGTTGCTTTAAAGGAAGGAGCCAGCAAATCTGCTGAAGCTAATACATTTAATGAGCTGGTTGGATGGTCCAGTGCTGAAAGCGGTTCACTGCCATGCTGGGGGCTTGGTTTTGATACTGTGTTCTGATCTCTCCCAGCTCTTGGCTGGAGGAAAGTGCCTGATGTTGCTCTACCAGGAGCCTTCTGTCTGTTCTGCCTCCTGACGATGTCACTTCCAGAAATGTCAGTTACAAAACTGAGCACTTTGATTTTCCTGGCACTATAGTGCCAGTCCCATAAATACTGCCTTTGAGCACAGCAGGACTGGGAATGTGGTAATTGTGGCTATCAGGAAAATATACTTCCTCTCTTGAAGCTTGTAGGACCATAGTATGCTCCCATCAGGAAGTTGGTGGCTTACACTGTGACCAGCTGCTGAAGCTAAAGCAACAGCCAAGTACAAATTTATTGGGCTCAATGAGTCAAAGTGCAAGCACAGCAAAAGAAGAATAAGGCTTCTTGGAGCCTGTGCTGTGTAAGTGCCCAGGAAAGCTTTTGCAGCAAGGATCTTTCCTGCTCCCATAGGGAGTCCAGTATCCACAGCAGGTGTACTTCCCATCAACAGCCAAATGTCCAAAACATCACCCTTTAATTCTCCCTTCTAATGAACAAAAAGCTCCAGATGAACTCTAGTCAGTTCTTTCACAGCTGGGACCCACTTCAGTCTCTGCACTGAAGGAGGACACCAGGGCCGGATTAATCTTGTGTGGGCCCCCATGGGGCAATGGAGCATGGCGCAGGGAGGTCGGTCCCCAGAGCGAGGGGCCAGCCAGGGGCAATGGATTATGGCATGGCAGGGGTGGCCCCACTCCGCCCAGCCCAGTGCAAGGGCACTATTTACAAACTGGCAGTCACCAGCCACATAGTGGCCCACCCGGCCCTGTGCTGCCAGCATGGCCCCTCCCCTCGGGCACCATGCTGCTCCACACAGCCCCCCTGCCCAACACCCTCTGACTCCCTATGCCCAGCACCCTTCCCCACAGACGACCCCCACCATAAATGCACAGCACACTGCACACCACCACCCCTGCCCAGCACCCATCCCCACCCACGGCTGCCCAGTATCCCACACAGAACCCCCACGGCTAGCACCCCAAATCACACAAACCTACCCCACTGCCCAGCGCTTCCCAAACCTTCACAGACCAGCACGCCCTCAGAGACTCACTCCGCCATGCTCTGCCCCCCAGCTGCAGTCACCAGCGTTGCTGGGAAGTGACGGTGTCTGCCAGGCTGAGCCGGCAGTGCAGCTGGGGCTGGTCCCATTCTTGGGGTGGGGAATCGCTCCAGCCCTTGGAAGCTGTAGGATCAGCCAAATCAGGGCCTGTTTCCACCCTGGCCCAGCTCCCTCAGGACCCACTTGCCTGGAGGGGCCTAGCTAAGTGCCCCCCCCCCCACACTGCCTCCTCCCACTGGCTGCGACTGGCCCAGCTTTTGCACCGGTCCCAGGTGGCTCGGCTCTGGGGAGGCAGGAGAGGCCCCACAGGTGGCAGACAGCAGAGACCGCCTGAGCCAGAGCTGCACTGGGGTCTGGCCAGTGAGCTGAGAGGAGCAAGCAATGGGCAGGGATGAGGGGCTAGGGGGTGGAGAGGAGCCTGTGGGCTGGTGGGGCCTCAGGCTGCAGCGTAAGTGGAGCAGGCTGGGACAGGGCCCCTTGTGTGTGGGGGCCCAGCCCCATGGCACCATCTGGTACTATGGTAAACCCGGCACTGATGGAAGGGGACAAGTGTCTAAGTTCACACTGCCTCTGTACATTCCATCCTACAGCCACCAGCATTAAAATTGTGCATTTCATTGTAGAGGCACGGGATGTACACGTGCTGCTAGTACTTAATGTCTTTTAGGATAAAAAGATTTAGGTCTTGTTTCTCCTCTCAGTTACATCAGTGTAACTCCATTGGCTTCAGCCAATGTAAATTAGGAGTAAATAAAAGGAGGATCAGCCCCATAATTTTTAGAGCTGCTGAGTTTGCTTCCTCATCAAGCAGAGTTCACCTGAGGGACAGACTGCCAAGGACATAGTAAGTGAAGGTGCTAGTCACAGATATTAGGCCTGCTGCAGGCCAGGTATTGCGTTTAGCTCTGTAGAAGTGCTTTTTATTCACATGTCTATACTAGAGCTTCCCCACTTAAGCTCTCTCTTCATCTTTGCTGCCTCTCCCCTTGTATAGAATACAAGTTGTCATCATGCCCCCCTACCCCACGCAATAATGAATACACACTGCACAATAAGTATATAGCATTCTTCCATGGCACTTGTGGCTTTGCCCTCTTTCCTTTCACAACCTTGTGAGGATTTCTCCATTTGATGGTGTGATCTTTTCAGGGTCTCTCACATTATCCAGGGAAATGAATTGTTAACAAAGGGCATGATTTGATTCGACACAGATGCTTTTTCCTAGCTGGATGCCCTTCAAGGCTCAAGTGCCATATACCGGAGTGTAGCATTGCTTGGTGACCTTCAGCAGCAGCAGTTCCCTCATCTTAGTGAATCTGGAATTAAATGTTCTCTTCACACCATGTGAGGAAACTGAGGGTAGAAATTGACAGAGGATTGTCCCCATCCTGCTCAACACAGCAAGGGGCACAGAGGCATGTCTCACTGGGGGTAATCTCTAAATGTGAAATGTATTTGTACATTAATTTTCTAATTACAATTGGCACTTCTGACTGCTGCAAGTGACAGGGTTTGTGACAGCAGCAATAAGGAGCCCCATGTAATATTTCAAACACATTTCTATCCAGATTTACTTCTGTTTTAACATCAAAAGAATAACTTTAGTGTTCAATATTTAAACAATATAGTTCATATCTGCCTACCCAATACAGTTCTCTTGAAGCTTAAAACAGCATTAAAGTTGGATGGAAACTAGTTACCTGAACCAATAATCACTAAACTCCCATTGATTGCAAACAGAGTTAGAGTTGGACACTCTTGTCTGGGAGCATAGCGTAGTCAAATCTCATTCCATGGGCAAGCTAGTAATAAAAAGGTCAGAGGTATCATTTGAGTCATAAAAATCAACAGAATCATAATTTCAGTGGTGTCATCCTCTGTGGCATGCCAGGGAGGACTCACTTCCCACCTACCCTCTCCCTCTGCACCAGATCCCAGCTCTGGGTGCTCTGGTTGATGGAAATTTTAATATAATATTGCTGGAAATGGATTGAGTTGGGTATCATTCGAAAACCCTTTCTGCGATGAACCCAGTGGTACCAAATATGACAAATATAAAACAATGACGTAGATATATAGTCAAGAAAATGTTTACCAACTTTTAAAAATAATTCTTTAACACGAGCATGCATTGGTTCCATTAACTAAGACCAATGTTCATTTTTTTTTTATCCT
Source organism: Trachemys scripta elegans (assembly GCF_013100865.1). Taxonomy (NCBI): domain Eukaryota; kingdom Metazoa; phylum Chordata; order Testudines; family Emydidae; genus Trachemys; species Trachemys scripta. The sequence goes on from NC_048298.1 coordinate 308,215,459, forward strand.
AAGGAAATTAGCCTTGACATGTAGGACTAAAAACATTTATTCAAAGCCACCATGTGTGTCAGTTTCATCTAAGCTAGACCCATTGTCACGCTGCTTCTTGGCCGTGCCACGCTTGCAAAAATCACCAGCAGGGGAGAAGGCAACATGGAGGCTACACCAGACACCATGGCACCCACACCCAGCAAGGGGAAGGGGAAGGAACTTCATCTGAGGATACATATCAAAAGTTTACTGGACTATAGAGGGGGAATAAACCCCTAAATTGTCCTTCACCTGAGGGGACAAGGAAAACCAACACCTTGGGCTGAGGCTGGTGTTCCAATTCCCTACTGTCACACTTGCTGGTGCTGAAGTCACTATGACCACCACTGCACCAATAAAAGTAGTAGTACAGATCACACCGTACAATTTTTTTTTTTTCAGGTTTGGCATCAGCTACGGAGCCCTGAAACTCCCACTTACTGCAGGACAAAATGCTTTTCCGTGAAAATTTATGCGCTGCAAAGAGTTTTCATATTACTGTTGACATCAGTACTTCCCCCCCCACACACACACTTTTTATAGCTCCAGGTCTTTTGCAGCATTTAAGAATGTGTTAGGATTGATAAAAACTACATGCATATGCCATAATTCATCATCAATAAGGCTTATAAAGTATTTTCTGCTAAGCATTTGTTCCTCTTCAATCCCATTCAAAGCACATGCTTCTCTGCACTTAGCCTGCGCATCAGCTACCACCACCACTTTCTCATCAATTAGAGCCTCTGCCAGGCAATTTATGAGCTCCAGCTGAGTTGCACAGTTTGCAGTAGTAAAATCAGTATTTATTTCTGTTGTCTTTACCTTTTGATGCAACACATTACATACATTCTTGGAGTAGCACTCAATGTGATCTGCAATGTCGTATTCATGAGAGTCTTGTGTTTCTCACCAGTCTCATGCTGAAACTGTGCTTAATGGATGCTTTCAGGCTTACTGGAAAAGAAGCAGGTACTCTTCCCAAAATATGTGCCCAGGGAACTAGCATAAAGCAAGTCTTGCCTGCAGTTAGCACCTATGGCATTTTCAACTTTTTCTTCTGCTTGATGTGCTTCCTCTCTAACCCTGCCAAATTCAGTTTATGGTTGCACTTCTTATAGCATGTAAGGTGCCACTGAATGCTGTGTTTAACCAGGTCTTCCACAGTGATATTCACCGTTGCATAAAAGTGATCAAGACCAAAGTAAAAATGAAGGATTTTATAATAAATTACTTTGGAATTGTAATGAATTGTTATGTAACTAAGTGCATACCATTTGCAGATAGATTCCAGTAATTTCTGTCAGGATGCTGATGTCTTAACTAGTGCCTCATTACAATGCTTTTGGCATAATACACAAAGCTGTTAATCAATACCATTGAACTGCTTTTTTTTTTTTTTTTAATAATGATGGCAAATCAACTTGAAGCATTCCTTTTTCCTCCATAGTAAGTACAAAAATTAATCAGGTATGTTCAGAGCATTAACTGATAACGCAGCACTGTCAGTGGAGAACCACAATTTAACTTGGTGAGGGCTGCATGTTTGACATGCCCGTATTAAAGTATAATTTATAAAATGTTTATCTTTTAAAATATTTATCTACGTGACTGTTCTAGCCTTTTTACGCTTGGTCCCATTGTGTTAGTTGGAGAAAGGCTTTCGAATAATACTCAACTCCTCCCATTTCCAACAATGTATTATCAAAATTTCCACCAATTGGAGGACCTGGAAGCTAGGGGGCAGACAGTGCCCTCCCCCCCCCGTGCTATTCTGCAGAGGGTGACTATTCAAATTAAGATTATGTAGATTTTTATGACTCAAATGACATCTCCCTTACTTTTTTATCATTAACTTGCCCAGGGATTACACATGCTCCTAACTTCCCCAAAATGCCACTCTTCAGCAAGATGGCAACAAAGTGCAGCAGATGGCTTGTTACAACACCCCTCCACCCCAACTACAAACATTCCTACAAAGGAGGCTTCCTGCAGGCCTCCTGCAGGCCTGGCAATTTTGCTGTGCTATTGAATACATTGGCCTCTTGAGAACCAAAGATCTTTGGTGCAACCTTTAACTTCTTCCGCAGGGCATAAGAATAGAGTTATTTTCAGCCAAATTGAGTCCCTAGGAAGGAAGGGAGTAAGCTAGTACAACAGCCCCATTCTTTGTGAAGTTAGCTATGCGTTCTTCTGCAGAGTCTTACAATATGCTCATGGAAAATGTATAAGTCTGAGCACAAAATCCATTTGCCTATCATAACCAGGATGGTTAATGGACATGAAAAAAATAAGTGATTTTAAAATCACTTATTTTTAAATAAAGAACTCATCCCAGGCAAATGGCCAGGTAGAATTTTGCAATGCCGGCATAACTTTTAGCTTTGTCACTCTTCCTCACATTTGGTAATGAAATGTTAATCTATACATTTGGGTGATTGAAGATATAAATAGAAGTAAATAAAATATACTGTATAATACCAGGGTTCAGAATGGTAGCCGTGTTAGTCTGTATCAGCAAAAACAACGAGGAGTCCTTGTGGCACCTTAGAGACTAACAAATTTATTTGGGCATAAGCTTTCATGGGCTAGAACCCACTTCAGGGTCTATATGCCCAAATAAATTTGTTAGTCTCTAAGGTGCCACAAGGACTCCTCGTTTTTGTATAAATACCAAACCTTTTTGGTACTGCAGAAAGAACGGGTGCTTCCTTTCTTCATTTCTTGACTTCCCATGAAAATCTACAAGGGATTAACAAAAAATGATTTATTGCAAATATTTCCTATTGTTTATCAACTGAAGCACTAATGATTTCACTGATAATACTTTTTGCGTAAATCCTCTCAGTATTGCAGAAACTATTTCTACTTGTTTTGATTTGCTTGGCAAATACCCCTGACAGAAAGCAGATTATAATGTTGTGGCTGTGACACATGGTGTTCTGTAGCCAACTGTCAATCCTGATTTTTTTTTTTTTAAAGAATCTATTTGATTAATAGTTAAAATAAATGCAGTAAGATTCCCCCCTGGAGTGGAAGATTTAGGCGGATTCAGGTTCTTATGGAATTTTACAGTGAAGCCTGTTATCAGTAATGGACAAAAAGCAAATGGTGCAAAGAAAGGAGGTCCAGTTTCTGCTTCTCAATGAGATTTTCCTCTGCTATCATGAGTAGTACACATTGCCTAAAGTATAAATATTGTATTCAGAAATGTAGTAGGGAGTATACAAAGTAAGCCCACCACGTTTATCTGTAGAGGCGTGAGCTGTTGTCATTGCCACAGGCTGAGGGGTTAAACAGTTCAATGGATTGGTTGCTATTAGTTTCCAGGAACCAAATCTGAAGCAGCTACTTGCTGAGGCACAATTCCTAACTGGATTCCTGAGTAAGTCCATTATTTAAAGATATCTACCCTTTCATTCAAAGTGTGGATTGAGGATGCTGGCTTTGAAAATATGCCACTAAGTAGTCTGTACTGTAGTTCTGATCCTCCTTGACAGACATAATATCATGGTTCTCACTTACTGGCTCTCTGACTTTAGCTGCTGACAACCAATAAGATGGACATTTTGTAATGCTGCGAGCCTGCTTGCTAGCAACAGCAGCAACATGGGAGTGTGACAGCAAGTCCTGTCAATGAGAGCAGAAGTATGAGGAGCCTGAGCGTGACAGATGGAGAGTGAGCCACCTTCTGAACTACTGCAGCAATACTTCTAGGCCTGCCACTAGCAAACTTCCACCGGTCATCTCCCTTCTTCCCAACCCCCACCTCCAATATTTAATTGGCAACTAAAACTAAACATGCTCAGCTTGACATATTTGCATGGAAATAATTAAATGTCCATGTGAGAGAGCAGAGTAATTCTCCATCGTCCAGAAATGTCTGTAATTCAGTTTCCCTGTAGATGATGGTTTGCCATGAGCTAATAGGAAGACCTGGTCTTTTTAGCTCTTGGTAGTGTGGCACAGCAATTACTGTTGCTTAAGGATACCCTTTGGAGATGACCTTCTGTACTGAAAGGTGGTGCTCTGGAATGGAGGGGCAGAACATCTAATAGCACGCTATGGATTCTGTAAGAAAGCTTATGCCCAAATAAATTTGTTAGTCTCTAAGGTGCCACAAGGACTCCTCATTCTTTTTGCTGATACAGACTAACACAGCTACCACTCTGAAACCTATGGATTCTGTAGTATTGGTTATGTAACATGCATTTTGCTGTAATGCAAACACTGCCCAAAGCAGGAGAGATGGTAAACCTTTAAAAGGGGCCAATTTCTGAAAGCTGAAAATATTTATGAGCAAAATTGACTGAGGAAAAAATTACACAGAAAAACGTGAATGATAATTGAGAGTAGCTTAAGGACATTTTACTAGATGTTCTAAAAGCCACAATCACAAGTTAAAAAAAAAAAATCTTGGTTTAGAGAAAAAGTGAAAAAAAGTAATAAAAAAATTAAAAAACATACAATGGGGGGGAGGGAAGTAGACAGCAATTAATTAATATTAGAAATTTAATGTGGATGATTGAGAAGGGAAGCTTAAGGCCTCAATGAAAAATGTGTGGCCAGTAGGATTTAGGACAACAAGGATTTTAAAAAGTATCGGAGAAACACAAAGAATTCTAAAAATTATATAGGTCTGCTACTAGGTGGAGATGGCTAAATTGTTGATAATGATGTAGTCAGACAAGTGTGTGAAGAAATATTTCTGTACTATATTTTGAAAGAAGCTGGATGATGTCCTCATATCATATAATGATGATAAAATACTTTCCATCCCAGCAATAACGGAGTTGGACTTAGCAGCTACTAAAGTTAAAACATTTTAAAATCACTTATTCTGATAACTTGCACCTAAGAGCTTTAAAAGAGTTGACTGCAGAGTTCTTGGAAATCTTACACTAATTTTTAATAATTTTTGGAAAACTGGGAAAGTTCCAGAGGTCTGGCAGAAAACAAGTGCTGTATCAATATTTATAAAGGGTTCATACAACGACCCAGGTACTTATTGGCCTGATAGCTTGACATCATTCCTGGGCAAAATAATGAACACCTCCCTTCTACCCCCACAACTCCTAAATATACATTAGAAAGTATGGAAATGATCAGTTGAGGTCACCCAAAATAATTTCTATTCAGTATCACAACCCATGCATATCTGCACTGCATAAATGAATCCGAAAATTGAACAGTGATCTACCTTACTCCTGCTAATAGGCAGATTGTATTCTACAGTAGCATTTACAGGAACTTTTGAAAATTCCTCCTAAGTCACTTAGGAGCACAAGTCCCACTGAAAGTCAATGATATATGCTCCTAAATCATGTAGGTGCTTTTGAAAATTCCATCCTATACCAAAATATAAGTGTCTTTACATCCTTACAGCAAATTATTCATGCTTTCCTGAAGACCATATTCAGTTAGTGGGGAAAAAACAGACAGGCCTTTTTTAATCACTTCACAAGAAGCGACCACACTCAGGGTAATTGCTTGGGGAAATTGCCTAAAAGTATATTATATCTGAAGTTCCAAAGTTTTATCATACAGTGAGACCCAGCAAAGACATGTAGCTACTGTATCTGGGGTTACCAACCTCTTTAGTACTGGCACAAAAAATTAGCTAGTTTTCATGGTAGGGTATCACAGACATTTACCTACAAAATCAAAATAAGCCGAACTAGAATTATTCTGAAATAAACCTTTGTGATCTAGTGGGTAATGAGATTCACTGCTTTTTTCAACCAAAGTGATAGAAACAGACTTGATCATAAGACAACAACCATGGATTTATTTAGTGGATATTTAAATACTGTATCTAAATATAATATAATAAATCTCTACAATTTTATTTTAGGGATATAAAACCAGTCTATGTGGAGTCATAACCCTTCTACTTGCTTTAGTCTAGATGGCTATTTTAAACAAATAATATCTCAGAATACTTTCCTTAAAATAATCTTGACTTCATGTGTTTATTAACAGGTACTGTATCCTACTGGTATTACTGTATTAGCTTAAACAAATTTGGTACTTTATCTGGAGTTCTTTTCAGTATGACTGTGATAGTAACTTCTTTCCAAACAAATATTATACATTTTGTTTCTTAATTTTGTGTTTGTATATTTAGATCTCATTTTGTCCTGTGTATCCATGTTTAGAAAGAATATATAGTGTTTAATCCAAACATCTTCAACTTCTTAACAAAGACAATTTTGAATAGTGATTTGAACAATTTTCTCAAGAGAAAGAACAGTGTTAACACTGTTTTATGTTAGTTTCAAACACATTGTTTAACTTATTTTAAGTGTCAGAAAAATGTATCCTTTAAATAAAGGAGAGCTTCAAAACTCTAATGGGAACTGGGCAAGAACGTGAGCATACTGTTTAAACTTCACCTGTTTCCATTACGCACATCGTAAGGAATTCACACGGGCTTTCCAGTAGCTGTGTTTTATGTCTTGAAGTGCCATGTACTGGTATGAGACCAAAGTGAAGGTGCCAAGTTACAAAGGAATTATCATAATGTTTTCTCATAGGAGGGCAGTGGTATCAATACAGGACTGCATGTACTTCAGAACCACCATCATGCATTTTAGATAGATAACCTGGGTAGATAACCTGAAACCAGAGTGCAAATAAGACCAAGTGCCTGCAAGGAAAATATACTAAAGGCTGGTCTATACTGAAAAGTTACATTGGTGTAGCTACAGCTCACAGGGGTGTGAAAAATCCATAGTATAGACCGTGCTTGGTCTTCTGTCAACCTTGCTACTGCCTCTCGGGAAGGGGAATTACCTATAGCCATGGGAGAACCAGACCCTTGGATCCTGCTGACCTTGGAGCAAAGGTGACTACATTTCACCTTTGTGCTCTTCCAAGCTCCAGCGCTGTAGAGGGCCAGCTCAGCTGCCATACAAGTTAGAGAAACCTCAGGGCTGGTTTAGCTTCCTCCAATTGGTAAAGGACCCTAGAGTGTGGTTATACTATCCAGGGATCACCAAGGTTGCACTCCAGCCACAGCTCTTTCTGCATATTTCCAACAAACACCTTCATGCATGGAAGAAGCTACTTGCAAAATATTATTAAATATTATTAATATTAAAGCCCCCAGTATCCTCCTGAAAACTCAGTTCAGCCATGATGCTGGAGTGAGGCCTCTGGGTTCTATGCAACACTGATAGTAAATACAAAAAATAACGCTGCTGTGTGGAAGGCAGGCATGGAGATGCTTGGGCATGAGGCAGAAAACTTTAGCTGCCCTGTTTGGTTCCTGCCCTCTCCAGCACAATGGGGCCGCAGAAGTTACTGCAGCACTATGGCTACAATTGTAAGCTGTTTCAGCCTGGGTCTCCCTTTTCCATATGCCTACCATATACAATGCCTACCACAATGGGACCTCAAGGGGCTACTGCAATAGAAATGATTAATACTGTTAATAATGAATAATATCCATACACTTCCTGTGGAGGGCACAGAGGAAAGGGAGCAAGAGAGAGGAAGGATTTACACACTACAGTTTTTCCTCACATCCCAGTTGCCATAAGAGAAGACTCCTGAGCCTGATGACCCAGTGCTGTCTCCCGAGCTGTTTCTAATGTGTATCCCCCACCCTGCTTAAAAGGTACAATTAAAGGTACAGCAACATTTTCCAGTTATTTGAACCTGCAGGTCAGTCAGTACTACCATACTCAGGACTTGGATGAAATGTTCAGAGGAGGTTTAGGTACTGGTAAATTTAAGGCCCACTTCAGCAGAAGGGCACACATTTCCCCCCCCCCACTCAGGCTCGGTCAGCCTAATGTCCCATCACAAGGGTCAGAATCTGCTACTCTTGCTCACATTAGTAGCACCTTATTCCATGGGACTGCACATGAAGTAAGGCAATATTCAATGTGAGCAAAGGCATTAGAATATGTCCCATATTCGGCTTTCTTGTTGATGAAGAAAGCTAATGTGCCCATATTTAAAAAGGGTAAACAGGATGATCGGAGTACTTATAGGCTTGTCAGCCTGACATCACTCCTGGGCAAGAAGATGGAGTGGCTGACACAGGACTCTATTAATAAAGAATTAGAGAAGGGCAATGTAATTAATGCAAATCATCATGGGTTTATGGAAAATAGATCTTGGCAAACTAACCTGATAGGGGGAGGGATAGCTCAGTGGTTTGAGCATTGGCCTGCTAAACCCAGGCTTGTGAGTTCAATCCTTGAGGGGGCCATGTAGGGACCTGGAGCAAAAATCTGTCTAGGGATTGGTCCTACTTTACTGGTTCCCAATCCTGCTGGAAAGGCATAATGAGTGGGGTACCGCAGGGGTCTGTTTTGGGACCGGCTCTGTTCCATATCTTCATCAACGACTTAGATATTGGCATAGAAAGTACGCTTATTAAGTTTGCGGATGATACCAAACTGGAAGAGATTGCAACTGCTTTGGAGGACAGGGTCATAATTCAAAATGATCTGGACAAATTGGAGAAATGGTCTGAGGTAAACAGGATGAAGTTTAACAAAGACAAAATGCAAAGTGCTCCACTTAGGAAGAAGAAATCAGTTTCACACATACAGAATGGGAAGAGACGGTTTAGGAAGGAGAAAAGCAAAAAGGGATCTAGGGGTTATAATGGACCACAAGCTAAACATGAGTCAACAGCGTGATGCTGTTGCAAAAAAAAGCAAACATGATTCTGGGATGTATTAACAGGTGTGTTGTGAGCAAGACACGAGAAGTCATTCTTCCGCTCTACTCTGCTCTGGTTAGGCCTCAGCTGGAGTATTGTGTCCAGTTCTGGGCACCGCATTTTAAAAAAGATGTGGAGAAATTGGAAAGGGTCCAGAGAAGAGCAAACAAGAATGATTAAAGGTCTTGAGAACATGACCTATGAAGGAAGGCTGAAAGAATTGGGTTTGTTTAGTTTGGAAAAGAGAAGACTGAGAGGGGACATGATAGCAGTTTTCAGGTATCTAAAAGGGTGTCATAAGGAGGAGGGAGAAAACTTGTTCACCTTAGCCTCTAAGGATAGAACCAGAAGCAATGGGTTTAAACTGCAGCAAGGGAGGTCTAGGTTGGACATTAGGAAAAAGTTCCTAACTGTCAGGGTGGTTGAACACTGGAATAAATTGCCTAGGGAGGTTGTGGAATCTCCATCTCTTGAGATATTTAAGAGTAGGTTAGATAAATGTCTATCAGGGATGGTCTAGACAGTATTTGGTCCTGCCATGCGGGCAGGGGACTGGACTCGATGACCTCTCTAGGTCCCTTCCAGTCCTAGAATCTATGAATCTTTTTTGGATCAGATTTGGTTGAGAAAGGCAATAGTGTTGCCATACTTGGACTTGGTATCACATGACATTTTGATTAAAACATGGAAAACATTAAATGGATTAAAAACTGACTAACTGATAAGTCTCAAAATGTAACTGTAAACAGGGAAATGTCATCAAGTGGGTCTATTTCCAGTAGGGTCCCACAGGGACTGGTTCTTGGACCTATGATGTGTTATATTTTTATCAATGACCTTGAAGAAAACATGATAAAGTTTGCAGAGGACACACAAATTGGGGAGGTGGGGTGGTAAATAATGAAGAGGATTCAGAGCTGTCTGGATCACTTGGTACACTGAGCGCAAGCAAACAATGTGTTTTTATACAGCCAAATGCAGAGTTATACAATCAAGGAACAAGGAATGTAGGTGATACCTACAGAATGGGAGACTGTATCCTGAGAAGCAGTGACTCTGAAAAAGATTTGGGGTCATGGTGGATAACGAGCTGAACATGAGCTCCCAGCCAAGAGAGCTAATGCTATCCTGGGATGCATAAACAAGGGAACTCAAATAGGAGTAGAGAGGTTATTTTAGAGGAATTATTTTTTGTTGAATTTTTACAGCCTGTATTATACAGGAAGTCAAACTAGACAATCATAATGGTCCTTTCTGGCCTGAGAATTTATGAATATGCCACACACAGTGAGCTGTCAGGCATAGGGGGTATGACACTGCTACAATTCTCTCCAAAGCCTTTTAGTCTGGAGACAGGACCTTCATCACGAATCACTGAGACACACAGACAAACACAGCTCAGTAGTTCCAAGTCTCAGCTGCAGTATTGTCAGATATTTCTTCCATATGTAAAACACAATGGCTTTATTGTCAACATGGATAAATAAAGTTTACCTGTGATGTCAAGAGTAGGCAACTCTGTTCATTTAAGGAGAATAAAGGCACATTAGGTCAAATTCATCCCTGAAGCAATGCTACTGAATTGAAGTCAGCTTTACTGAAGTCAGTGTTTGGATGTGTTACACATAGAGCAAGTTCTTCCATTCTCATGCACATGTACCTAAAGTCGTTGGGCATCCTGGTAAGAGGTATAACTCTGCCTTCTCTCCCTTCTTTCCTTTTAGGAAGAGGAAGGTGCTAAAGGATCCAGGTCTTTGTACAGAAGCTGAACCAGACTGAAAGGCCTTTTCATTTCTGCTAACTCCACTGGGATCTCCCATAGGATTTACTTCTGCCACTGAAACGCCACATGGGATTCCACTTTACTTTGGCACATTATTAGTGATGCTTCCATGGCTTTGAAATATTATACCGAGCCTGATTCATATTCCATCCCAAACCGCCACAGTTGAGAGCAGCAGAGGTGCTCAGGCTGGAACTGCATTTGTGTAAGTAGGAGGAGACTGCTAGCAGGGTGTTTTCTCTCCCTCCTGTGGCCCAAACTAGCCCCAAGCAGATGACCTTCATGACATGTTGCAAAGCTCATATTTTTCCTCTCTGGAAATGAGGTATGGATGAGGTACTGTTTGAGGGGGATTTGAGAATTTAAGGTACCTGTCTTACTAGTGGTGGATTATTTTAAATTGTATTGCTGCACTAGAACATATTTAAAGTTATATCAATGGTGCCTAGGTTCAATTTTTCAGCATTTCTAGCCATCTAAATAAATAAATGTTTAATTATCTTGTCTACTTCCTGAGTTCCAAGAAATTTAGTTTTGCACCAGTTGTTTGAACACTTATATGTACTCAGAAGAGATCATGTATCGTGGATGTTGTATGTTATAAAGTAGGTACCTGGCACAGATTGTCCCTTATTATTCTATGCATACCTTTCAACCTCCGTGCATGCCAGTGAGTGACACAAGCCATTGAAATGTGTGACAAATGACTGAAATGTGGAACACCCTGGTTTTACTGCACATCGCACCATAATTAACAGATAAGAGTTTTTCACTATAAAACCTGTTTTTAGGAAAGTTTTCTCCCAGTAAATCACATCGCAAAACTGGTTTATTTAATTCTCACCATTAAAAAAATCATCCTTAAAAAACAGGTTTTATAGATTAATATTTTTTTAATCTGCCAGTTATGGTGTGATCTGCAACCAAACAGCCGCTTCACTCTCCCTTGCTTCCCCTCGTCCTGGTTCAACCTCCCTTTATTGTCTCCCTCCAGCTGCCCGCTCACAAACAGAGGTTCAGGAGTAGCTCTCCATGCTGCTGGTTGCTCTACAGCTCTTTTGCTTCGAGTGCAAGGTGCTGATGAGTCTCACCTCCGCTATGGAGGCAGATGACAGCAGAAAGCAGCTCTGGGTAGCTGAGAGCAGCTTTCAGGCCAGGAGTGCTGTGTGGGGCTGAACTGAGGCAGTAGCACACCTGGTCTCTTCCTGTGGCTGGCTCCTCTCTCCTAGGCAGGAAGGCAGATGGCTATGGAGGGTGCTGTGGCTCGCCGCTAAGGCCTTGCGAGCTTGCACTCAGAATGCAGATAATGATGGCATGATGGGAGGATGGGTTCACAGCACTCCCCCTGTAGGCTAGCGCCAGTGGGGGCATGGTCTTGTGCACTCCCCTCCCTATTCCCTCTTCACTGCCAGCTGACCCCCAAGCAACACCTGTGAGGAATTCAGGCAGGTCACAGTGGGAATGCTGTGCAGAGAGCCAGAAGTGGCTCTCATCTGTGATGTACTGAGAAATGCAGCACTGTTAAGAGGTAGGATTTTATAATGGAAATATGAAAAGAGTTTATATTCTGGGCATCCGAATCTTTGTGATATCTGTAACTCCACTTTCAAGCTGGTGTTACTGCACTAAACGTACAGCAGTGTCACTCTGTTCAAGGGGAATAATGCAGTGGGGAAATCAAGCCTGAAATCTTTATACTTAAACCCACAAGTTTGCCCATGGAAAAACTTGCAATTTGAGCACAAACAGCATTTGTTTTGCATTCACTCATCATGTGACTGGGCACCAAATGCAAACAAGTGTTACCACAACTGTATGGACCACTCTTGAAAATGTGACCACTCTGTCACAGAAACCAAACCCAAGGATCCAGACTGCCATGCAATTTAAAACAAAACATCTACATCATCAGTATTTTTCAAACATCATGATACCGAGTCCATTTTACATTATGTCTAAGTCAGGCACTTATGGTATGCCTGCTTCTATATAGTATAAATGGTACCTGACCTACATAAAAAGCCAGCCCACACCAACATCTGTATCATCTCTTACATTTCTGTGATACACACACTGTTCGGATAGGGTTTGAGCCTACCCCTTACAGGGCAAGATTTACTGATAACCCCCCGCCCCCCGGCCTCCTGCACACCTTCCCCCGCAGCAGGCCTGGGCACCTGTTTCCACCTCTTCCCCTGGCCTCCTCCACCCCTTGGGCTGGGAACCCACTGTCCATCTGCCCCACTCCCCTGTGCAACTCTTCCTCTGGAGCTACTCAGCTCAACCACAACAGGATCTGGGCAACCCCCGTACTCCACACCCTGCCCTGCTTGGTCCCCAGTAATTCCCAGGCCCCTCACCTTTCCGGATGAACACCTCGCTGTTGAAGTGGTGGCTGCAGTGTGAGTCCAGAGTGGCAGTAGCCAGGAAGAGGCTGTGGGTTGCCTGAGCAGCTGGGGAGGGAGCAAAAAATGCTTCCTTGCCTAGCTGGGGACATCTTCCCACTCCTCGAGTCCCATCTGCCTACACAGACTGTGGTGTAACTACACTGGTGCCTAAGGTAGAGCGGCCTCAGCTGGTTAGGCCCCCATAATTGTGTGGGACCTGGCACAAACTGCACACTAGCACCATTGTAGCGATGTCACTGGATATCTGGTTCCAGCTCAGCAAAGGAGCTGTTCTTTAGGGGATTTCAACTGCTTCTCAGAATAAAACCGGCTCCACCCACCTGATCTCATTTAATGGGCAAAGTGATAATCCATATGTAAAAAACAACAGGCCTAATTCTATTCTCACTTATAGCAGGGTAACCCTGATTAACTCCACTGACAGGCTTAATTCGCCTCTTACACCAGTGTAACACCATTGATTTTAGTGAAGTTCCTACTGTTTGCACCCATGTAAGAGAGGAAAATCAGACCTAATATGCAGTATCTTTGCTTTATTTGGTCCAGGTCCTCACTTGGTGTGAATCAGCACTGGTATTGAAATCAATACAGCTACACTATATAAGAGCTTGGTATTATTTTGTTATGACAATTTACATTAGCTGATTTAGCCATTCATATGCAAGTTAGTCCCCCTTCCCCCACAAAAAAGGGCTGCAAGAACTACAAGCCAAAAGAAACTGAGAAAATACCAGCAACTCCAAAAGCCCTAGCTGCCACCACCAAAAGAGAGGCTTTAACCAACCATCTTAAGCATTTCAATAATTTCACATAAAATTAGCCTAAGCAAATACCACAAAGCCCACAGAAAACTCCCTAAAACAAACAAAATTCCAGCCTTGATATCAACATAAGTAATTAAAATGTTCCCATTTCTTGTTTTTCTGAGCTGACAAGCCATAAAACTCACGGCTTCAGTGATTACTGAAATATGGCCTATTATATTTTTGTCTGATACATAACGATTCAGAAACAGGGTGGAGGTGATTACATCATCTGTAGTTGGCCACAAACATATCCCCTGTCTTGAACACACAGAGAGGAATTGGGGAGCCAGCAACGTAACTTGACTGGAATCCACAAGAACGAAAAGCTACCAAATCATAAAGTAGTAAAAGAGCTCATTTTCTGTGTGCTAGGAAATATACACTGGTGCAACACAACCTTACTAATAGAGAACTCCTTAGAACAGCTAGACAACACATTTTCTTTGCAATGAATGATAAACAATCAATTTAAAATGAAAATGAACACAAATATGCATGCGCTCACCTGAAAATTGTTAAATATTTTGATGTGGCAAGATTAATAATGGCTCCTTTTTGTTTAATATTTTTAGGTCATGTGGGGTATTAAATCAAGCTGTATTGTACAGTAGGTTGGCTCTGGTTCCTGTAACACTCTTGTCATGTGTATGTCATTAAAACTTGTCAAATAAAAATAAAGCTTAATGTTGAAGAACCTTTTAAGCATGTGTTTCATTTAACCATCGCTCTGTGAATGACTTTCAGTTTACATCAAAGTTCTGCTCTGACCTGCTGAAATGAATAGGGATGAACAGAAAGTATTCTAACTTTCCTTCTCGTGTTGAGGACAACACATTCCAGAGAGGAGATTTATTGAAATACATGGGGTAACAATGGCACCAGTCTATAAAAAGGATGATCAAAATAGTCTAGCTTTGCACTTATTTTGCTGGAGAGATGGTGACCCAGCCATATGATAAGCCTGTCTGAACCCTCTTAAATAAAAGAGAAACCACTGTCAGAATTAAGGATGTTTTTTAAGGGCTCTGTTTTGGTTTGCCCAGAAGCCCTGTGCATGGGACACTGTCATCGGAGCAGACTGGGAACCAGATTTTGTCTTTGAATTACAGTCTACTTCCTAGTTCCCTGCCTGCTCCTGGGGGAAAATAATCTGTGCCAGCCCTATACCTGGCACCGATTACTTCCCCTGCTGCAACTGTGCTGGCAAAGCATTAAGGGAGATGGAGCCAAAACTCCATCCCTTCCCTGCCCTTATCTGCCCACTCCCAATCCTTCTGCATGGGAGGAGCAGCAGTGACACTGCAGACTCTGTTTACTGCCCCTGACGCGGCTACCCATGATGTTGACTTAACAACAATTGCTGAAACACTGAACGACGACAACAGACAGTGGCGATTGGCTTCAGGGGAAAAAGACAAGGATTATAACTAATGAAAAGCATGTGGGTTGTTTAGCTATGTGCAAGCATACATCTCAGGTTTATATTTGTTATTATTTTACATTTTTGTTTCTTTTTGGGGGGAGGATAAGGGGAAGCAGGAACATATGGCAATGGGGAAAAGGTTACACATACACTTTTCTCAATAATAGAGGTGCTAGATATGACATCCTTACTACACTGGAATTTGGGAAATGACAGTCTACCTGACTGGTACCCAAGTCTCCAAGTTCCAATGGACAAAAATTGGGGTCTAAAGCTAGGTTCCCAATTTCAGACTTAGACATCTAAATGAGTGGCAGAAAAACTTAAATGAGAGCTGCTAAGTGCTGATCACTTCTTTAGGTGCCTAACTATGGATTTAGGCATCTAACTATAGACACCCGGGTTAGAAAATATGGCCAGAATTCTTTACTTTTTGCCAAACCTACTAAATAGCGTTTCTCTATGCTTTTTAAGCAGCTGCCATCTTTCTTCCCACATGCTACACTTTAGCTGTGGGTGAAGTTAGTCCTATAGATTTTAATTTTAATTTAATTTGTGAAACATTTGTGGCTCCTATAGGATAAAAGATGCTAAATGTAAATTATTAATATAAAACATAAGAGAAGCCATACTGGGTCAGACCAATGGTCCATCTAGCCCAGTATCCTGTCTGCTGATGGTGGACAATGCCAGGTACTTCAGAGGAAATGAACAGAACAAGTAATCATCAAGTGATCCATCCCCTGTCACCCATTCCCAGCTTCTGGCAAACAGAGGGTAGGGACACTTCAGAGCATGGTTTTGCATCCCTGCCCATCCTGACTAATAGCCATTGATGGACCTATCCTCCATGAACTTATCTAGCGCTTTTTTGAACCCTGTTATAGTCTTGACCATAGGCGCCAACTTTCCCCAGCGCCGGTGGGTGCTCACGCGCCCCGACCCTGCCCTGCCACCATTCCAACCCCTTCCCCAAAGTCCCCGCCCCAACTCCACCCCCTCCCTGTCCCTATTGGACCCCTTCCCCAAATGCCCGCCCCTGGCCTCTTCCCTGAGCACGCCGTTTCCCCCCTCCCTCCCAGCACTTGCCGCGTGAAACAGCTGTTTCGTGGAGCAAGCGCTGGGAGCTAGGGGGGAAAAGCAGGCACGCGGCATGCTCAGGGGAGGAAGCAGAGTGGAGGCAAGCTGGGGCGGGGAGCTACTGGGGTGGGTGCAGAGCACCCACCAATTTTTCCCCATGGGTGCTCCAGTCCCGGAGCACCAATGGAGTCGGCGCTTATGGTCTTGACCTTCATAACATCCTCTGCCAGAGGGTTCCACAGGTTGACTGGATATAAATCCAAAGTATCAGAAATACCTGTTTCATAAAACCAAATGATATGAATAGAGGAGGAAAAAGGTAGGGGCTATCCTTTATTAGTAAAAGCAAAATGGAAATCTTTATGTATATGTAGTTTGCATGGCATGTAGCACTAGGGCAAATAAAATGCCTCACAAATTTTCAAAGAATCCATTGCATGGAGGCAACAGCTCCTTAAAGCACATGCATTACTTTCCCCCCATTTTGCATAATATGCTGGCAGTCAGGGATACAGTTCTGTTGTCATTTATAGAAGCTACCAGGTGGCCACTGTTTTGGCTAATTCTCCTGCATGTGGTTTGTTTTCAGTAGTATGGATTGAATTTTGTTAAGTATGATCTTACTTTTCATGCCTGTGGTTCACATACAAATGACTGTGTTTTGTCAGCACTGTCTGCGAAAAACACAGTTCACATTCTAACTTGTGTTCAAACTCTCCAATTAGCTCCCCACTGACATATGCCAAAAACTTCCCTCTCATGCTTCCACTCAGATTCTCCATTCTTTTACTAAAAGCAAATGTACTAAAGAGGGATTATCAAGGACCGAACAAAGAGGCCAAAGACTGAATGGGTCTCAAGACTGAACTACTTTGTCATCTTTGGAGATGGGTTTAATCATATTATCTATCCGCTGGCTGTCGTCATTCTGGTACTTATCACAAGGACTAAAACCTCTCAAATAGGAGTGCAGGCAAAATGTATGCTTAGGAAACAGAATGGGGAGACTGTTTTGGAGGACTGGTATCCACACTAGGGCTTCCCATATAGGGTTGAACCCCAAGCTAAGGAGTTTTTCAGTTTACTCTTGGATTGTTAAATTATGTTACTTTCTTGCTATACCTTTATTGTAACCCTCAAGGCAAAGACCTGGCTGAGAGCAACTTCTTTTTTCTGCACTCGACAAGGTTACCGATGGCTATTCCAGAGCTGATGCTTAAAAATGACGGTACAGAACAACGGGTTGGGCACAAAGCCAAGGATGAAAGCTGGGGACAAAGGATGCTCAATGGAAGGGATGTGGCTATGGGACAAACTTCTAGAGGAGATCAAGCAAATTCAGTGTCCAAACTTTAGTAAATGCTGAAAAACATTGCTCTTTTAAAAGGCCTTTCCATAATAAAAATGACACTTACAAAACTTACACCCCTTTTACTGAAAGAACCCCAGTCAACCAAAATCCCTCAACCATCTCCCAAAACTCCCTGAAACCAATCAACCTAAAAATATAAAAGTACATTTATACAATTTTTAAAAAGCAAAACCACAAACCCTACTCCAAGCAGAACTTTTACCCTGAAAAGGGAGAAGTGCCAGAGACTCCATAAAGTCTATTAAGTACTTTGCTATTGATTTGGAAGGTGCTCAGATAATTGATGGGCAGCAGTATACAATCCTAAAATAAATAGATGGTGATATTGTGACTGGAAGTGTTACTCATGCCTGGATGACACTGCCTCCTGGCAGTTCTGGGGATTAGCTCTGCCACACTGATGCCAATTCTGGCGGTCGCACTCTGTTTCTCTCTGCAGCCCCTCTCCAATTCCAGGAACTGCAGCCTCCTCTTTGTGTCTTGGTCCTCTGGTCAGGCCACTGTAGTTTCCCTTTCCGGAGGGGATGTTAAAGTCTCTTCTTGCCAGCAATCTTCTCTACACTGCCCCATGTTGCCACTCCCTCAGTAGCTGGCAGGGGAACCTGGGCCCACCCTCTAGTCTAGGTTGCAGTTCAGGGCCCCTGTTGTGAACAGTTAAAGTTCTGAACCAACCACACTGCTCTCACCCCTGGACTCCTTCTCCCCTTCCTTCTCTCAGAGGATGGGACTTCAGCTTCTTCCCTGCTGCCTTCCCACACTATTTCCAACCTCTGAGATATATAGACACCCTGCCTGTTCCCTCACAGGTGAGCTGCTTTTTAATTAGCTTCCACCAACTTAAATTTCCCCCATTCACAGCCTAATTGGCTGATTGGGCCCACTTTGCCTAATTCAGCTTTTGCAGGGCCAGTGTGGGGATCACAGATGTATGCACAGGAAGTGGTGTGATCCAAGTACAGGACTGGGAGACAGGAACACCTCCTGAGATACAATCCCAGGCCTGACACGGACTTCCTTTCTAGCCTTGAACAGGTCACTTAACCTTTCTAGCTCAAGTAAGAGTGCTGCAGGCACTAATGAGTTAACTTTTGTAAAATGCTTTGAAGATGGAGGGTGCTAAGATGAAAAGTGCTGTACAAGTGCTAAGCATTATTACATATGGGAATTGATCCATAAATATGACAGCAGAGATTCCCAGTTGTGGTGTGATTCAGCCTAGAAAGTTTTTGATGGATAACCTTACCCCCCCACACACCCGCTGTAACAAATTTCTTTTCTTTGATGAGATGTGAAATTACATTCCTTTTAACTTCAATTTCTATAGTTTGCTGTCAAGGCAAAGTGCTGATGAATCTTCAGAGTGCAAACTATTACCAGCTGTTCATGATGTTACTTATCTAGGGGCTAAAACTACAATTATCCAGACTGGCCCTAGCTAAATGCTCTATAATCTGTGAAACCAGGTTTGGAATAAAAGGAATATTTTTTTCAACTTAGTTTTTAGTTAAACTAGTCAGGCCTGTTTCACTAATGGGATTTGCTAGTGTGCAATGGAAAATAAACCTCATTTTCTGGAGACCGCTAAAATTATTAACCAAATTTAACCCTTAACTGTACTCATGCAGTCCCATGGCCTTCATGAGGTTACATGGTATGACAGGGGCACTCTACTCACTGCTGGAATGGCGCCTCCTGATGGCCATTCTGGGATTAGCTCCGTGAGGCTCTCACCATTGCAAGAAGCAGACAAATGGTTTGCTTTTTGGTCCACGGCTCCTCTCTCATCCAGGAGCTGCTGCTGCCTCTTCATGACTCGGTGCTCCGCCTAGGTCACTCAGCATTTCCCTCTTCTGGGGTAGAGTCCATCAAAGTCTCTTCTGTTCAAGGGGCATTCGGCAGTCCTCCTCATGCCCAGGGCCCTGACCCTTTCACTCCTGAGGTGACCCATGCAGTCTCCCAGTTCACTACCCCTCCCCCAGTGGCAGGCATGGGAACCGGGGCCCACCCTCTACTCTGAATTGCAGCCCATGGACCCTGCAACATGCAGCCAAAGTCTGTTCAGTCCCCAACCTTGCTGCTTACTCCCTGAGCTACTGCCTACCCCACATCTCACAGGCTTGGCTCTCCTCTCCACCCTGCTCTTTTCAGAGTACACCTTTCCTTCCAGCCCAGACCCCTAGGGTCCATCTCCTTCTCTCTCTACTAAACAGAGGTTGATTGAAAACTTCCTCACAACAGCCTTTGCTGCTGCCATCTTTCTGGGTTTATACTAACCCTGCCACTTTCTGCTCAGGTGAGCTTCCTCCTAATTAGAGCTTTCCTTTCACTCTTAATTTCCCCCATTTGCAGCCTAATTGTCTGATTGGGCCCACCTAACCTACCTCAGCCCTCTCAGAGCCAGTGGGGGGGAAATATATCCCATCATACATGGATTTAACTGGGGGCGGGGGGGTATTTGGTTTTATGTGAGTTCCCATCAGATAGAAAATAAGAAACAAGCAAATGACTCTAGCACGCTTATGCACACTTACAAAATACTTTTTTAAAAAGAGTGGGTTGTAGGCAGGGTCTTAAATTGAAGAGAAACATTGGGTTAAATCCTAGTCCATGAAACAGCCCCTTTGTGCTGCTGAAGTGGCTTGAAAAGGTTGTAAAACTGTCCTAAGTGGAAAGAAGGAGATTCCCCTGGCCTGGAAATTCTCCCAGCACAGTGGGTGTGTCAAGGGCTTGCCAGAGATGGTAGAAGTGTAACCCTTCCGTGAGGTGAAGCCAGCAGCAACAAGGGGCGGGTTCAGCATCTAGGTGTGCCTTTTCAACACCACAACACAAAATGGGCTCAAGCCACTACCCAGTGACCTAGGACAATTAAACACCACCCCTGGGCACCTCTAAGAGGCAATACTTCCCCTCTCACAAGCACAGAGTCTGAGTGTAGCAAAAACTTTTAATAAAAGGAGGGAAGTAACTCAGCATTATTTTGGGAAAACACCGCAACTAGGGCTCATAAGCACAAATCATGAGCAAAAGCCCCACCCCCAAGTAAGTTGGGCAGTGTCCTTTTCCCCTCAGGGTCTTAAGTCAAGTCCCTTTAACGTGCCTGTCCCTTCTCTGTACCCCACTCACAGTTTCTGTCCTTGGCCAGTGCAGCCTCAGAGTTCAGAGGTTCACCCACAGAGTTCACCTCCCACCCTGTGTGGAAGGCAGGGGGTGGGTATGGAGGTACCTTACACGCTGCATTGCTTGGACACTCGCTCTTCATCCCAATGGCCGATTGCCACACCTCTGTGGGGCTCTGCTCTGTCCTTCTCCATCAGCATCTCAGCTAGCCACTTGCCACGCCTCTCCACCAGCCGCCCTGCTGGTCGTGCTTTTCCACCAGCTACCCTACTGGTCACACCTCTCCACTAGCTACCCTGCTAGCCACTTGTGACACCTCTCCACCTGCTGCCCACTCAACAAGATATCTTCAGCCCCCCCCCAGCTCTCAGTGATTTCAGCTATTAGTGGGGGAGTCTCACTGCTGGTGCACACTGGGTAATCTCTTGCAATAGACACACTATCCCAAAGTAGGTCTAATACTTAAATCTAAGTATCAGTGATTTCAGCTCTGCAACATGTAACAAGACTCTCAATTGAGTTTAAATTAGCTCTTTTATTAGAGCAGATCCCCTAAATACTTGTCACCGCTCTCTCTCAACTCAGTGGGCTTTGGAACCCATGTCCCCTGCCTAGCAAGTGCTGTTCAGTTGAGGGTGAGTCCCTCCATTGGGCATGCCAGGTACAGTTCTCCTGCCCTTGGTTCACACAACAAGGATAGCAACCCTTTATTACTGTGGATCCAACACCAGCCACAAGTGATCATTTGGGCAAGTAGTCCCATCATGCTGAGAACTTAGGCGGGGTGAGTGTGTCCATGCAAACGAAATCAGCTTCTGGTCAGTTTTTTTCCACAGCCCACCACTAGATGTCAGGGGAGAGCTCATCCAGACTCTGCTTGCAGAAGCATAAAGAGGCAGGAGATAATGTGGTTGGGCCACATTGTTCTTTCAACCTGCTTCAAGTTAGAGCAGCCTCAAGTGCAGTTTTGTTGATATAAGCTGAGTCCACATTAAGGCCAGGTCTGCACTCCAAAAAACACACCCTAACCAACATAACTAGGCTAGCAAAACCTCCTGTAGTAACAGCATATACTGGCAAAAACATTCTTTTGTCAGTAAAGCTCAAGTCCTTGGGGGAAGCGGTTTAACTATGCCACCAAAAGACCTACATTTTTTGGTGCACACTGCATCACCACAAGGTGCTTTGCTGGCAGAGTTCTACCTGCAAAGCACTTCTAAGTATAGACCTGGCCTTACATTGCATGTCTTTCTCTCTTCTTCAGTCAGGAAGGGATCCAGGTATTTTTGCGTACATAGTTCATGCATGTAGCCATATATAAAGCTCTTTTTTGTAGAAAAGAGGAAAGGTTTGAAAGAGTCATAAAATTCCCCAGGCCTTTTTCTCCTCTTCCCTAAAGTGTTTTCCTCCTCCCCCCAAGAGAATCAAAGCCCCAGTGAGTCAATCAGGGCATCAGCATGTTTAGAAAGATTAGGTCACCTAGTGACAGAACAAAAAACACTACCATCTGACTTAGCTGATCAGTCATAAAACTTGAATATTGACCTGCAAACACTGAGTACTCTAGTACAAACAGAAGTCAAATTAAAAAAGAAAAGTGGTGGCATTGTTCCAAATTCCACTCACAAAGTAAGCTCTCCACGTGTGAGTCACCAAAATGAGATGCCTCCCACAGTAGCTTAGGCAGCTATTCAAAATAAAACCTTTCTGAGCTCCAGAGGGCTCCTTGATCTTAGCTATCCTGAGGCTTGTATATGCACATGGGCTTCACTAGGTTTCTTGGACTTGGCTCCATGACAGGGGAAAAAAATCAGTGGTGGGATGTCCCAAATCCCACCCATTTGAGGCACTAACCTGAGATGTTGCTCACAGTAAATTGTGCAGATTTGTGATCTCTCTTTCTTACATGAGGAGTGAAAAAGTTAACTGTGTTACAGTTAAATCATCACCACTGGGCATCTGAGCTAACTCTCTGAGAGGAATGGGGCAGTTCACATCTCTCAGAGTTATTGTTCCTGGATCTTTAGATGACATGTCTGCATTAGTTAACCTCAAATATTTAAACTGACTGTTTCTTCTGCACTGTAACAGCGAGATACTTACATTTTTAAAATAAAAGTAAAGTGAGATTCTGAAGAACAAGTTAGCAGCTTGAGGAAGTTTATGCATATGCTGTATAACTAAGACTACAATTCAATCACAGGTATTTTTAGTAAAAGTCATGGACAGGTCACGGACAATAAACAAAAATTCATGGCCTGTGACTTGTTCATGATTTATACTAGAAATGCCTGTGATTAAATCTTGGGGGGGTGGGGGTGACTGCTGTGGGGGGCCCCTGGGGCCAGTGGCTTCAGGGGCCGCGGACTGTGCTGCTCCGGCTGGCTGCCCAGGGACCGCTGCCGGGGCCAGCAGACTATAGGTGCTCCCGCTGGCCACCCAGGGACTGCTGCCAGTGGCCACCGGAGCAGTGGCTGGTGTGGTTGTCCCCAGAATCTCTCCAGCAGCAGCTGGTGTGGCTGTCCCGGGAGCCAGCTGCTTCGGTGGTCCTGGTCAGCCACACTGGAGTCACGGAGGTCGCGGAAAGTCATGGAATCAGTGAGTGCCGTGACCACTGTGACAGACATGGAGCCCTAGGGATACACTAACCAAGCTGGGCCCCAACTACTAAGTCACAATCTATAGGTTGAAATGTGTTCACATGTTTTTCTAACGTCTGTGAATAGCAATCACATCTGAAAACTTCACTTTCTGTGTGTGGACAATTCATAAAAAGAAATAAAGTTACATTTGCAGATAAATTGTTCATTGTCGATTGTGTTGCACTAGCTATGACAATTTTATTGCTGCTTACCAATGGGCCTTTCACCTCTACATTTTGATGAGTGCTTTCTGAGCAAGTGTAATTTAAAAGCCAGTTTATGCAGAAAACATTCTGTTGTATACATTCTAAGGCACAAATGCAGAGATTCAGAAGTGTGTCAAAATGCTGTCTGTCTGTTCAGGCTTATTGAAATCTCATTGGTCTGCAGAACAGGTTAGACATTTCATGAGAACAAACTCTTTGGTACTTGCTGGTTTTGGTTAGGTCAATAATAATAATAAGAAAGTTCAGTCTTGTCTAATCAACCTGCCTAGGCACTTATCTTGTTCATGCCACCATGATACATGAGTACTTCAACTGATAAAGTTGCTTTTAGTCAAAGATAAACCCAGGCGGTGCATATACAAGTGAAATAAAAAACAAACAAACAAAACCACAATAGCAATATATGATATGTTGAGTTGTAGTATATTGTGATTTCATCCTTCCAGACCTTTCGGTACAACTATTGACCTTACAGATAACTGGAAATCATACATAGAATTTTATTTATTTCAAATAAAGATTTACAGATAATTCCTTTCTAATTTATTTGTGTCTAGTTGACCATTGTTTTGATTTCTTTCTTCTCTTATTGCTCCTTAGGGCTGGTCCACACACAGTTTTTGTACTGATTTAATTATATTGGTTTAGAATTAGGTATAATTAAATCAGTGCAGCTCCCTTGTATTGACATAGTTTACTGCTAGAAAGATGCTTGTATTTAAGTGAATAAACTATAGTGATATTAAGTATCAGGGGGTAGCCATGTTAGTCTGTATCTACAAAAACAACAAGGAGTCTGGTGGCACCTTAAAGACTAACAGATTTATTTGGGCATAAGCTTTCATGAGTAAAAACCTCACTTCTTCGGATGCATAGCTATGCCCAAATAAATCTGTTAGTCTTTAAGGTGCCACCAGACTCCTTGTTGTTTGTATAGTGATATTAGCACATTTATATCATTATAACTATATCCACATTAGGGAGGAAGGCTGATCCGGTGATTAGAACTTTAGCTGAAGACCTGGGTTCAATCCCCTGCTCTGACACAGACTTCCTTGTGTGCTACCCTGGGCTAATCACTTAGCCTTCTGTGTGTCAGTTCCACATCTGTAAAATGGCAATAATAGATCTTCTCTCACAGTGGAGTTGTGAGGATATTAACATTTAAGATTATGAGACTCTCAGGTACTATGGCAATGGGGCCTGGCCTGCACTAGAAACTTTTGCTGGTATCACATTGTTGACTAGGGGTGTGATTTATTTTTTTATTTTTGTTTTTTAACAAACACTTCTAGACCAGCAGAAGCCCTAGGGTAGACACATTTACACCAAGTGGTTTTCCCCCCCTAGTAAAACGTATTTTGCTTAGGGAACTGGTATAAGTGATACTGACAAAAGCATGTCTTTGTTGGTATACGCTGGATCTACACTAGGAGGGTTTGCTGGTATAACTAGATGAGCAAATGCTTTCTAATATAGCCCTTGCTTGAGATAGATAGGGGCCTGCACTTATTGAACTCCATCTGCTGCAGCCGACATAGTTGAATTGGTACACAAACTGTGTTGACTAGCCCTGACCCGGAGCTCCTCTGGCAGGGACTATCCCGTCCTGAATGTCTGGAAAGTCCTGAGCACATCATGGGCACTAATATAAACATACATACATATACAAGGTGTTCCTATTCCTTATGCAGTTACATGGAAGAATTCATCTGCTTTTTACAAAGGAGTTACATTCAGTTGATATAAATACTGAACGGTTACATCTTTTTATTGTTATGATTACTGTCAGCTAACTAGTTTCTGTTATTGTTACCTTTGGGGTTCAAATTCTGTTTGTCAGAGTATTAGGCCTGGATTTGGTTTGGTTTTTTTTTTCTCTTTCTTATCCTATCCAGTTTGCTCATCTCTATAAAACATCTTTCCCCCAAAAGTATGCCCCTTGTGCTGGGCTGGAAATGAGAATAAAATTAGATATGGCATGAATGGACCCCAAATGGCTTTTTAGCAGAACTTCCCACCTTCAGGAAGGTTTGTATAAATGGTTTAACCCTCTTTAATGAGTCTAACACCTAGAAAAGGGGTATCCAAATAGAGCCAGGTCACCTGTTGTTCTCAGGCTATGTCTTCACAGCCCCCAGTTCTGACTATGGGAGTATGAACTGCAAGGCGCATTAGTGTGCTGTGCTGTAACTCCCTGGAGTGGATGCTGCTGATTTGAACTAAAGGCACTTAGTTTGTGTTTAATGTCGTCCTCTTGAAAAGGAGGACTATGTTAACACAAACTAGATACCTGCAATGGGGTCTACAGGCCCCACACCGAACCAGGGCTGGGAGTAGAGCTATCCTGGGCTAGGGAGGCCCCACCCCTCAACAAGTGCAGGGGATGTTTCCAGTGGAGGAATAGTTTAAAAAGACAGTGGTGGTCAAGGAAAGGGTGGGGCGTAGGGAAGAAAATGAGCTGCATGTGGCATCAGGAAGCAAGGCTGATGCTGAGAGCTGTGGCAACAACTTGGTGAGGGCTGCTCTAGCACAAGGACTTGGATTCTCCCTCCCCCTTTGGGCATAGGCACCAACTTTTCCCAGCGCCAGTGGTTGCTCGCGCCCTCTGCCCGGCCCCTGACTCCACCCGTGCCCCGCCACCATTCCAACCCCTCCCCCAAAGTCCCCTCCCCAACTCCGCCACCTACCTGACACTATTGGACCCCTTCCCCAAATCCCCACCATGGCCCTACCTCTTCCCCAAGTGCGCTGCGTTCCCCGTCCTTCCCCCTTCCTCCCAGCGCTTGGTGCACTGGGAGCTAGGGGGAAAGAGCGGTGCGCGGCGTGCCCAGGGGAGGAGGCAGAGCAGAGGCGGAGGTGAGCTGGGGTGGGGAGCTGCCGGTGGCTGCAGAGCACCCACCAATTTTTCCCCATGGGTGCTCCATCCCTGGAGCACCCACGGAGTCAGCGCCTATGCCTTTGGGTGCTGAAAGCCCTAAGTGAGACTGACTGAAGAGGACCCTAAGAGATTGAGGCAAATCTGTTAAACTTGTGACCACACCCCAAACTGAGACTCTCCAGTCTGGTATGGAGTAACTCAGGGGAAAACATCATTTGTGGTGGCTCAGTAACTGGGCTGGCCACTTTGATAATTCCCTAAGGCCTTGGGTTTGGACTGGGTGCAGTGTGTGGGCCTTGCCCTTCCTGATTGCTCTGTAGTGACAGAACAACTGGAGGAGCAATCAGAGCCTGTAGGGGTGATTGAGGCTGCAGCTGGGGCTACCTGTGGGACAACTAAGCTGGCAGAAACTAAGGCCACGACCTGACCACTAGACCAGCTGGTCATCACACCTTCCCCCTACAGTGCCCTTTAGTTTGCTCCTGCAGCATCCACACAGGGAGTTACAGTGCAGCATGCTAGTGTGCACTGCAATTCATATCCGCATAGTCCAAACTGCAGGGCTGTGGAGACAAACCCTCAGAGAGGAAGTATGGTCTTGTGGCTTTCACTGAGGCCTGCAAACCACAAGACTGGGGATCAACCACCAGCTCTGTCACAGACGTTTTGTGTAAAGTTTCCCAATCTTTAAATTGATTAATGATACTTCTCCTCCTCACAGATATTGTGAAGCTGTATTCATGACTATTGGTAAAGTGCTTTGAATAAACAGTGTTATGGAAGGGCATAGCATTATTTTTGAGCTCTGTGCATGTTTTCATGCCTGAAAACATGAACTTGTACTCTAGGAGTCGCATCAATAAGAGCACAATAAGATTCCCATATTTCCACATTTTGCAACTAGAAATGCCAAGATTCAGTGAAATTCTTTATAGGCTGCCAAAGAAACAAATTATTATGCACTGCAAAATGGAACTGGCATTTTAAATTTAAAACACATGACATCAGCATTACATATGGAACCAGATACCATCAAATCACATGCCACCTCATAAATATTCAGGGTGGTGTGGCAAAAGAAATAAGAAGTTTATTGCTGGCCAAGAATGTTCTCTGGGGGGTACTGACTTTTAAAAGGCTTTAAGCAATATGTATGTATAGTCCGTTCTGAGCAACTCACAAGGAGTTTGCATTGTTTGCAGATTTCTTTAGGAGCTGGCACTACAATGTCTATTTGCATCAGAGTGCAGGAATAGGATATGAGTATCAGGACACCAAGGACAAATGACTGAACAGTGAAAAAAAAAAAAAAAGAAACAACCCAAGGCCAGCCAGGTACAGCTTCCTACTTTTATGTCTGATCCCCAGTGGTTTTGTTCCCATATCCTCTCGCTATATTCCCAACAGGAGAATGGAACAATATCATAATGTCAGACAGTACTAATAATACTTTGCATTTCATCTCCCATTGAAGATCTTAAGCATTTTACAAACATTAATGAATGTCTCCTCATAAGACTCCTATGAAGTGGGTAAGAATTATCATCATCTCCCTTTTATAGTGGAGAAAATGGAGATTTAGAGAGGGTAAGTGACTTGCCCAAGGTTAAACAAAAGACAATGGCAAAGCCAGGGATAATGACCCACACCACAAAGAACAGCACCATATATTTTGAAACTCTTCAGGGAAAGTTGTCATTCAAGATAGCACTGCCAGTCTGAAAGCTCCAGTAAGTTGGATAGTCAGTTCTTAATTTGTAATGAAAGAGGTGCCGGGGTTCAAGCAATTTTTTTACTTTAATAACTGACGCAGCAAGCCCAGAGGTGCCTGGGCTATGAACTGCCAAACCTAGATGTGCCTGGGCTCAGCCCTAGCAAGCCCTGGCACAAATTAAGCCCCGTGCATAGTAAAAACATAACACTTTTTCAGGCCTTTAGATGTCCCACCACTTGCAGACCTTCTGGAATTTTGAGGGCCTTGTACACTTTGTCATTAAAAGCAACGTCTACAATAAGGATGAGAGAACAATCGAACTGTATTTACCAATTGCCTAGATCCCAAGCTTATCTCAAAATGACCAGGAACTGAAATCTGCAGTTTTGTTTCCAAGTTGCGAGCAAAAAAGCTGAAAGAACAAGTTTTGTCAAGGTACTTTCAAAGGAATATTTGAAAACTAATTGTTTCCAAAATATTTCCAGCACCAGTCACTGATCAGTCTCTGTAGATAAACTGTGTAAAACCGAGGTGAGATCAACATGAGACCCATTGATTACCCTCCCCCCCAACACACACTTTTTGTTTTGTTTTTGTGTGTGCCATTGGAAAATGTTGTGATCTCCAGATCCAGAATATATCCAGATGGTAGAATGGGTCCATGTACCATTTCTGTTTCTCCAATCACCTCTATACGCAACTTCTTTGATAAAAGAAACTATAGATAAAATAACATTCACATAACCCTGAGAATAGAAGTGACTGCCCTTAGTTATCCATTCATCTTTAATTTAATTTGGGTAGCCAAATATTTGCTCTAGGTTTCTGGTGTTAAAAAAAGATACAAGTTCAGACAAGTCTCACCATGACATAACTCATCACTGAAATGATAAAAGGCTTGGAAGACTGGGTTTAAAAAGATGGGAACTGTGCAGTTTAGAAAAGAGATGACTAAGGGGGGTATGATAGAGGTTTATCAAATCATGAACGGTGTGGAGAAAGTGAATAGGGAAGTGTTATTTATCCCTTCATATAACAGAAGAACCAGTAGCAGGTTTAAAACAAACATAAGGAAGTAGTTCTAAACAAAGTGCACAGTCAGCCTCTGGAATTCATTGCCAGGGGACGTTGTGAAGACCAAAAGTATAACAGGGTTCCAAAAAGAATTAGATAAGTTCATGGAGGATAGGTCTGTGACACTGCACCCCATATTCTTCACAGTGATATTATTATGATATGATTATAACATAATTATAATGTATTTTATGCAAGATAAGTCATGTGAGATGTCATTGAAAAGGTTATGATTGCTGAAGATAATTATCCTATTTGTATACATGTATCATTTTTTTATCAGAAGTTATGAATATTGACTATGTATCTGTATTTAAAATGTAGTTACACCTGGGTAACACCTATTAGACAAGATGTTTTCAGTCTAGATAGCGGGTGTGGAAGGGCCTATTCAGGGCAATGGGCCATTAGGAAAAAACAATAGGTCTTAGGAGAGCTTATCATCCACCTGGTGAGCCTTCCCATGAAAGCTCCAAACAGTCTGTGAGTGATGGCTGCTATGACTCTACAAGGACATGTGATGAAACCACATGTCTCTAGACTCCATCTTGGGATGTCAATATTTTTCCACAGACCGGTCTGCGAACCAAGCTTTGGGAACAAAGAGTTCCTGCCAAATGCAAAAGCTATATAAGGCAGGGAGTGACATCATCTGGTGTTCTTCACTCCCCACCCAAGAAGACTCCTGGAAACACCTCAGGAACAAAGACTAAATTGGAGGAAGTGCTGGACCCAGGCTAAAGGAATTTGTAGCCTGTGAATGAAACACCTGGGGATGCCAAGCTGTAAAGCAAGCACAGCTTGCCCGTTAAGAACATGCAGTCTGCTTGTATCATCTCTTAGGGTGAGAATCTGCTATTCATATCCAATCTATTTAGTATATTGAGTTTAATTTGCATGTTTTGTTTATTTTCTAGATAATCTGCTTTGATCTGTTTGCTATCACTTAATCTATCTTTTGTAGTTAATAAACTTGTGGGAGGGGGTGAATTTTATGAGCTTATGCTGTGCAGTTCCCTGTGCAGTTCAATATGGGATAATTTTGGGTTTATACTCCAGAGAGGGTACATGCCTGAGGAAATGGTAGTAGCTTTCCCATGCACGGACTGGTCAGAGAGCCTGCTTGTAACTGCAGCTGGGTGTGTCCCAACCTGCATGTATGCTGGTGAAAGTGCAGGCTGGAGGGCTTTTTGGCTTGTCACAGCAGTACTGTGTGAGGGGGAGCCCAGGCTGGTGGGTCAGGGGGTTCAGTGGTACCCCAGTTCCAGGTGGCACCCCATGGGGAACCAGTCACAAGGTTCATCAGTGTCTATTAGCCAAGATGGTCAGGGATGCAACGTCATGCTCTCAGTGTCCCTAAACCTCTGACTGACAGAAACTGGGACTAGATGATGGGATGATCACTCAATAAATTGTCCTGTTCTCTTCATTCTCTCTGAAGCATCTGGCATTGGCCACTGAGCTACATGGACCATTGGTCTGACCCAGTATGTCCTTTCTTGTGTTCTTAAGATGCATTTACCAAAATGAAGAGATATGAAACTTAAAAACTGGTATAGAATGCTACATTGCTTTTAAGGGCAATGGAGAGGGCCTCCACGGTTTTGTAAAGCCCTCTATGCTGAAATAATGAAGATTCCCTTGATTTTTGTGCTGAATCCTTCAGATCCTTAATAGCAGCCACTTTCTGCTGCCTTCACTCAGGGAAAGACAGCTGAAAAGAGCAGATTCCTGAGGGAGACAACAGATTGCAATGAGGATTTCCTGGACTCCTTGCAAGATTTCCACAAATCCCTCACTGCAGACCCTGGAAGGAAATGATACTTTTCAGGTGTCTTCATTCTCAGAAGACAGTTAAGGTGGGATGTATGTGTCTATACAGTGAAACTTTCGCTTGAAGAGCTTCATTGCAGATTATGGTTACAAAGAGGAAGCCAGGAAACTTTTATGGAAGCTGTGCAATGAAAGATTGTTGAGTGTGCATAACCTTTTAAGGGGTAGCACCTGGATGGGTGTATGATACATTTCTGATATACTGCACTATAAAGGTTCCCTAGCATGGTTTAACATAGAACTGCTTCAAACAGTGCTACATTAAAGGGCACTAGGAAACAGTTAGTGTGCACCAGCAGGGTATAGATGGACCAATTAATGTGCAACATGTTAGTGTGTTTTAGAAAACATAGCCCCGTAGGTGCATTACCCCCACTGTGTAGATAAGCTCAGAGAGAGCCAGGGGGCAGAATATCATTTCAGATAAAATTGAATGAAATACAGAATGTTTAGTTTTATCTTGCCAGACATGTGACTGTATCTATCTATATCTCTGCAGTGTCTTGTATTATTTATTATTGATGATGCAGTAGTATCAAAGGGTCCCAATCATTGATCAAGGGGCCTGATTGCTAGGCTAGGCTCTGTACAAACATCTAATGAACAAGCTAATAAAGTTATACAACTAGATGAGCAGCGCTTTAATTACTTATCTATAAACACAAACGTTAAGTTTTGTTAAAATCAGCATATTCTATTTGAAATTTGGCTCCACTCGAGTAGGTAGTGCGACTTGGACTACATGCCCACAGAATGGCACCACAAGTGGTTAGAATCCCATTTGTTCTCACTGAGAGGTAGGCTACTCACACTTTGTGACTGGGCATCCAGAACTGTGGGGTACTGTAAACCCCAACACCTTTTCCGAAATGTCACAGTTAGAAAATATAGGTGATGAGACGTTGCTCACAGTAGACTATGAATATTGTTGAAAACATAATTATGCATGCTATCCGAGTGCCCCTGGGCTCCTGGAGCTTGGATCCCCCTTGGGAGAGCATGGACATGCCCATAGGCTCTGCAAAGTTTCTTGGGTTAGGCTTCTTCTTGAGTGGGGAAAAATAATAAGTGGAGGGCTGTCCCAAACGGCACTAAAATGAGATGTCACTCACTGTAAATTGTGCAGATGTGTGAACCTCCCGCTCCTTCCCTCAGGACTGGTGCAACCACTAGGTGAACTAGGCAGTGGTCTAGGGCGGCAAGTGGTTGGGGGTGCCCAGGGCCGTCCTCAGGCATAGGCAGCTGGGTAGGGCACCTGAAAATTTGGGGCACCACTGGGTCTTAGTGTCCACCCTAGTGGTTTTCCTATCCCTGTTCTGACCCTTCCTGCGGGCTCTGAGTCTTCCTGGGAAGGGGATCTACTAGTTAAAAGAGAAACAGTCTCCAGCCTGCCAGACCTATTAGCACAACACTGAAACTGTTAAAGAGCCATTCAACGGGTAATGAAGACATTTAACAGGCATTTGCCAACCCCCAGGTATCTACTGTCAATTTCTGAATGTACTGACAAAAACAGTTGTGCATGACTGTAATATTTACTCAGAACATGTCAGTCTACAGGACCTTAGTTTAAAATTTGCTTTAAAAATATTTCATTAGTGAGTTGGTGAAGATTATAAAATCATATCTATAAACCCCACCCCCATTTTCTGAGACCCCCTTTGGCTGTAATGACCCACCCCAGAGGCGCCACCTTTCTAATCTGCTGGGGGGGTGCTCCCCCTTGGCTCTCATTGTCTCTGTTGGGTTCTGAGCACCTGCAGCAGCAGGGCCTGAAGCCGCCCTTGCTGCTCGTCAGCCCCTTTCCACAGGGGCACAGACTTTGGAGTCCAGCCTCTTCAAAGAAAGCTTCTGCAGACCCCGACTCCATTGTCTCATCTTCTGTGTCCCTCTTGACTCTCTGAGACAGGCAATCGTCCCCACAGTCCTCTATCCTTCCCTTATATCGGGGTGACTGTGTGCCCGCATTCTACACCACGTGTGATATGATGCGACTCACCACTGCAGCACCTCCTGCTGGCTGTCCAGGGAATTAGCGCTGCACCCTCTTTGGGTCCTGTCTTGCCCACTGTCACCTCTGTTCCTGGACCCGTATCGCTCTAAGGACCACAGCATTCTCTTCAGTGACACTGCCCTCTGGCAGTGCCACTCTTTATGTGCCCTCCGCTTTCTGGGGGGACCTGAAGTATCCTGTCCAGCCACTCCCTTCAGTGGCAAACTGCAGTCCATGGTCTAGTCACTTCCCACATGGCTCCAGCACCCTCCTTGCCCTTAGGGCCTCAATCTACCACCCCCAACAGCCAGCCAGGAGCTGTCTTTTGCTCCCTCAGCCCCTGTTGGCAGCACTGCTCTGTCCAGGGTGCTGGCAGTTCTCTCAGCCCTCAGGGACCCACTTCTTCCTCCCTGGGCTCCCAACAGAGAGCTCCCTTCCTCTGCCCTGCAGCTCCCTTTTTATATGGGCCTACTTTGCCCTGATTGGCTGGTCCCCTCAGCCCTTCTCAGATTGGCTGCCTCCTGCACAGCCTCCCTTGGGCTAACCCCTTTTCTGCCAGTGTGGGACAGATGCCCCATCACAATCTGTTACACCTGGTTCATATTTCTGAGGCTTTCTTAACAACCATAACTGTGATAGACTTTCATTTAAAAAAAAGGAAGCTGAGATTCTAGAGAACAAGTTAGTAGCTGAGGAAGGTGCTAGCACACCATATTGCTGTGAACCAGCCCTGTCCAAACCCTGCTTTGTTCTCCAGAACAGATGGGAGGTGAAGGGTAAGAAGCACAGCTGAGCTGGCACAGGGGATCATAACTGGCTGCTGGTATAGGCCATCAACAAATTACTTACTACTCCACTGTAGCAAGATGGAAGTGTGCCTCAGGGGAATATTTCTGAGGCACAGTGTCTCCTGTGGTATTGCCACTGATGCATCATCCCTTGCTCAAATGCAGTGAAATGTACAGACAGAATGAGAAGAAAAACAGATTTTTTTTCTTTCTAATCTCTCTCATTTATACTGAACTATGGTTTGATGTGTAACACTAGGAAATAAATACTTTTCAGACAGAAATGTGATTTTTATTTGATATTGACAGTGTCCCATTAAATGCTGTATTGCATGTTTCAGGATTTCAGTTACCACAAACCAACAGAATTCAGGAAATTCCAAAATGAGAATGTCACTCCGTCCTTCCCACATGCCTCTGGGCTTTTGTCCTTCTCAACACAGCATGAAGAGACAGAACATCAGCCTCATCTCTGAGTTTCTGTCCTTTGGGATAACAATATCATTTACAATGAAAACTATTTTTATTTTTAATCTTTAAAGAAAATAATACCAATGGAAAGGAATAATATATGGCTCAACTGTCATCTACAGCCACACAGAGGAATAAGGGAGAATAAGGACATATTCTAACAGCACTTGGTTATACAAAACTCCTGTTTCATTCAGTCAGTGGAAATGTTGACCAATTAAAGATGGCAGAATATGACCCATTATGATTTATAAATGATTAAAATAAGCAAAACAACTAAACGAAAACCCTTAGCAATAAAAAGGCATATACCAACAACTCGGTGTAGATTACTTTTATGTTACTTCCCTTCCCTCTGCACTTGCCAGGATTTAACTCTTAGGCCATGTCTACACACAAACTTGCACTGGCTTAATTAAACTTGTTTAGTTAAATCGGTGCCAACTCCATGTGTGGACTTTCTTTTTCGTTTAAGAGTATTTTATATATTTCTTTTCACAATAAGAGCAGCACAGCTTAATTGGCACTAAGGAAATGCCCGCTTGTATGTATCAATGTTGTTAAGTAAATGTACAATTGAAGTCATGGGTGCCTGCACACTGTCACTAGAGAAGTTAGTAATTCATTATCTCCATATATATACACACACCAGTAAAATGTAGAAAAACACCATTAATCTCTCTCTCTCTCTCTCTCTCTTCCCCGCCTCCCCCTCCCCCCATTTGTACAAGCAAGCTTTCCTGTTTGAATCAATGAGACGGTTTATAAATAACTGCATCTGCAATAATAAATCTTGGTATTAAAACACCAATTTCCCTTACATTACATTAACATGCAAATGACCTCTGATTTGTGCATGCACAAAAGGTACAGCGGTATGGCCCCACGTGTGTGCAACCAGACTGGGTAACTGTGTCTGTTTACCTCACGAGGCATGGAGCTGTGGGCTTGGAACATGCTCATATTCTGTACCTACATAAACTGGAAATGTACCTTAAGGTCCTATGCCCGGGTACAGAAAGGGGTATGAGATCAGGGTGTCATCTTACAGATAGTATTTATTTATTTATTTTTATGGCAGCCAAAAGTGGTTAGGTACTTCAGAGAAACAAGTGAAAAACAAGGGATAAAATATTCAAAAGCACCTATGTGATTTAGAAGCCTCAGCCTCATTTTCAAAAATGATTTTAGGAACCTAGGAGCCTATGTCTCATTGGCTTTCCACCAGGCCTAAGCTTCTATAAATGCCTAAGTCACTTTTGAAAGTGGGACATTAGCTCCTAAATTGCTTAGCCCAGGTCCCTCAGTAGGAGTGAGACACCTACATACCTTTCAGGATCTGTACCATAGGCACTTTTGGAAATTTTACCCAACGTTCCTGCCCTAAAGAGCTTTATAATCTATAATTAAACATAGCACAAGTGAGGATAACAAACAAGTAACCAAAAGAGGGATTATTAGGACAATAAGGTTGTGCAGTTATTCCGTTTAGGCATATGTACATCTTCATAACACTATGTGCAGTGGGTGCTACTCGAAAAAAATATATAAAGTTTTACCATCTATGATAGTTAAGTTTATTGCAACATTTATGATTCTTTCCATTCTGTGTACTGGAAACACCACACAAACCACACTGTGGTAAATGTTGATTGTTTCTAAGGGCATGATTACACTGCAGCTGGGCCTGGGTGTGTGCTTCCCAGCACGGGTATACAGACGTGCTAGCTCTGCTCAAGCGAGTGCTGAAAAGAGCAGTGTGGCGTGATGGCATGGCGGGTGGGGTCTCAGGCTAGCCACCCAAGTACAATTGTACCCAACCCCCCGGGTAAGTCCTTGGCCACCCGAGCCTCTGTGGCCAGGCTGTTATGTTAGCCTGCTATTTTTAACAGGCTAGCCTGAGCAGAGCTAGTGCATATCTGTCTACCCATACTGGGAAGCCAAATGACACCTTTAATTTAAAAATTAAAATTTCCATGGCCTGTCTGACCTGAAATCAACATCGATCAAAGGGAACTGATCTACTATTAAGGTATGCAAACCTTCTTCAACATCTTCATCTCACACCAACCTTTGTATAGAGCATAGTCTGGGATGCAGAAGAATAATTTGGTTTATAATAATCTTGATTTCTAGGGTGCCCATGCATAGAAGTATACATGAGTATATGGGGTATCCCTACCTGTGTTTTGGAAAGCAGGAACTTATCTGTTTGCAACTGTTAACACTAGTATACTCTAGGGGAAACGGTTTAAATGACACTAACCCTTTCCTCCCATTTTGTCACTAATTCCAATCCTGGAGCTCAATTCTCCATCTGCTAGATAAGAATATCTCCTGTTGGCATCCCTGGAAGTTACTAATATCCTGCCGTGGGAGAATTAGGCCCCCTAAATCCTGGCATAGGTGTCTCATCAGCATTAATCTCTCTACACTGTGAGATAATTTAATTGCAATAGCATTACCTAATGATTTCATGTACTTCAGAGCAATTATACTGCAATTCTACAGCCAGCTTGCTCTCATCCATACTTCAGTCTCTACCCAACATTACGAGAGGTCCTCAACGGTCTCTTCAGCCTGGTATGAAATGTAGATCTAAAGCTAAGTGTCATCAGCATACTTAAAATCGGTCATCCAATGTCTCCTCATTAACCCTCCTAACGACCCTATATGTATAGTGAACAAAAGGGCTGTCAAGAGGAGAAAGCCCTTGGAGGAGAAAAGCAGTTGCCCCAAACGATGCCCCCAGGGTCTCTCCAAAGGAAAGGAATGAAGCTGGTAGATGACAGCCCCATTTACTCAAACTAGGATCTGCAACTGAGTCAACAACACCTCATGACAATCTGACATCAAAGACAGCTGGCAGATCTAAAAATGTTAATCAGAACAGCTTTGCAGGGGTTCTCAAACTTTTTTTCTGGGACCCCCTTTGAAAATATTTCAGGCCGTAATGACCTACCCCAAAGGCGCCACCTTTCTAATCTGCTGGGGGGTGTGTGTGCTCCCCCTTGGCTCTGCCCAGGCCCCACCCCCATTCCAGCCCTTCCCTCAAGGCCCCACCCCCGTCCTGCTTCTTCTCACCCCTGCTCTGCCCTCGTCCCACCTCTTCCCCACCCAGTTCCTCCCCCTACCCCGAGCGCACTGTGCCCTTGTTCCTCCCCCCTCCCCCGAGTGCCTCCTGATGCTGCAATACAGCTGATCCGTGGCAGGCAGTAGGTGCTGGGAGGGAGGGGGGAACGCTGATTGGTGGGGCCTGCTGGCAGTCAGGAAGCACTGGGGGAAAGGGGTGGTTCTGGTAAATGGGGTGCCAGTGGATGCTCAGCACCCACCATTTTTTCCCATGGGTGCTTCAGCCCCGGAGCACCCATGGAGTTGGTGCCTATGACCCACCCAAAAAAATGATGACCCCTCCCCCCGCCATACCATGCCACCCTTACTTCTGCATTGCTGTTGCGGGCGGTGCTGCCTTCAGAGCTGGGAGCTTGGCCAGCAGCCGCTGCTCTCTGGCCACCCAGCTCTGGAGGGCTGGGGCTGTCAGCCCCATGCATGGCTGACAGCCACAACCCCGACATGCATGGGGCTGACAGCTCACAGACCCTCTGTAATAACCTTGTGACCCCCCTGAGGGTTCATGACCCCCAGTTTGAGAACCCCCGAGCTAGGGCAAGATCCTCAATCAGCCCCTTTGTAGACCTTTCGTGCTGCCAAAGGAGCAATACTGCTGATTTAAATAGAGATGTACCTGGTTTACAGTAATCCCTAAGTGGTGTAGAGCTGGTTTAGCTGACTCTTTGCAACTCCTTCACTACTAGTCCCAGCGTAGGGGATGTGTCAGGGGAAGGGGATTGACTGGAGCACTGCTGCATTCTGGCAATCTCTTGCTAGCAGAATAATAGAGATGTAATGCTGGAAGGGACTTCAAAAGGGCATCTAGTCCATCTCTGTGTGCTGACAGGAACAAGTATCATAGAATATCAGGGTTGGAAGAGATCTTAGGAGACCATCCCCTACTCAAAGCAGGACCATTCCCCAGACAGATTTTTGCCCCAGACTCCTAAGTGGCCCCCTCAAAGATTGAACTCACAACACTGGGTTTAGCAGGCCAATGCTCAAACTCAATCTGTGATTCACTATAACCCCCAGATCCTTTTCAGCAGTATTACTGCTTAGTCAGTTATTCCCCATGTTGATTTTTTCCTTCTTAAGTTAAGTACTTTGCACTTTTCTTTATTGATTTTCAACTTGTTGATTTCAGACCAATTCTCCAATTTGTCCGAGTCATTTTGAATTCTAACCCTGTCCTCCAAAGAGCTCACAATGTCTCCCAACTTGCTGTCATCCACAAACTCTCCAATCCATTATCCAAGTCATTAATAAAAATGGTCAGGGAGCCAACTGCTGCAGGGCCAGTCTGATAGCAACACACTGGACACAGCTGATCCTGGCAGGGGCTGCTTGATTGATTGCCCTTCCTGATTGGTAGAGGGGTGGAGCTAGCTATTACTTTACCCAGCAGCCCCCAGGGCTTGCTGGCTACTCAATGCGTTTCGTGTCGGCAGCTACAGTTGATCCTGCTTCTTCCTGTGCTGGCTTCAGTTACTACCCTACTGCATCCTTGACATCCCTAGATCTGCTTCCTGACCACATCTCTGGCTCCCCAACTGGCTCTGGCTTTTGGCTTCTGATCCCTGGCTCTGACTCTTACTGCTGTTCTCATCTATGGTCCTGATTCTGGACTCCAGCTGGGCTCTGTTCTAATCTCCAGGCTTGATCATCTCCCATGGCTCTGACCATCAAGCCTGACTGCCCATGTCCTGATCACTATCCAGACAAAATATTGAATAGTACTGGCCCCAGGACAGATCCCCGTGAGACCCCACTGGATACATCCTCCCAGTTTGATAATAAACCATTGATAGCTGCTATTTGAGTACGGGTTTTCCACTAGTTATGCCCCCAATTGATAATAATTTCACCTAGACCACATTTCCCTCCTTTGCTTATAAGAATGTCATGTGAGATTGTGTCAAAAGACGTATTCAAATCAAGATCTATCATGTATATTGCTTCCCCTCATCCATTGGGCCAGGAACTCTGTTAAAGAAGGAAATTAGGATGGCTGGCTGTCACGGAGTCCCCAGGCTATGCTCTGGAACTGCTCCCCACAAAGCCAGTCAGGATTTTGGGGAGCCTCCTCTCCCTTAGAGCAGACTGTCTTCAGGGCAAGAAGCTCACATGGCTTCACCTCCTGGGTCTGACCTTGAAGCATTCAGCATATGCCCCTCCGTGCGCTTCCCACAGCGAGTCCGCCCAGGCCAGGTCCTGGGGAAGCCACAGGCTCCTGCATGCACCCCCACTTCGCAGTCAGACGTGACTCTTAGCCAGCCAGTAAAGCAGAGGTTTGTTAGATAACAGGAACACGGTCTAAAACAGAGCTTGTAGGTACAGCGAACGGGACCCCTCAGCCGGGTCCATTCTGGGGTCCAGCAAGCAAGAAAACCCCGTCTGCCCTCTCTTCCTGTCCTCAGCTAGCTCCCAACTGAAACCCCCTCCAGCCCCTCCTTTCTGGCCTTTGTCTCTTTCCCAGGCCAGGAGGTCACCTGATCTCTTTGTTCACCTTTAGCTATTCCCTTGCAGGGGGGAAGGGCCACGGCCATTTGTTGCTGGGATACAGAGTGTCGGCCATGTATGCACACTGGAGACTTAAGACATGCATAGGGGAAACTGAGGCACCCACACAGTATTCAGAGGAAACATTAAGAACAGTCCCACTTTGTCACACTGGCATAATTTATTCTTGACAAGTCCATGATGGCTAGTTATAACCCTATTATATTCCAGGTGCTTACAAACTGATTATGTAATAATTTGTTCCATTACCTTTCCAGGTATTAACATTAGGTTGCTGGTCTATAATTCTCTAGGTCCTCTTTGTTCCTCTTTTTAAAGATAGGTACTATGTTTGCTCTTCTCCAGTCCTCTGGGACTTCACCCATCTTCATAAATTCTCAAAGATCATTGCTAATGGTTCTGAGATTGTTTCAGCTAGTTCCTTAAATTCTCAATGGTCCTATGGTCTTAATTCTCCTATGGTCAATTTCATCAGACCCTGCTGATGATACATCTAATTTATCTACATAGTTTTTAACCTGTTCCTTCCCTCTTCTGGCTTGTGTTCCTTCCCTCTTGTTGTTAATATTAATTGTGTTAAGCATCTTATCACAATTAATCTTATTTAGTGAGGACTGAAGCAAAGCAAAGGAGGTGTCATTCATTATTAGCACTCCTTCCCTGCTAAGTTGTGGACCCACAGTCTATTCCCAGTAGTCCTCCTTCCTGGAATAGCATCCCATGGTCGAGGAAGCTAAAGCTCTCCTGTTGACATTATCTACGCAGCCCTGCATTTATCTCTAGGATGTGTCTATCCCTGTTTGGGCCCTTACTCTCAACCAGCAGTCCCAGTCCCTTCACCCTTGCTTCCAGAGACCCATAGTCACTACTGATCTGTTCAGGGTCATTCCTGGAAGTATCATTAGTGCCCATGTGGGTGAGCAGCATGGGGTAATGCTCAGAGAGCCAGATGAGCCTCAGCACCCGTAGTGTTGCAGATGCAAACAGCATACGCCCAGGATGTCAGGTCAGGTCCTCAGAAGGGAGTCTCCAACCACCACCACTCTCTTGGGAGTAGTGGCCATGAGCCTCCAAGTCTTAGGGGCAAGTGGCTTATCTCCCAACCATTGGGATCTGTTTCTCTTCTCCTGCTGCCAGTAGTGAGTACCGGTTCCTCAATGGATAGGGAAGCTGGGTAGAGGGTGGAGCACTGTCTGATGCCTGAGGTGGCCTGCAGCCAGCCTCCTCCCTGTGGAGCAGCCAGTTCTCCAGCTGGAACCTCTTTGTTGCTTCTTTCAGTCCCAGATTTAGTGATTTACACTGATTCAGTCTGGAGGCGATGGATGGATCACTGAGGCTAGATCTTCATCCAAGAGGAAGGGGTGATGTCTGTTAGCAAACTGAAGAAAGACGGCATTCCTTGCCCTGTCTGCAGTCTGGACCAGCAGAGCTAGTGATGAATATGGTATATAGCTTGTTAATTAATTTAAATTTATTAAGTGCTTTGAGTTTCCTTTGAAGTGAAGCTATAAAAATAAGGAGTGACCCAACCCTTTCCCCACTGAAATCAATGGGAGTTTTACCATTGACTCCAATGTGAGCACAATGGGGTCTCGGCACTGTGTCAGCTAAAAACAAAATTTAATTTCTAGTCTGATTATAAACTGCATTAGTGTGATTGTTATAGAGTGCACTTGCCACAAGAGTGCTCCCTCATTTCAGGATGCGGCACTGAGGGGACTTTTCCGCTCTCATATCTTCCTGAGTCCTGGTTCCAAACGATCTGCTGCCATCATGGCCTAGCCCTCTGTGTGGGTGGTTAGCTCAGGATGGAGCTGTTTCCTTTCCCAGCCCCACTGTCTGGCCATGCGCCGCTGGCTCTGCTCATGCTCCCTAACCTGTGTGCAGTGCTGAGCCCTGGCAGAGCAGTGTGGCCAGCCTGGGGCCTAGCCCTTCTCAGCACTGGGGGAGAGAGAGGAAGCCTGTGTATTAAGAACTGCAACATCTCATGGGGTGAGAAAACTGCTTGATCCAAATACTGGTTAGTCTAAATAAGGTTTAAGATTTAAACTGTGTGCTTACTTTTATTTTCTTTGGTAAATATCTCTGACCTTTTATGCCTACCACTTATAATTACTTAAAATCTCTCTTTCTGTAGTTAAATAATCTGTTTTCTACAGGCCGGTGCAAGGAAGTTTTGCGCCCTAGGCGAAACTTCCACCTTGCGCCCCCCCAGCCCTTGGCAGCTCCCCGCCCCCCATCTACCCTGAGGCGCCCCGCCGCGGTAGCTCCCCGTCCCCCGGCCTGGGGATCCGTGCAGCAGCTCTGACCCTGGGCTGCCGGCGGCGCGCTGACCCAGGGGAACCCCTGGGCTGCCTGCCGGCGGCTCAGACTCCCTCTCCCTCCCAGCACAGCGGCCGCTGTAAAAAAAAAAAAAAATTGGGGGAGCCGCTTTTTGGCGCCCCCAAATCTTGGCGCCCTAGGCAACCGCCTAGTTGGCCTAAATGGTAGCACCGGCCCTGGTTTTATATTTTACCTAAAACAGTGTGTTTTGGTTGAAGTGCTTGGGAAATCTCAGCTCAGTTTACAAAGGCTGGTGTGTGTCCTCTCCACATCGAGGGAGGGGCGGACTAGTTAATACTCTTACACTGGTCAGGATTCTGACAGGGCAAGATGGTATATTCCGGGGGTGCAAGGCTGGTGGCTTGGAAGATTTGCTGGTGCCTTTCTCTGTGTGATTTGTGAGTGGCTTAGGGAGCATTCATGCAATTTAGCTGGGTGG
Organism: Trachemys scripta elegans; assembly: GCF_013100865.1. Lineage (NCBI taxonomy): Eukaryota > Metazoa > Chordata > Testudines > Emydidae > Trachemys > Trachemys scripta. The sequence goes on from NC_048298.1 coordinate 308,258,164, forward strand.
GGGCTCCACATGCTGTTAGGTTAAGTGATAACCGTGCTGGAGGGGTTTGCTGCTTGTCACTAGCAAAGCATTGTGAGAGACAGCCTGGGCTGGAGAATTACTGGGGGGCACAGCGGTACCCCAGATCCAGGTTGTACCCTGGGGATCCTGTCACAATCAGACTGAGACACATCCACGGGGCACTGCTCAGGCCACTCACAGGGTTGGTGCTATCCTGGGACCTTTGCTGCACACGGGGATGGCCTCTGCCCCTTGCTTGTTGACAAACCTTTGGCCCTGACACAACTGCATGGTAATGGCAAGGAGCCAAGGCCTCCTAGAGCCTCACATGGCAATGATGCTCCCTGGCACTCACGTGGGGTCATCTCCAGGGAACTGGGGAGTCCCAGGCTGTAATTCCAGCTGAGGGATCTGGAGGATCAAGTTTTTCACAGCTGCTGATGAAATGATGGCCCCTGTCACCCATGGATTTCAAATTACAGTGGCCAGCTTTTATTTCACCCTGTTCTTTTCTGTAACAGCCTTTTCACTGCATTGAACAGCTCACTGGGTAGGTGAAGGAGTAACTCAGGGTTCTGCTGCTTTGATGTGACAGTTCCACCGACAGATGGAACCACCATGTGCCCCTGTGCTGCACACAACAGCCTTGCAGAGCTTCACAACTGTGGCTGGGGCAGAACCCCCATCACCTGCACCAAAGCACAGGGCCCTGATACCTGAGCTAACAGAGAATCTCTGCTATCTGTTAGCAGTATAGGGACCATGACATCCAGGAGAACCATGAGAAGTACATGGTACACATACATTCCCAAAGCCAGAATTCTCCCCTGAGAGCACCTTCAGTGACTGCAGCATTCCCTCCTCATATGGGACTTTATCCTGGCCAAGGGGATTGAAATGGACTCCTCCCGTTCCCAAAGCACAGGCTCCTCCCCACCACCAACTGAGCTGAATGAGGGTCTTAATGGTTTAATGCCAGGACACAGCCCTGTCCAAATACCCTTCAAATACCCCCTTCAGCATCCCCCAAATATCCATCTCCGTACACAGACACCCCTCCAGCATCTCCCAAATACCCTCACCATCTCCTCCTCCCCCTCCCCCCGGCACTGTCCTCCATTTGGGAACTTGAAATATGGTAACCCTAGGGGTCGCTCCATTCTCATGCCTTTGGTTTCCAGAGCTGGCAGGAGCTAGTCAGTCCTGCCAGCCTTAGCTGCCTTCCCCCAGTGCCTGGCCAAAGCAGGGGGCTCGTGTGGCTGAGCTCAGAACTCGGGCTGTGCAACCATAAGCCCAGCAGCCATGGGGCTGGTACAGGCCAGCCAAAGGGAGCTTAGGGTGGTTCCATTCTGCTCGCAGGGAGTGTAGGGAGAGTGACCCGGCTGCAATGGCAGATCCATGGCTGGTGAGCAGGTGTGACAGGGCTGCTGAGAAGCAGGTGGCCAAGGGGGATGAGATGCACCTTGGGGAGCATCTCATGGCAGCCAGGCTCCAGGGGCACGGGGCGGCTCCAGGGGATGTGGTGAGTGGTTTGAAGATGGTTTCTATGAGTCTCACTTCAGTGAGAGTGCCATGATGTTTGGCTTGTTTATGTATCTTGGGAAGCATGTAGATGGCCCCTGGGGTGGGGTCATGGGGGATAAGTTTGTAGAGGTTTTTTTGGAGTTGTTTGGGGAAGGATTTGATGATATTCACAAAATCATAGGACTGGAAGGGACCTCGAGAGGTAATCTAATCCAGTCCCTTGCCTCATGGCAGGACTAAGTATTATCTAGACCATTCCTGACAGGTGTTTGTCTAACCTGCTCTTAAAAATCTCCAATGATGGAGATTCCACAACTTCCCTAGGCAGTTTATTCCAGTGCTTAACCACCCTGACAGATAGGAAGTTTTTCCTAATGTCCAACCTAAGCTGCTCTTCCTGCAATTTAAACCCATTGCTTCTTGTCCTATACTCAAAGGTTAAGAAGAACATTTTTTATCCCTCCTCCTTTGTAACAGCCTTTTATGTACTTGAAAACTTTTATGATGTCCCCTCTCAGTCTTCTCTTTTCCGGACTAAACAAAACCAATTTTTTGAATCTTCCATCATAAGTCATGTTTTCTAGACCTTTAATCATTTTTGTTACTCTTCTCTGGACTTTCCCCAATTTGTTCGAATCTTTCCTGAAATGTGGTCCCCAGAACTGGACACAATACTCCAGTTGAGGCCTAATCAGCGTGAAGTAGAACGGAAGAATTACTTCTCGTGTCTTGCTAACAATACTCCTGGTAATACATCCCAGAATGATGGGGGTTTTTTTGCAACGGTGTTACTACTGTTGACTTATATTTAGCTTATGGTCCACTATTACCCCCAGATCCTTTTCCGCAGTACTCCTTCCTAGGCAATCATTTCCCATTTTGTATGTGTGAAACTGATTGTTCTTTCCTAAGTGGAACACTTTGCATTTATCCTTATTGAATTTCATCCAATTTACTTCAGACCATTTCTCCAGTTTGTCCAGATCATTTTGAATTTTAATCCTATCCTCCAAAGCACTTGCAACCCCTCCTAGCTTGGTATCATCCGCAAACTTTATAAGTGTACACTCTGTCATTATCTAAATTATTGATGAAGATATTGAATAGAACCGGACCCAGAACTGATCCCTGCGGGACCCCACGCAATATGCCCTTCCAGCACAACTGTGAACCACTGATAACTACTCTCTGGGAATGATTTTCCAACCAGTTTTGCACCCACCTTATAGTAGCTCCATCTAGGTTGCATTTCCCTAGTTTGTTTATGAAAAGGTCATGCAAGACAGTATCAAAAGCTTTACTAAAGTCAAATTATACCACATCTACTGCTTTCCACCTATCCACAAGGCTTGTTACCCTGTCTAAGAAAGCTATCAGGTTGCTTTGACAGGATTTCTTCTTGGCAAATCCATGCTGATTGTTACTTATCACCTTATTATCTTCTAGATGTTTGCAAATTGATTGCTTTATATTCTTAAGTTCTCAGGTAAATTGTGGTCTGGTGTCTTCTTTGAGTTCTTTATAGTAGGTGGTGCTGGAGAGTTGTCAACTGGCCTTGTTAACATAGTCATCATGGTTGAGGACTACAAGGGTGCCCTCTTTGTCTGCTGGTTTGATCACACTCCTAGCTGGAGATGGAAGTTTCATTCCTGGTGCTATAACAGACTTCCTGTGAGGCCCTGAAAAAGTCTGTTAATGTCATCATGCCTGGGTGCCCCAGCTGTAAAACTGGAATAATAATACTTCTTTTATCTTGACTATTTAGATTGTAATTTCTTTAAGACAGGGGCTGTCTCATACTATGCATAGTACAGAACATAGTACTATGGGGTTCCTAGATGCTACCATAATACACATAATAGAAATGTACTGTTTTGTTTCTTTGTTTTGCTTTACTAACACCGTCTTTTGGCTCTAGGTATTTTCATGGTACTTGGGGTTGGTGCCTAAAAGGTATTTTGATCCATTTTTATCCAAACTGGACCATATTCTTTCATTGTTACGTCTATGTAAGTCTACTGCTAGCTCTTTCTTTAGCTTGTCAGCCTTGTGAATTTGGTTTAATATCCAATGTTTTCTATTCATTCTACTCTGTTCTGGTGTTTATACTGCCAGGTGCTTAGGCTCAATATTTAGGTCCAGGCTTCCTCTATCGCAGAGCAGTCAGTGTTACTTTAACTTTTTGCACTAAGTTGTTAAATTATATTGGGCCTCATTTTCCTCTGAATTAGTGACAAAAAATCAGGAGTAGCTCTACTGAAGTCAATCGAGGTACACTGCTGTAAAACTGGTGGAAGTGAAGTGTGACTCAGGACCAGTGATTTTTATTGGAACTTCTTATCACAATGATTGTTACTTACGGGCCAATTTAAGATGACCCATTTTGTACTAATATTTAAAACAAACAAAAACATAACTTTTTAATATTTTGTAGGATAACAAGTGATATGCAGCATTTCTGTGAAGTTAAATTCTGTGAGCACAGGCTAGCCTCAGCCAGCACAGTTCAGCAGGTTTTAGATTTAGAAAAAAGAGAACTTTACGATTAACCTTGTCAAGATAGAAATGCATGACTTCAATTGATACAAAATTATACCTATGCCTGAACAGCTACACTTTGCCGTTCTCCTTCTGAAGAAACTTGTTTCTATAGAAACCCACACCTTTTCACAAGGTAGACATTTTAAATATTTAACAAATCTATGATTAATATGAGCTACTCTACATAATGAAACCGGAGTTTGAAGTTAAAAGGACTGGGGAATTCTTTCAGGTTACAGAATATGAATCTAAAAGAAGATAATCATAGTTATGAAAACTGTCTTATACTGAGAGTCTGTGAATATCATTCTCTGCAACACACTAACCTCTTGTCCTAGAGGAATATTGCAAAGAAATGTGAAGTAGGTACTTCATATACATTTCCACAGAATACTGCCATGTGAATTTAAGGTGCTACATTGATTACAGTGGATCAATACTGATTTGAGCCACTTCAGGATCTGACCCATGGCTTTTCATAATCTCCATCATATTTTCCAATTACACTATGTGTTTCACTAGAGTTTAAATGTGAAACAATCATAAGGTGTTGACTGGCTGCTTGCAAGGAACCTACATTGGGGATATTGTGGCACTCACTGAACTATATGTTGCAACTACGTGGCTTGTCTGTTAATTCACTTTCACTTCTACAGGGCTGGTCCACCTTATTTTCCAATATTAATTCAGGAAGAGAAACTGGGCCCATAAAATACCTGTTTACAATTTTAGATCCCATCGGCCAGCCAGTTTTTTGAAATGATGAGAGTTTAAAACAGTTTAATAATCCGCTTCTACCGTATATGTTGTATACAAGATCAGTGTGACTGGAGAACAGTTTTTATTTTTCCAGAACTATTCCCCTCAACTGTCCTCAGACTTTCAACATTTTAGTTGTTTAGGAAATATAGCATGGGGGTTGCTTGGCTAACCAATATCTAGCTGACCTCCTAGATCCAGCTGCCAGTGAGCTACCGTGTTCTAGGATGGGGAACAATCCTGGACACAACTCTTGACTAGAGCTGACAATGGTTTCATTGTCACAGCCTCCAGTGAGGTGTACCCAGTAAACCAAAACAGTGCACAAAGATTGCCTATGACAATATAATAAGATTAAATTAACACTTTGGTGTCCAAGAGAGATGAATGCATGTAATTGCAACAAAATTTTGCACCTTTGTGCAACAGAAAAGAATGTGCTTAGTGTCCTGTAGTCATGAGTCTGTAGCTTTAAGGTCTAAGGAGTCATGTGACCATAGCTTTGCTGAATAAAGGGTAGCTTTGTCATTTTGTCTTCAGTTTAGTTACAGCTGTTGGCTAGGAAGCACCTACTCTAGGGGAAAGAGCAAGAAGGGCTTGGCAGGCTTTCTTAAAATACATAATGGAGAACCATTGATGTAGTGTTGTTGTAGCCATGTTGGTCCCAGGATATTAGAGAGCCAAGGTGTGGGAGGGAAAGTCTTTTATTGGACCAACTTCTGTTGGTGAGAGAGACAAGCTTTCGAGCTTACACAGAGCTCTTCTTCAGGTCTTAAGAGCTCTGTGTAAACTCAAAAGCTTGTCTCTCTCACACAGAAATTGGTCCAGTAAAAGACATTCCCTCCCGCACCTTGTTTCTTTAGCCCTTGATGTACACATAATATAGATTAAATCCACTGTAATCTCCCCCAGGGTGCTAGATTTGGTTAACATTTCTCTTTATTTTAGTCTGGTTTTGAGTCCATAGTGTGTTTTTGTGTTTGGACTTTTATGCTGTGTTTAGGAAGTGTGTTTAAGATTAAAATAATTTGCCATAGCACGTGATCTAGAGAGGTAGATCCTGATCCTTCATTTACAGCCAAGCAAGAGTTTTGCCTGCCTGGGAATTGTACACTGTCCTGTGCTAATGTCAGTAGTACTAGGCTAACGCCCTGTGAGTACGTCTACACTGCAATGAGACATCCACAGCTGGCCTGTGCCAACTGACTCAGGCTTATGGAGCTCAGGCTAAGGGGCTGTTTAACTGTAGTGTAGATGTTCAGGCTCTGGGCTCTAGGACCCTGTGAGGTGAGGGCGGGGGCATCCCAGAGCTTGGGCTGCAGCCCGAGCTGGAAAATCTACACTGCAATTAAACAGCCTCTTAGCCCAAGCCCCATGAGCCTGACTCAGCTGGCATGGTAGGTTTTTAATTGCAATGTAGACCTACCCTGAGGGACATTTAAAGTTGCAGCTCAAGGCCTCCTTGATTCTGTTTGCCTGAACTTTATTTTAGTAAAAATTTTAAAGACAATAAAGCTTCTGTTTTCAGCTACTTCTCTACAATGCAAGGAAGGACTCATGAAGACGCTCTGTGGTATGATAGTGCTGGGAAAGGAGTACCGTATATACTCGATCATAAGACGGTTCGTTTATAAGCCAACCCCCCCCAAGATGGATAAGTAAAAATGGAAAATTTTTATAGCCCATTCATAAGCCGACCTTATAATTCAGGGGTCAGCAAAATTTGGCTCCTGGGCCATCAGGATAACCCTCTGGGGGGCCCGAGATGGTTTATTTACCTTGAGCATCCGCAGGCACGGAGATAAACCTAAGTAAACAAAGTGTCCCGGCACACCAGCTGCTTACCCTGACGGGCTGGGACAGCAACTGGTGGGGAATTTTTTTGGGGGGAGAAGCTGGGAGTCAGGGGAGTAACCCCTGTGACCACCCCACACATGACCCCACCCCTAGCCTGGGACCCCCACACTCTCATCATCCCATCCCTTCCCACCTTATCTGGGGAGGGCCAGGGGAGGATGTCTCTGGCCTGGCTGGAGCTGCTCCGGCAGGCTGGGCAGCGCAGCCACAGTGTGCTCCAGTGGGCCAGACCGGGCAGTGTGGCTGCAGCATGTTCCAGCGGGCTGGGTCGGGTGGCATGGCTGCAGCCTGCCAGCCCCGGAGCTGCAGCTGCTTCAGAGGCTGTGGGGAGAGCAGCGTGGCCAGAAGCAGAGAGACTCCAGCCCCACCTCTTCCAGTCTGTCTCTGCTGGCTGTGCTGCCTCTCCTTGCTTCCTCTGTTGTGGGGAGGGACTGTGTCCCACCTCTCCCTCTCTATACCTGTTCATAAGCTGACCCCCTTCTCTAGTGCTTCCCTTTTTTACTAAAAAATTTTGGCTTATGAACGAGTATATATGGTATATAATTTGGCTCTCCCTTTGTGCTTGTGTCACGATGTAGCCTGTCAGTCAGGTGCCCTAGAGTTATGGAGCAGCAGTAATGATGTTGCAGTTAGAGTGATAAGACAGTTTCCCACTGGAAGCCTATTCCCCCTCACTCCCCAAATTTTCCAAAACAAATAAAGACTTCTCCCCTGATGTTTTGGAACCTTTCATCTGTCTGGTGGGCTCAAGCCTCAGCCTAGGCAGTGGTCTACCTGGGATGGAGCTGGCTGCTCCCCACATTTTCAAGCCTTCGTGTTGCATATTTTTCTGAATCTTGGCACTTGATCACTCTCCCTATGGGATATACACTGTTGTTCAGTGTGCTAATGTGAAATTGTGATGCTCTTGGTTTTGGAAGAAGCACCTACCAGTTGCTTTCTGAGGGGAGGGTCTGATGACATTAGTGGCTGGCCTCTGGAAGTGAGTTTGTGGTGTTCACATGTTGTGCAGTATCATGCTCCATGTCTTGTATAATCAAAAAGAACAGGAATATTTGTGGCACCTTAAATAAATTTGTTAGTCTCTAAGGTGCCACAAGTACTCCTGTTCTTTTTGTGGATACATACTAACACGGCTGCTACTCTGAAACTTGTATAATCAAGTGATCCTGCAGGGGAAAAAAAACTCTCTGTGGTGCTTCCACCCTATGATTGCCCAGTGAATTATCTGTGTCTATTGTTTTGTTTGTCCTTTTTGACAATTGTCATAAGTTTCTTGAGGACTGGGCCTGTGTCTCAGAGAGCTCCCAACACCATAGTATCTGAGCACTTCACAGTCTTTACTGGATTTACCTCACAACACCCAATGAGGTAGGGAAGCTATTACTATTGTTTTGTTTAAACACAGATGGGGAACTGAGGCCCAGAGAGGCTAAGTGACTTGCCCACGGTCACACTCAAAGTCTATAGTGAAGCAGCGAATTGAACCCAGGTGTCTCAAGGCTAGGCTAGTGACCTAACCACTGGACCATCCTGCTTCTCTCAGCATCAAGCACCTCCTCATTGCTCAAAAATAATAAAACCTCTTAAAACCCTATGTGGGGAAAAAACTTGTTGAAACCCTAGCCCCAGTGAAGTCAATTGAAGTTTTTCTGCTGACTTCAATGGGATCAGGAGCTCACACAATGACTATAAGGATAATGGTACTGGTCATATTCTATGATAACAGGCACAGTTAGCTCTGTTGCCTACTGGTACCACACACTTTTCTTAAGTCATGATGAATCTCTTAGGCACAGTTGGGTTTACAAGGAAAAATCATTTCTTTGCAGCTGGAAAAATATGGTGGTGAGTGGCACAAGTTAACCTCTGAGTCACCTTGTAATATACATCACAAGGTATCACCCATCATGTCACAGTACTGCCCTCTCACATCTTCTCATTAACATCATGCCTCCCAGCTATTGGTGTTTCATTGCTTGTGGCACAATGGATGGAATTTTTTTTCCTGACATGCTATAACCAAGGGTACGCTTCTACTTTCCACAAAATTTAAACAAATCTTACAAAGCCAAACAGATGCATTTTATACCAAGACTTAGAAAAGTTCTACCTCCATAATGTCTTTTCTAGTCAATTACATTTTGTAATTTATCACAGAAAGCTATACTACAGGGTAACTACATGAAAGATTCAGGTAATGGGAATGAGCTGTCTTCCCTGATGCTAGGCTGCAACACAAATAGTCTATAAGACTGCACCGCAATTTACACTCTTCCATATGTTTTGCGATGTAAATTCTTCCTGCTGACTCATTGACCACATGCTTAACATTTTCAGTGTGTTCACTAAAGGTACTGTCCCAACAATCTTTTCCTCTCCCTTGTTTTCGTAGCTGATGTCATCCTATTTCTTCTTAATTAAACTGATAGCTTGTGTCATGCTGTCATTTTTGCAGCCTACATCAGTTATTAGAAGCACGATTAGATGATGAATCACTTGTCTTTTCCTGGGAATTCACTTGAATCTCTTTAATATTTCATATGATGTTTATACTGTTTCACTTTTTGAAAGCTTCTCTATTTCTGAAATCTCAAGCAAACTGGGGTTTCTATGGGCATCCAAGTTCTGTTATACTGTTTACTTTGTAAGCCAGGCAAACTACATGCATCTCAATGTGAAAGATGTGAATATAACATACAGCATTAAAGAAGTCTTTGGGAAAAGAAATCCACTTTAATGGCCTGTTTCCAAGATTCCTATTGCTAAGAGTTCATCTCTGAAGTCTCCTTCTCTGGATAGTTGCTTTTGCCTTTTGTTGAGTTTTTACATTACACACAAACTTATTATCCAACCTGAATTTATGTATATCATTATCTTAACTGAGACCAACATTATCTGCTTTGCATTTATGTTTGTTCTGGAGTCAGAGTAGATGAGCTAAACAACTATTCAACACAAAAATTGGTCTCAATAAAGACTTTCCAATAACATTCTATAAAAAGTTAGAGGTGATGTAATGCATTTAGAACTCTCTATCAAGATATGATAGCTTGCGCTAGGTGAAAATTTTCAGTTGAAACTTTTTTCCAGTGAAAAAATGCAGATTAAGTGACACCGAAACATTTCATAAGTGACACCGAAACATTTCATAAATTTGTGTCAGTTTTGCCAATTTGTTCATCTTTCCGGGGGGGAGAGGAATGGGGATTCTGAAGAAGTCAAAATATTCCCTTTTTTCATTTTTTAAATGAAACATTTTGATCTGATTTGAAATACTTTTCATTTTGCATTGCCTTCAATTTCATTAAAAATCATTTAAAAAAAGCTCAAAATTGAAATGAAATATTTGGTTTTGGGTCAAACAAAACATTTCATTTGACCCAAAAGGAGAGGCCTTTTTTCCCGGAATTGCCTGCGACACAAAATATCAGTTATTTGCCAAGCTTTGATGGTAACTGCTACAAATCAGTTAATTCCTGGTCCTGTGAGGCATTAAGAAGAACTAGTCAGAGTTTTTATGTCAAAATAATTTTATGATAATTTTTTTTTGGGGGAGAAGGGGTTAGAAAACGTGTGTTTATTTTCAAAATGTCCTGGAAAAATAATTAGCTTTTATTTTACTAGTTCCAGTGCTGAATAGCCTCAATATAGTTATATATAGGGTGTAGCTATATTATCTTCCTGCTGGCTTCTGTATCTGCAGTGGCTGCTGCACATCCATCAGTTGTTTGATGTAACAGATGAAATTTTGTTTTGCCTAAACAAACCTTTATTTCAGCAAGAGTCGAGGCAATAGACAATACGTTATACTAAGGGCCTTTTCCAACAGAACAAACATTGTCTTTTGGAAATCCATTTGCTGCAGCATTGTTGGGTGCACCTCTGGCCTTAGTCCCACTGAAAAAAAGGAAAAAAAAGCAACACTAGGATCAACATTTCTATATCTCAGCCAAAATAATCCTTCATTTGAGCTGCTTATCTGAGAACCACCTCTTGGATCTGAGGTGAAGATTTAGCCTTTTATGAATTCATTAAGTTACATTACATTTGATATAATATGGTTTTAGAATGCCTCCACATTTACATGGTTTAATTGCAAGACGATTAAGTATAGTTGATTGTGGCAAAGTTACAGGAAAAGTAGCTAATTAAAAATCATATGAAAATAACAAGATGATTGGAGGCTGACAAAGCACCTTAAAGCTATTAAGGATTTATATTAGAAAAAGCACTCCAAAAATAATTTCAGAGAATTGTAAATTATGCATAATCAAGGTTTCATATATACGAGCTGATACACACACACACACACACACACACACACACACAAACACACACTGCATACTAACATGTATTCATATAATATAACCTATTTGCAAGGAGCAATAGAATTTTTATGAAAAATAGGTTAAATATATGCTGTATTTTATTTTTGGAGTAATTCATTGTCTGTAAAAGCAACTGATTATAAAATATATGGGCCAAATTCATCCCTAGTTTGACTCTAATGACTTAAGTAGAGACAAGAGATGAATTTGACTATGGCATAATTTTAAAGATCCCTGGAGATGCTAACATCATTACTGCTACTTGGAAGCACTCTTGTCTTGAACCATCCTCTAGTGGTCACTCCAGAATCTGCAAATGTTTCTGCTGCACAGGTTGGCTGATTAACCCGATTCACTGACTTTAAACTAACACGTTCCAGAGTGTAAAGCTTTAGATCGTGTTACAACAAGAAAGTAGTTTAAAAAAACCCCACATTGTTTTGTTAGTTAAAAAATAATCTTCCCCATCTTTTTAAAAAGAGATGCTGTATCCTGCAGACATGCCTGAAAAGCAGGGTTGCCAAACCTCCAAGATTGTACTGGAGTCTCCAGGAATTAAAGATTAATCTTTAAGTAAAGATTATGTCATGTGATTAAACATCCAGGAATTCATCCAACCAAAACTGGCAACCCAACTGAAAAGAAATTGGTTCCCTTACTATTAATAATATTTGTCTTTTGGTAGCACCTACAGGCCCAATCATGGATCAGGGCCCTGTTGGGCTTGGTACTATATTAGCAGAACAAAAAGATGGTTTCTACCCTGAAGGGCTTACAATTGACAGTGAATGGGTATTTTTTCCAGTGAATGAAGTACTACTTGTATAGAAAGTGTGTTCTTCCTGGCCTGTTGTTCTGGCCACATCACTACTTATCTGCTCTATTTTCATACTGCATCATCCACTTCCAACAATGCCAGCCTCAACCATCAGCTTCTTCTAGAACCATCTTCATAGTTTCTAATGTGCATCCTCTTATCTGTGGGATGCCCTCCTACAAGGTGGATCAGTAAAGGCACTACCCAGACACTACTCACTTTGCCATGACACCTATAGAATCCTTCCAGCTGATAACAGCTAGGCAGGCAGCAAGCTGAGAGTACTTCCACTGCGGGGCTTATATAGAACAACAGAACAAAGAACCTCTATGCTTAAACCACACAGAGATAGTCTATGAAAATACAGGCTCACATTGCTGTCATCCTTCTCTCCCTTCCCTCAGCCCCCAGCCCAATTTATTGGTTTTACCTATATGTAATGTCTTGTCTTAAACTAAGATTGTGAACACTTAGGGACTCAATCTTTTACTTGTACAATGTCTAGCACAATGGAGCCCTAATCTATAATGTAAATAATAGTAATTAATGACACTGTCAACTTAAGTCATTTGTTTTTTTAAATACATTTCCTTCCTATTTATTAATTACACCTTAGTTTATTAAGACTGAGAGAACTGTAAACATCTATGTTACTTCCACCAGTAAAACCATTGGACTCTGAATTGACCAGTCCTTAGATACTACAGTGAAGGATGTTGCATACAGATCTGTGACAGAATGAAAACTGGCTGCCCAGTGCCACTTTTATTTGTGCTTATTCATTGATCGTTGTCTTATTATCTTTTCTTTTTCAAGCTTTTAATTCACCTTCTCTGCAAGCCGCAGAGTGGTGCTAATATACATCCACTGAGGGACATTGTAAAGTTTTTAAATGGTGATTGGGTGTTTGGGAGGTGAATGGCAAATTGCTCCAAGTTTCCATGAGCTCACACCTCATATAAAAGGTGAACAAGGGATTTTCTCACCCATAAAGTCCCAGGTCTGCTGTCATTCAGCGATGCTCAAAATGTACATTGAACAGTTCCTATTTTCATTGCAAATATTTCACTATAGTAAAATGGGTTTGAAAAAGTCAAAATACCACCCATTCCCTCAACCCTAGAGGTGGTCTCTGCCTGTGCAGGGTCAAGCAATGTTGATGGGTATTAATGGATGTAGAAGATAGCACTGCTGCTTGTCCATGCTGTGTGAATGAAATTCATACCTGTGTAAAGGGCCAGCAGAATTCCTGTGCACCACATCTATAAGCCCTAAAAATAGGGCTTAATTTGGATTTAGTAGGTGCATAGTTCTTGTATTGCCCCTTTGCACAGGGATGATTTTCACCCTGAAGGAATAGAAGACTTCATTCTCCAGTGCTTTTGCTCTAGCACCCTTCCAGGAGAGTTACACTTACAAAATATAAAAATAAAAGATCACTCTGTGGTGAATGTACTGAAGCCACATTTCTGCAGTGTCCACTCTGTCCTCACTGCAGCTGGTCCCCCCCCTTGTATATTATACCCACTAAATTATATGCACGCAGGCAAAAAGTGTGCCATTTCAATGTGATACATGTCAGTCTTTCCGATGCTTTGTAGTTTTAGAGGTCATTTGAGCAATTTTCTTGCACCTTTTCCTACCGAACAATACATTAATTACATTATAATGGAGACTGGGCAGTATTTCCAATAGTGATTGAAGTGATCTTACACTGGCTCTGAGTATATACGTATAACAATAGTGATATTCAAGCTCTTATTTTTACAAAGAATTACAGAAATACTTAACTTCACACACTGTGAGTAGCCCCACTGATGCTAATGGGATTAGTCAGTGTGTAAAGTTCAGCAGATGCATCAGTCTTTGCAGAATCAGGACCTAAACCCTTATCCTATAGAGCTTTATATTTTCTAAACATTATACAAATATGAATGAAATTACTTATTGAAATAGCATATTCCAAAACTTCCATGGCCATTTAGAAAGTTGTCACTTTGTTGCACACCATGGCCACAGAAATCAGTTCTTTCTACTCTAAATCTCAGAATGTCTCTCAGACCAATGACTATTGAAATGTTTCATTTTGGAAATGCTGAAATTAATTGTTTCCAAACTTCTTACATTGTTTTTCCAACCAAAACAATTAGCGAAATCAAACAGAGCCGTGAATTGTTCTGATGGATCCAATTCTGCACTTTTTGGAAAAAGAAAAAAGGAAAAAAAGAAAGAAAGAAAGGTTTTGCACAAGAAATGTCACCCAGCTCTACCAGTGACTCAGTTGAGCAAGTCTTATTCTGTCCAGTAGAGAGCAGTGCATACATAGGGCCTGCTCCAAAACCCTTTGAGGTCAATGGACAACTTTTAATTGCTTTCAATGAGTTTTGGATCATGGCCAGACATGCTAGCCAGTTTGTTACAGCTTTGTTATTTGGCACATAGATTAAACTTGCTTCACTGAACTTCTGAACTGAAACAGTAACAGTGTGTGTTGGGGAAAGAGAGAAAGGAAAATTTGTGATGAAATCTTTATTTTCTGTAGTGGGGAAATGGAGAAGAGGGGATTTGTAGGTGATAACTCTTGCTCCTTGTTAAAGTTACCCTCGAAGGAGAAAAAATGGGTTTGCCTTGTTTTGCTTCTTTATAATGTAACTTTTTAAAAACAAAGATGGAACCTGGTGCATACTCTACCAAACTAGCAACTTCAAGACTTTATTTTGTTTATTCCCCACCTCCCATATCATCTCTTCCTGCATGTATATATGTATGTATGCAGGAGGAGATACTATTATGGAGGTCTTATAGATTCATAGATTCATAGATTCTAGGACTGGTCATCGAGAGGTTGAGTCCAGTCCCCTGCCCGCATGGCAGGACCAAATACTGTCTAGACCATCCCTGGTAGACATTTATCTAACCTACTCTTAAATATCTCCAGAGATGGAGATTCCACAACCTCCCTAGGCAATTTATTCCAGTGTTTAACCACCCTGACAGTTAGGAACTTTTTCCTAATGTCCAACCTAGACCTGCCTTGCTGCAGTTTAAGCCCATTGCTTCTTGTTCTATCCTTAGAGGCTAAGGTGAACAAGTTTTCTCCCTCCTCCTTATGAC
>NC_048298.1:308273499-308370498 GCF_013100865.1 Trachemys scripta elegans
CCGCTAAACCTACCCCCTTCCCATTAGCATTCACTATGTTAGGCATTCCTTCAGACTTCTCGGTGAAGACCGAAACAAAGAAGTCATTAAGCATCTCTACCATTTCCAAGTTTCCTGTTACTGTTTCTCCGTCTTCACTAAGCAGTGGGCCTACCCTGTCTTTGGTCTTCCTCTTGCTTCTAATGTATTGATAAAAAGTCTTCTTGTTTCCCTTTATTCCTGTAGCTAGTTTGAACTCATTTTGTGCCTTTGCCTTTTTAATCTTGCTCCTGCATTCCTGTGTTGTTTGCCTATATTCATCCTTTGTAATCTGTCCTAGTTTCCAGTTTTTATATGACTCCTTTTTATTTTTTAGATCATGCAAGATCTCGTGGTTAAGCCAAAGTGGTCTTTTGCCACATTTTCTATCTTTCCTAAACAGCGGAATAGCTTGCTTTTGGGCCCTTAATAGTGTCCCTTTGAAAAACTGCCAACTCTCCTCAGTTGTTTTTCCCCTCAGTCTTGATTCCCATGGGACCTTACCTATCAGCTCTCTGAGCTTCCCAAAATCTGCCTTCCTGAAATCCATTGTCTCTATTTTGCTGTTCTCCCTTCTACCCTTCCTTAGAATTGCAAACTCTATGATTTCATGATCACTTTCACCCAAGCTGCTTCTACTTTCAAATTCTCAACGAGTTCCTCCCCATTTGTTAAAATCAAGTCTAGAACAGCTTCCCCCCAGTAGCTTTTTCAACCTTCTGAAATAAAAAGTTGTCTGCAATGCAGTCCAAGAATTTATTGGATAGTCTGTGCCCCGCTGTGTTATTTTCCCAACATATATCCGGATAGTTGAAGTCCCCCATCACCACCAAATCTTGGGTTTTGGATGATTTTGTTAGTTGTTTAAAAAAAGCCTCATCCACCTCTTCCACCTGGTTAGGTGGCCTGTAATAGATTCCTAGCATGACATCACCCTTGTTTTTTACTCCTTTTAGCCTAACCCAGAGACTCTCAACACTTCCATCTCCTATGTCCATCTCTACCTCAGTCCAAGTGTGTACATTTTTAATATATAAAAACTGTCATACACATATTAGATTGTATGTTTTGGGGGGCAGGGACTGTCTCACTTTGCTGTATATAAAGCACCATGCAGACCTATGACCCTATATGCAAAAGTTAAATAAATGCTACTGCTACTTAAATCCAAAGCAATAAAGCTGCTTCGCAGTGATTGAACGTGAAATGTCCCATGAGTATGTCTGAGACTGGAAATCCAGATAAAGTAGCAGTTTAATCAGGTTAAATATCTAACATAGGCCCAATTCAGCAAAGCACTTAAATACATGCTTAACTTTAAGCACATGTGTAGTCCCACACATACTCAGCAGACTACTTAAGGAAGTGACTAAGTCCCATTGCAGTCAGTACTGAACTGGGGCCTTGATGAACTATACATGCTAAATTAGAAATCATTTATTACTCCTAGTCTATACTGTTTGCTGCATTCTTTTTAGATTCAAACACTCCATATACTTAAGTTAGAAAGTCAATCACTGTGAAAGTACTTTTAGCAGGAGTCATATAGAAAGACATTAAGAGGCAAAATGCAAAGTCCTATTGACTGACTGATTTCATGGCATACTGTCATTATAATAGTTCCACAATATATAATCTGTAGAACTGTTGATATGTACTGACAGCCCACACACTGCAATGGTTTCCAAGGAGATGTTATAATGTGTCATGTCAGTGTCTTGTAGGAGTATGATGAAGGCTCTATAAGCCACTTTTATATTTCCACTGCTAGAGCCTTATGGAACTATCAGTTTATATGCAAACTTCTCTCCAATCTCCACTGCAGATGCCGATGCATATTCTGGAATATACTGGAATACTGTATGCCAGGAGTTCTCAAACTGTGGGTTGGGACCCCAAAGTGGGTCAGGACCCCATTTTAATGGGGTCGCCAGGGCTGGCTTAGACTTTCTGGGACCCAGGGCCGAAGCTGAAGCCCCACTGCCCGCACTTGGGTCTGAAGCCATTGGGTTCGGGCTTCAGTCCCCCCTCCTGGGGTGGTGTAGTAAGTTTTGTTGTTAGACGGGGATCGTGGTGCAGTGAAGTTTGAGAACCCCTGCTGTATGCAGTTCTGGGGCCCACATTTTAAAAAGATGTTGACAAATTGGAGTGGGTTCAGAAAAGAGCCACAAAAATGATTTGAGGCTGGGGAAAGTGCCTTGCAGTGGGAGACTTGAAGAGCTTCATCTGTTAGTTTGTCAGGAGAGTAGAGCTGGTCAGAAAAAGTTAGATGGAATCAATTTCACTGGACAATGCAGCTCTATTGAAATCAAAACCCTTTGTGAAATTGACACTTACACCAAAATTTTCAGAGAAAAAAGGGAAAGAAGTTCTGATGATGCCCATACATCCTGTCCTGACAATTTTAGAACAAAGTATTTCAATATTTCCTTTCAAAATGACTTTTTAAATTTTTTACTTTGTATTAATTTTATCTCTCTCTATATATATATAGCCTAAATTGAAGTGAACCTGTCAAAACTAAATATTTTATCAATCCAAACCAAAGGCTTTTGTTTTTTTCCAGAGAGTTTTAGAATTTTGAGGTTTTATTCCCAACTGAAGCAAAACCAAATTTCAAAATCCTCCATGAAATGGAATTTTCATTCTCTGCACAGTTCTAATTGATTGTGCTGTGTAGTGCCTTCACAGGGAGAAAATGCCAGGCACTGCAGGGCTCTTTGGGCTGGCAGAGAAAGGCATAACAAGAACCAATGGCAGGAAGCTGAAGGTAGGCAGGTTCAGACTGGAAATGAGGCACAAGTTTTTAGCAGTGAGGGCTACTGATCACTGGAATGAACTGCCAAGGGAGGTGAGGATTCTCCAACTCTTGATGTCTTTAGGTCAAGACTGGATGCCTTTCTGGAGACTATGCTTTAATCATACACAGGTTATTGGGCTCAATGCATGGGCAACTGGGTGAAATTCTATGGCATGTACTATACAGGTGATCAGTCTAGATGACCTAGGAGGTCCCTTCTGGCCCTAAACTATGAATCTATCAATGCTGCATTCATGCTGGTCAGGGAACTCCTCCCATTGACATCACTGTTTTTTAAAATAAATTAAATAAAGATAACCTATCTCCTAGAACTGGAAGAGACCTTAAAAGGTCATTGAGTCTAGCCCCCTGTCTTCACTAGCAGGACCAAGTACTGATTTTGCCCCGATCACTAAGTGGCCCCCTCAAGGATTGAGCTCACAACCCCTGGGTTTAGGAGGCCCATGCTTAAACCACTGAACTATTCCTCCCCTCTTAGCTGCCCACTGAATGAACACAGAATAGACCATAGACATCTACAGTGCAGGTTAGAGAGGAAAATGTCTCTCCTCTTCTTGCAGGTTAAAGAGAAATGGGGAATTTGCACTAATCTTCACTTTCTCTGTGGAGGCTTGTATTAGTTCTGCTCTAGTTCTCACCTCTTGAGTACAAATAGGTCAGAACTATTTTCACGGGCTAAATGCAAGTGAGGCATTGGCTAAGAGCTAGACTGTGACCTGAACTACATGCCCATGCAAAGAGGCAATGGGGAATTAGAGCTCCTCGTACATGGATTACCCAGATGTTGGGCCGAGGTGCATAGCAGTAAGCAGGTGCTGCATGTCTGTTTGCTTCCCTCTGGAGCAGGTGGGTAGGGAGGAGAGGGGAAATGGGTCAGTCTTGGCCCTACCCCCTACTTGGTGGGCAGTGCATTTCAGCTGGTGAGGGGGTGTCAGAACTTCCTGCTGGTATAGGACAACAGCAAATTACTTCTCCCAGACCGAGGAAGAAATAATTACTCAGAAATGAGTCGAAGTCAGTGTTTCCTCAGGGCTATTTATCAGCTACTTTGTAGCTTACATACCACCTTTGCTTAAGGCTCTCTCTAAAATCACAATTTAACCCTACAAGAAAAATGTCCGGCTATCAACTCATCTAGTCTACTCTATAATATACTCTGCACATCACCATGGTATCTGAGTGCAACAAAATAAGCATTAATAAGCAAAAAAAAAAAAAAAAAGGGCAGCTTTCATCTACCCAAAAGATAACTCCACCCTAAATCTTGCCCATCAGGTTCTTGGGATCATAATAGTGCAGTAGCACCAACATTATCAATTTTGCTCTCTAAACAGCAAGCTACCTATCCAGCCTTTCCTCTTCAGAGGCTTGTGTTCAAGAGGAAGAAGTGAGGCTCCCAATATCACATCAGGTGTACAAGCATCAAAATTAAAAGCAAAGAAACAACTCAGACTTGAAAATGACAGGGTCTGATTCTCTTCTCACTTACACAGGCATAACTCCATAAACTTAAATGGACTTACTCCCAACCTACACTAGTGTAAGCAAGAAGCAGAATTAGGCCCACAATATATGACCTCAGAGTTCTGCTGCCTTGAATAAGTCCCATGAGTGGGACTCTGGTGTATTTTAATATCAGCAGAGGCTCCTGTGTGAATTACAGCTTTTCAGACACTCTTTAACCATAGATGTAGGTCACACCTGATACATTTGTTTCCTGAATTAGTGGACAAGAGGGAAGCAGTGGGCATGATTTATCCAGCTGTCAGGGAAGCATTTAATACTACACTGCACAACAGATTGATTTGCAAGGTCAGAAAGCATGATATAGCGTAGGCAGAGAAACACTGAAAGGGATTAAAATGGCTTAAGGGACAAAAGATAGGCAGTGTCATTAAGGGGAAAGAGTTTAAATGTGGAATATCCCTATTATTGGACCATTTTGTTTACCTTGTACAGAAATGACCCTGAGGAGGGTAACTGATGTAACTGCAGAAGTGGCTGACAGTGAAAACTTGAGAAAGGTGGTTAGTAATCTAAGATCAGATCCTCAGCAGGTATATATCAGTGCAGCTCCATTGACTTATTGACTTACGTGGCGCCACACTAGTTTACACTAGCTAGGGAGCTGGCCCATTATGTGAAACATAGTAAACAAACTCCAAAGGCTTATGAACTGATAGTGTATTGAAGAACATTTTCAGGTAACCATCCAAAGGGTTGGGGCTCATACCTATCTGTGACAAGACACTGCCCTCAAGCACGCCCCCTTGTGGTCCTTCAACTACATGGCTCTCAATGCTTGCAGTCTTTTACTCTCAGACCCATCTACCAAGAACAAGATACCCTGTTTGTGGGGTCTTATTTATTATCTCATTTTACAGAGCCCAACCCTTCTTGTAGCCCTGGAGTTAATGCTGAACAAGCATCCTTTCCCGAGTTTAAGAGTCATCAGTCCTCCTCCCCGAATAGGGTTATAGCCCAAACTCTCTCTCTCTTCCCAAGTCAGGAGTCCCCCACTCTCCTCCTGGAGCTGGGTTACAATTCAGGGCAGCTGTAGCTCTCAGTCAGCTTCCCTCTAACTGTCTCCTTTTTACCTATGTATACTTCTGTTGGTGAGAGAGACAAGCTTTTGAGCTACACAGAGCTCTTCTTCAGATCTTCTCACCTCACAGGGTCCTAGAACCCAGGCTCCAGCCCAAACCCAGAAATCTACACAGCAGTAAAACAGCCCCGCAACCTGAGCCCCGTGAGCCCGAGTCAACTGGCATGGGCCAGCTGCGGGTGTCTAGTGGCTGTGTAGACATAACCTAAGAAGAACTGGAAAAGCATAAGATTTTCCTCTCAGCTGTCATCTTCTCCTCATTGAGTTCCTCTGCTATTTGAAAAAATGGCGTCCAATCCTTTTGTCATAATCAGGACAATAAAATAACCCCTACTTCCTGTGAATCTGGGCCCTGAGGAGAGTCACAGACTCAAGAACTCTTTTATTTGCAACCTGCTTAGTCAGGACAGGTAGCTTAGGTACCACAGTGAGTGAGGAAATTTAGGATAGATAGGATCCTGCTCTCTGTTCCTCCTGTGCTCTACCCATTGTCACTTTCATACTTGTGGTGACTATGAATTGGCCTGAAGGTCCCAGATATACCTCAGAATTGTGAGTATCAGGTCAGAAGTCTGGGGAAAGGAAGTAATTTCCCCATTGTATAGTTAGGTGCATTGGGAAAGGGTTAATGCCTCCTTTGCCATTGACCATTTGTTGGGTACAGCTATTAACTTTGATGGAACATTGTTCTGCTATGGTATGGAGAGTCTTGTGCTCCTGTCTTATCAAGTAAGCTCTCATCTTAATGAATTTCTTATCTCAGTGTTAATGGTAGTTAAAGAATTCGCTCTGAGTGTGTATATATTACCCATATTTCATGCATGTTCCCAGTATTATATGGTATGTATCTGGAAGAGAACATAAAATCACTACTGATAAAATTTTCAGATGACACGATTGGGGGAGTGGTAAATAATGAAGAGGACATGTCACCAATACAGATTGATCTGGCTTGCTTCGTAAGCTGGGTGCAAGCAAAGAATATGTGTTTTAATACAGCTAAATGCAAATGTATTCATCTAGGAATAAAGAATTTGGGGGCTAGTGTGGATAATCAGCTAAACATGAGCTCCCAGTGTGACACTGTGGCCAAAAGGGTCAATGTGATCCTTGGATGCATAAACAGGGGAATCTCGAGTAGGAGTAGAGAGGTTATTTTACTTCTGTATTTGACTGCTGCTGCAATACTATGTCCAGTTCTGGTGCCCACCGTTCAAGAAGGATGTTGAAAAAATTGAGAGGGTTCAGAGGAGAGCCAGGAGAATGATTAAAGGATTAGAAAACATGGCTTACAGTGATAGTCTCAAGGACCTCAATATATTTAGCTTGACAAAGAGAAGATTAAGGGGTGACTTAATTCCAGTTTTCAAACTATATTCCTGGAGGAATTCTGTGCTAAAAATTCTACGCACAATCTTTTAAAATTCTTTATATTTTATTTGTCGAAATAACACAATATAATCATGCCAGTTTCAATTATTTTGGTAATTTATTTCAAAATGCCTGACAGCAAGTATGTCTGTAACAATACAGACAACAAAAAAGATTCAGGAAAAGTTTTTTGACAAATGGATATCTTACTAGTCATATTAATACATATCCTCCATCAGGCAGTGGCCTGCTTTGAGGAGAAGCACCTTGCTCTCAAAGCTGAAAAGAGAGAGAGAGAGAAGAAAGGAAAAAGAAAGAACTTTCTCCCCGCAGGCAGCTGGCCTGCCACAAAACGTCTGTACCTACTGTGGGCAAATTTGCAGTTCCAGGATCAGACTCCTGAGTCATCTCAGGACCCATATGTAAATTGTTGGTAGAGATCATCCTCAAATCAAGGGATCACCAATCAATCATCAATTAATACAGAACTTTGAGTAATATTCATTTAAACTACAATACAGAAACGTATTTCCCACACCCTTCAGAAGCAGCTTTGGGAGTCAGGGGTAATGGAGGAGCTGAGGGAGAGGGAAGTAATTGCTGGGAAGAAGCTTAGGAGTGAACCTGGAGGGTTGTTGGTTATGAGTGGGAGAAGTATGGAGCAGTTCTTTTGGGGGAGGGGGAGATTGCTAAGGAGTTGGGGAATCTCCCTCATGCAGACTCTGGCTGACCCCTAGTACACCTGTCCCTGTCCCCATGTGTCCCTGCATCCCCACTCCCATTCAGGCCCAGGTTCAATGCTGTCTCCCCACTAGCTCCTGTGCCCCTGCCTCTATCTGTTCCCCCCATATCCTGTGCCTCCTCACCTAGCCCCTGGGCAGGGCGCTGTAAGGAACACAGCCACTGTCCCTTCCCTACCTGTGGCTAGCTGCTCCAACCCAGAGCCAGCTGCCCTCTCTTCTGGTGCTACAGCAGCCCTTAGCGGGCAAAGGGTGTAATTGCAGCACCTCCCCAGCAGAATGTATTTTCTACAGGGGGAAAAAAATCTGAAAGGGACATGAATTCTGCATGTGTGTCGAATTCCCCCAGGAGTAAAACTAGCAGGGTAAGGAATAACATGATTCGGTGGCTGGAAGTTGAAGCTAGACCAATTCAGACTGGAAATAAGGCATAATTTTTTAGTAGTAGAACAATTTACCAAATGTGGTGGATTCTCTATCAGTGGCATTTTAAAATAAAGACTGGATGTTTTTATAAAAAGATGTGTTCTTGGAATTATTTTGGGGAGGTTCTATGGCCTCTGCTATACAGCAGGTCAGATTAGATGATCACAATAGTCCCTTCTGGCTTTGGAATCTATCTGTGAATCTATGAAAAAATGAGTATACCTTAAAGAATAGTATTTCATCTGTGGTTCTTCTTGTGACAGAGGTGCAGAGCTTTCCTGCTGACTCACTCTGGCAACCAGACTAGAGAGTCCAATTTGCTCAAACTTAAGAAAATGAGAGGGTCTGAGGATCCCTGTAAGGCAGAGGGAACTAGGGACAGGCACCAACTTTTCAAAGTGCTGGGGGGTGCTCAATCCCTGGCTCCGCCCCAGGCTCTGCCCCCACTCCACCCTTCCCCTGAGGCCACACCCATGCCCTGCCTCTTCCCACCCCCGCCCCACCTCTTCCTGCCCAGTTCCACTCCCTCCCCTGAGCGCACCGTTTCCTCGCTCCTCCTCCCCAACTTCCTGCATGCCGTAAAACAGCTGTTTGCAGTGGGCAGGAGGCACGGGGAGGGAGGGAGAGGTGCTGATCCATGGGGCCCATCGGGCAGGAGGCGCTGAGGGGGGGGAGGGAGCTGATGGGGGGTGCCAGTGGATGCTCAGAGTCAGCACCTATGGAGGCAGGTACAGAAGGGTCCTGTAGGGAACACCCTAGGAGACAACAAGTTCCACTTGATTAGACCTTAGATTTAAGTGTATGCTTTATATTTAGGGACCTACCAAATTCATGGTCCATTTTGGTTAATTTCACGGTCATAGGATTTTAAACATAATAAATTTCATGATTTCAGATATTTAATTCTGAAATTTCACAGTGTTGTAATTGTAGAGGTGCTGACCCAAAAAGGAATTGTGGGGGGGAGGGGTCGCAAGGTTATTCTAGGGAGAGTTGTGGTACTGCTACCCTTACTTTTGTGCTGCTGCTGGCAGTGGCATTGCCGTCAAAGCTGGGTGGCCAGAGAGTGGCAGCTACTGGCCTGGAGCCCAGCTCTGAAGGCAGAGCCAGCAGCAGCGCAGAAGTGAGGATGGCCTGGTATGGTATTGCCACCCTTACTTCTGTGCTGCTGCCTTCAGAGCTGGGCCCTTGGTCAGCAACTGCCACTTTCTGGCCACCCAGCTCTGAAGAGAGCAATGTAGAAGTAAGGGTAGCATGACATGGGATTGCCATGCTTACTTCTGCACTGCTGCTGGCTGGGTGCCCGGCCATCAGCCACTGCTCTCCAGTCGCCCAGCTCTGAAGGCAGAGCAGAAATGAGGGTGGCAATACTGTGACCCCCTTAAAATAACCTTGTGACCCCCCTGCCACTCTGTCTTGGGTCAGGACCCCCAATTTCAGAAATGCTGGTCTCCTCTGTGAAAGCTGTATAGTCTAGGATAAAAGCACACAAAAGACCAGATTTCATGGGGGGGACCAGATTTCACAGTCCGTGATGCATTTTTCATGGCCGTGAATTTGGTAGAGACTTATTTATGTTGTTATGAATTATAAAGGGAGTTATGATTTGGATCATATCTAATGTGTGCTTATAATATCAGGTGGGATCTCCACTTGCTTACTCTCCCCCAGGGTCAAGTTTGATTACCCTGTAGCAGGTGAAAAGGAAAACTTAATATTTTCAGATATTTACAGATAATAAGTATTTATTTTTAATTATGGAACCAACAAAGTTGCTAAACATCCCCACTCATCCACTTACTAGAGGTGCCACTCACCTGCCAGCCTGTGTGTTTAAGTGTCTACATTCTGACCTATCTGGGGCAAGGTCCATGCCTACATTGGGAGGGTTACTGTGGATTATATTGAACCACTCCACAGGCCTCACTTTGGTCAAACCTGGTGTGCAACAGCTGCTTTCAAACTTGCTCAGTTGTAGCTTTCAACTGCTTTCCTGCATTAGGTTCACCTCTCACTTTATAAGCCACCGTGGCAGGTAAGGCGCTGGGATGCTTTTACAATCAGTTCCTGGGACTAACAAATCCAGCCAGGGTGACAAAACTGCTCCATTAGAGAGCTCTTGTCTGTGGCCCTTGCCCCTCTTGATGCTCTACCAGAGCTCAAGTCTGGCAGTCTTCAGGGTATGGAGCAGGATGCAGTTGTTTGGCTTAGCTTTTAATTGATTGATTTTTGTTCTCTAATCATAATTAGCGCTTTTTCCTCTGTAGCTCTCCAAGGGCTTTGCTTAGGTGGGTAAACACGATTGCATGCATTTATAAAGATGATGAAACCAAGGCACAGAGAGAATAAGTGATTTGCCCAAGGTCATGGAGTCAGGAACAGAACTTACACATGCACTAATTCCCATTCCTTGGTCCTATCTACTGGCCCACGTCATCAACCATTTTGCTTGCCCCTGTACAGTCTTTCTGGCAGCAATAGTAGTCTTGTTTACCACTAACCATTTGAAATAGCTTTTTGTAATTTGCTTTTTAATGAGCTTTTTCATTTTTTGTAGGTAGCCGCTAAGCGACATAGCAAAGTGACCATCTCCACTAATAATGGCTCCAGTGTTTTCCTGTATGCCTCCAACACACCAGCGAGTGTAACTGAGCCAATGTGGAGGTTGGCATGGGGGAAGTAATTTGCTGCTGGAATAGGCCATCAGCAAGTTACTACCGCATGGAGCAAAAGAGAATAGGGATAGACTTGTCTCCTTGAGTCACAATTCCATCTCTGCGATGGGGTTGTGTAGCAGCACCACACCCTTTATTATGGGCTGTGTATTTGTGACATAAAGTAGTCAGTATAGAATAACTATCAATATTTATATGGCACCTGATTAGAAAAGGAGCTGGCTCTTATATTAACACAGTAATGCATAGTATAGTCTAGTCTCTGACCCTTTTGGAATATGGAGCCCAGTTTAAGGGAAAGCTTTGCAAACATGATAAGCAATATGTTTGTGACTGACAGTAAAAGCATTCCTCATGCTGAATAATACCTTCCTCCAAGAGTAATCACGTTGATCTCAGTAATCTCTACTGTCTGTGAGTGAAGGTGGCAGAATAAGCCATATCGCTGCAAAACAGTTTCAATTGTAACACACCATTATGACAGGCTCATAGCTTTCTGAAAGAGCTGAATTCTCCACGTGGGAGTCTCTGCTTTAATATTTTTTCTTTCTTTATAAAAGTTATGAGCGAGTGAAGAATATACTTTTCCCACTGTGAGGTGGAAAAAGAGGGTTATGTGGTTAAGGCTCTAGATTGAGTCAGGGTTTGAATTCAGGCTCTGCCACCGATTTCCTGTGTGCCCTACAGCAATTCACTTAATCTCTGTGTCTTCGCTCCCTATCTGTAAAATAAGGATAATAGTGTTTTCATTCTCCTACCCTTTTCTTCCATATCTATTTAGGTAGTGAGCTCTTTTGGGGCAGGGACTGTCTTTTACTATATATTTGTACAGCACCTAGCAAAACAAGGCCCCAACCTAAGTCGGGGTCTCTATTCACCAATGTAATATAAAAAATAGCTAATAATAAACTAAAATAATTCTAACCTCTTTTTTTTAAAAAAACAATTACAGCCAAAATGGTGAAGTTTGACATTTTAAACTTGACATGAAAATAGTCCTCTCTGGGGATTTGTGACTTTTTTGGTTTAAAAAAACTCTACAAAATCTCGAATTGTAAAAATCTAGGTTTCAAAAGCAATGCCACCCTGATGCATTATTATTTCCTGTTACTGTTTTCAGTTAAATTTCTAGTTATATATTGTAAAATGTATACAATAAAGCAAATAGCGTGTGTAATATGACCAAGTTAACATTGCTCTTTGGAAATGTAACTTTTGCATTTTCCTGACTCTTAATGGTTTTTAGACTTAATACATTTTCCCTATTTAATTGTATGCTAAATAACATCAAACTTCTGCTAAGTGAGAGCAATTTAAAACAAAAATAACTTCAACCAACCAACAGCTATAAAAATAACTCCAGTGGGTAGAGCATGAAAGACTTTCTAGCATGATGATTGAGGATTAGCAGGTTCATATAATCTTCTGTACTTAAATGCAGTATTGCCAACCCTGAGCATTCAAAAATCATGTCAGGCCCCCAAAATCATGAGACCGATTCTTAAAAATCATGAGACTTTATAAATAAGGCCATACTTGAATTGTGGGATGACTGTCAAATAATTGCGGCTGAGTTTCGGACAAGCCATGGAAAATAGTGGAAAAGTAATAAAATAGGTGCAGTAATTAATTAATTAAATTAACAAATTAATTGTGGTAATTTGGAAAAGCCAGAGAAGGCCTGTTTGATTAAGAAAAAATTGTGGAACTATAGAAACACTCAAGTATTATGTCATGCCTGCTAATTTTTTTGATAACCAGACATTTTGCTGATGCTATATTACCAAACCCCAGCCACTATCAGCTCAGATAAATGGGGTTCTACTATACTAAGGGGGGAAAAAGAGTGTGGCAAACCTCAAAGGGTACGCAAAACTGTGGACTGTGCAAAGTAAGCTAATTAAAATCAAAATTGCGATGGAAGCCTAATATTGTGGGATCTGCAATTTTGCAAATTAAGTATGACCTTATTTATAAATAATTTTTGGCCTTTTAAAATTTGCTTTCTGAACCTTTAGGCTGAACTCACTTTGGACACTTTTAGGTTTTCTCCACAAACAAGAGAGCTAGAATGTAGGCTTTTCTACACAGTAGAGTAATTTGCACTATAGGGATGTGATTTCTAAAATACACTAGCATGTTGCACATTAACTGGTCCATGTAGACCCTGTTGGTGCACACTAAAGGTTCCCTAGTGCCCGTTAACGTAGTGCTGAAACAGCATGAACATCATCTACACAGACCAATGAATGCACAACACATTTGTGTGCTTTGGAAATCAGTCCCGCGTAGTGTGGATTACTCGACCATGTAGACAAGCCCTTAGTTTTTTGTTTTAAATGAAAGCTGACATTCTCATTTGATTCCAGGATATGGGGCTTTGGTGTTTTTCTTAAAGACCATGAAACTCATGATAAAATTGCAACAGTTGGTAACACTGTGTGGCTTGGGAGCATCAGGGGGCCATATATTTTCAAAATTAATGAACTACAGTAATTTCAGTTTCAAATCCTCTAATTTTCAACTCACTTCAGTGATTGGTTGGATTCTATACCGTTTGGTTGCTCTTAGAATGTTATTTGTCCAACAACTGCAAAGCTGAGTGGTTATGGCTGGAAAGATAAGTAATGCATCTTAGCTTTTTCAGGACTATTGCTTGGAGGATGAAGATTCTCACTGACTTCAACGGGTGTCGGCTCAGTCCCAAGAGGCATAGTATAGACGTTCAGTATTCTTGTTTCTTCCTCCTCTCTTTTGCAGGAACAGTGCATGTTCTATCTGCCTGATTCACTGTTTCATTACATCTTGTGTAGCCATTTACACTGTTGGAAAGTGAGTGAAAACTGAGTACCTGTACCACGGGACAGCCTTTTATACCCCCGGGCGCTGGTGTAAATGATTATACAAGGTGCAAGGCAACAGAGATTCAGGCCCTGAGAGCTCTATATTTTAAACTGGATACAAGGTGATTTTATATCTCCCGCTACCCAATGGCACTGTTGGTGATTGCCATTTCTAGCTTAAAGTTGTCAGGACATCTCATCCATTTCGTATTGTGGATACCTCACATGCTCTGTGTTATAATGTATGGGATCAAAACTCTCAGGCCTTGATTTTACTAGGGAAAAAAGTGTATTAGCTAGTATGAGTTAAGAAAGTGCGGTAACTAACACACAGTCAAAACCTAGTGAAGACAAGGGAGTTTGCAGTTTTCATGAGTTAACTGGTTGAGGTAAAGACTTGCGGCAGCTTCCTCAACCTACTAACTTGTGTGAAAACTACAAACCTCCATGTCTTCACTAGGATTTTACTGTGTAGTGGTTACCATGTTTTAGCTAGCATGAGTTAAGAACACATTTTGTTTCTTAGTGAAGATGCATCTTCAAAGGTTCTGACCTGTTTAGGGAAACCGAGGGCTTCTTTACACACCTCTGATACCAAGCAGTTATTTTTGAGTGTACGATGGCATGTTCCAACTGCATTCTTAATTTTGTGACCACTACTACAGTGTGTTATAGCCATGAATCTCAGCGCTGATTCATTTCTTCTTTAAAAGTCATTGCATCTAATATGGGATGCAGGGCTAGTTCTAGGCAGTGGCACTGAGAACTTCAAGGCTTGGTTTAATATTCATTTTGCGTCTGCCTAAAATTACTTTGCCTTTATCTCTAATGTAAGCCCCGTGGCTTTTTTTTTCCTTTGTGTCCATCAAAAATAAATGCATTTTAAAAAAAATCATTTTGGAACCCTGCTGTTCATCAGGATCTGTTACTATGTTTCTCTCCAGTCCTAAGGGCTTTAATCTCATTGCTAATTGCATTAGCAATGGTTTGTAATTTATTTTTTATTAAATGCAAAAGACTGTTAATGGCGTGTTAAAGCTGCCCAGTTAAGAACAGAGTCAGGAAAATGTAGCAGTGCAGGTTAGTGCACAGAGCACTACTGGGGGATTCATGAGACCTGAATTCTATTCCTAGCTCTGCCACTGACCTGCCATGTGACCTTGGGTGAAGTTTTGTGCCTCTGGGTATATTTTATGGCATACATTTTTAATGATTTACACAGGAGCGGTGCTGGGGGGGGGGCTTGTGGGAACTGCAGCCACCCCAAAAATTGCCTTAGCCTCCCTGTAGCCACCCCATAGCAGCTGCTGCCCTCCAGCCATCCAGCTCTAAAGGCAGAGCAGAGAGAGCTGTGGCTGCTACTAGTCACGTGTCCAGCTTCAGCAGCGGCAGAGAAGTAAGGCCAGGCAGGGGGCTGAGGTGCCCGAGAACAGCCCCCAGCCCATGTCCCTGCCTGTCGGAGTGCACCACCCAGGACTAGTGGAGGGTCGGGGGCTCTCCACAGCAGCCTGGACTGACCTGCTCCAGCCCAGACTCCTGGGCCTTGCTCCCCACAGTCGCTGCTTCCTGCGGGCTCTGCCAGCTCCAGAGCTGGGTTCCCCTGCCCAGGCAGCTGTTACCGGCTGCGAGCAGCCAGCGCCCCGCACTGCCTAGCTCCTGCTTCTGACCTCCAGCCTGACCAGGGGACAGGGCCATGGTGGGGGTGGAGTCACGGAGAGGGGCATGGCCTTGTGGCAAGGGGAGAACAGCCCCCCATTTTCTGTTTGGCCCATCTCAGCCCCACCCACCCCCACCTCCCAACGGGAAGATGCTGGCGCTACCCCTGGATTTAAACAGTAATAGCATTTTTAATAAGAACTACAGGAACAGATTAAACACGTGCACTAACATTTCCATTTCCTTTATTTTTGTTGCACTAACAATTTTTGCTTTAATGGTCTAGGGCCTTTTTTTTAAAAAACAAAAGACAAAAATACTGTTTGCTGTGCATGTAAGGCACTTGTTCTACAGCTGTTGGGCTTGTGGGTCCCACAGCCTTAGCTGGCTTCATTAGCTGGGAGAGAAGATCGTGCAACTGGTGCAAAGATCCCCAATGGCAATTATGGGGGGACAAACACCCATTCATAACCCTTCTGGAGAGATGCCAGTTCTAGCTGGAGGAGGGGCAAATGTTTGGGACCCTACTTCTGTCCATATCTCCCATGCAGCTGCTTCAGAGTGGTTACTATAGCCCTATGCCGTAACCACCATGGCTGGAGATGTATAGATGGTAACCTGGGGACAAAGAACTCATTAGCATGAGTTCATTGCCTCCCATGTCCTAAGTGACTCCACAACAACCTCCAATGGAGCAAGTATGGAATCACTCTGTGACAGCTTCTGCCACGAGACAACTGTGTTCCAGGTTGGTTGGCCTAGACCAGAGTTGGGTTAGACAGCAGTAAAGGTCTAATGGGCCTTGTACTCCCATGTTAATAGGGTCCATGATTTGCTTCTTTTTTTCCAGCTGTGCACTAAGAACCTGATCTTGCAGG
The DNA here is from genome assembly GCF_013100865.1 of Trachemys scripta elegans. Lineage (NCBI taxonomy): Eukaryota > Metazoa > Chordata > Testudines > Emydidae > Trachemys > Trachemys scripta. The sequence continues at coordinate 308,289,533 of NC_048298.1, forward strand.
TACTGAATCAAAGGGCGTTAAGGATATTTGGCACCTTACAGACGCAGGCCTTTAATTAGTCACACACTTAACTATCTGCTCACATGTGCACTGTGCATCGATCTGTAGGTGCAAACTTGTAGGCTTAACACAGTTTGCTATTGCTCAATGCACAGTTTTCATATTGTTAGGCCTAGTTACATCAAAACCAATTTATTTTCAAGCCAAACAAAGTTTCGAAAGAAGGCAATGCCCAGGCCACATCTCAGGCTTCAGCTTCTAGCTTTCGTTTTCTTTCCATAATGGACACATATTTTTCATCACACGCTCCCCCACAATAACTTAAAAACAGATGAAAGGGCTTTTCTCAAACTCCCCTCTCCTTTTAAAAAGACCCAAACCAAACACCCGAGGCTGACAAGCATGGAAAATATCAACCCATAGACAATTTTTTCAGAAAGTCATAAGCATGTGAAAACAGGTTATAATTAATACTTTTGTAACCTTAAGGAGCAGTTGTGAGCTGCCTTACGGGTCAAGTAAAGTGCCCCTTCCCCCTTTGCATGGGCTACCTACCTCACAGGAGAAGGAGGAGAAAAACAGTGTCCATGGGCTGCTATTCCCCTTCTCATGTATGTGGGTGGGGAGTGGCAGGATAGACAGTGAGTAGGGAGAGCCTTGAGCTGGCATGTGAACTACAACATGTATATGGCTGGCACAGATTACTTCCCCCTGGAGACTGGGGGAACCAGGAGCTAGATTAGGAACCGGATTGTGGCACAGTCTGCTCCTGGGGCAGTGCAGCTATATGCCGCCCCTTGCTCAGGGCTTGATGCAAAGTCACAATTGTGCCCTTAAGTATTTTGTGACCTTAACTACAGTGTTACCAGGCACTGCTAGTATGAGGCAAATGTACTTTGTAACTACTGAAAATTAATGGAGGGATTGTTTTGTTGAGGGCACGGCTTAAAATATGCTTTGGCAACGTTAGGATGGGGTTGATCTTAGTTGTTTGCTGCAATGGGTTGGGCTATGTCAACCCCGCTGAGACTGTCTGGTGGACTCTGCAGTAAACTGTCTGCAGGCCGTCAGTGGGTATTGTTTCTATCAGCGTGTTCTTCAGTAAAGTTCAGGTAACGTTTCTCTCTGCTGGCTACTGTTCTACACGCAGTTCTGCTCAGGCCTTTTGCCAGAAAACAGTGCAGAGGCATGTGATCTCTTCTGAGAGCTGGGCAGTCTTCCTTCAGCACCTACTGGGCTTCATTTCAGAACCCAATGTACTCCCATGAAAAGCAAATGCTTTTTCTGTTTCCAGCTCTGCACCGCATCACTCCAGTTTTACATTTATTTGTTAAAAAAAAGTTAAACACTGCAGCTACAGTGCTTAAGTAGATGAGTGTTAATCACTGCACAGCTGTGTGGGTTCTTGTCCCGGGTGAAGAGTCCAGATTCCACAAAATCTAAAATTTCACTGAAGGGTTAAAATTTCTTCCATTGCAAAGATAAATTGATCACGTGAATCTAAATTTCAGGATCTAGAGAGTGCTATGATGCTACCAAGTGACCTGGAGGGAGCTGGCAACTAAGCCTCATGGTCTTGGCTGGAGAGAGGAGAGGAAGAACTATTACTCAGTCACTGGCTTTGGGGAAAGAGAAGAGACAAGCCCAGCTACTGGGCTGGTGAAAGTTAAGTCTACAAGATCAGGCTGGCTCATGGCAGAGCTAAATGTGTCCTGTGTGTTGGGTGCTGCACAAACAGGATGCAAGTGCCTGATAAGGAGATAGCTCTCTTAAAGAGATCTAGAGAGATGAAGGTGGGGTGCATGCGTGTGGAGAAAAGAGGGTTGTGTGGTTAAGGCTCTAGATTGAGTCAGGGTTTGAATTCAGGCTCTGCCACCGATATCCTGGGTGCCCTACAGCAATTCACTTAATCTCTGTGTCTCCGCTCCCCATCTGAAAAATAAGGATAATAGTGTTTCCATGCGTGCGGAGAAATGTATTTGCCTCATTGTTTCTCTGCAGATGCACAGTTAGCATTCCATAGCCAGAAGTTTCTGGAATTGGATATGGTAGTTTTGGGCATGCTCAATAGGCTCCCTATAGCTGGATTAATAGACTCCTCTGAGGGCAAGTAGTCAGGGCAGCTGCTTTACAAAATGACAAATGACCTATGTGCTGGGCTGGGAGAAGTATAGCCACAGAAGCAGGCTGTTTCCCCCCTACCTCTGGAGTGTTTTGTACCATGTTAGTGATACTGTTAACGTTCCAACAGAGAAGCACTGGCAGTGTTTGTTATAGAAAGGGGAAATTGAGAGAGAAAATAATTTGTTCCTTTTAATTGTATATTCTGAATGTTTGATATTAGCCAAATTGTTTTGGTCAAATTGTCTTAACCAGTATGGTTCACAAGCTCTTTTCTTATTTAAATGCAATGGTAGGCAAAGAGTCATCTATATTTTGCTATTCTCAGTTTTGTATTTTTCTTGTAACACGGATATTCATTTATGCACATAATACTGATTAGCTAACTGAGTGAATCCACAGTCCACCAGAGGCGGAGAAAGGTCTGCCTGGGTTCCAATGGCAAACTTCTGCAAACAACAGGAGGGATGATCTTGCTACAGTGCTTTTGACTCAGCAGACTGTACAGAGTTGATGGACAAACACTAGGTGGGTCTCAAGTGAACTCGTTTTTCTGTGGGGACTGATCTGTTTAGATTTAATTTTTTTAATATTTATATGTAACGGTGAAGATACTGTGTGTGGATTATGAAGTAGCCTCATTTAGTAGAAATTAAGCGATCATCTTTATTCTTATGAAGTTGGTACTTAGGATTTAAGTTAATTTATCTTGTTCTTTTTGGGCTTGATTGCGGGGAGGTTGACCCTGTGCAATCCTTGCTGAAAATCCTCAGTGACTGAATTCTGGGTCTCCCAGGTACTTTGTACAGGAGTTGTGTTGAAGCGCTGGGAGAGGGATAGTAAACTCCAGTCCACTCAAAGGTTACACAGACACTAGGAGAACTGATTAGATGATGTGGACTCAAGGGCCAGCAATATGCAGATGACACACACCTCTAGCTATCTTGCACTGCATATGACTACCAGAACACAAAGGTGGCCCAGCACTTGGGTGAATCAGCTTATGGATTAAGAACAGTTGGCTGAAGCTGAACCTGAGTAAGACAGAGGTGATGCTGGTGGGCAGAGGATAGCATTCTGGAGAGCTTTCAGCCATGATGCAGTTGTCCTTGGTTGAAGGTTCACACCCACAATTGGTCAGTTCAATCTGTAGTTTAGGAGTGCTCCTGGATTCTTCACTGATATTAACCTGTAGACTACATGAACACCTGGACATGAAGCCATCAGTCCTTAGGAAACTCCAACTAGTACAGAATGCTGTTGTATGTCACCTCAGCAACACAGGCTACCACAAACAAACCAAAACTGTCCTATACTGGCTTCCAATAGAGTATCAAGTCTTGGTCTCAGTCCTTATCTTCAAGGTGCTCAATGACCTGGGCACTGCATACCTAAAAGAGTGACTAAAGCAGTGGTTTTCAACCTTTTCATTTACGGACCCCTAGCAAACTTTGAACGAAGATGGGGACCCTTTTGAAAAATCTTAGGCATTGTCTGCAGACCCCAGGGGCTTGAAAACCGCTTGAAAACCACTGAAATAAAGCTCTGGGACAAGGACCATGGTTGACAACTCTGCTCCTCTGGCACCAGTGGAACTTTCTGCCATAAAGGTAAAATTTATCTGTGCAGGAGACAGAGCTTTCTGGGGTTCTACAGACATGGTCTCAGAAGCTGTAAAATTTTCCAAAGCCAAAACTGCCTTGGGAAAAAATTTAGTAGTAAAGATCTCATCTCAATGGAGTTATGTACATCAGGATTGAATTTGGCCTAATGGGCCTAAGGCTTAATGCTACAAAATTATGTAACTATGATGCCAGTTTTTAGACCAAACATAGAGACCTGTGATGAATGTGTAGATGTAACTGGGACTTGTGTATACTGTCTTTTTTTTTTTAAATAAATTGCACTTGGTTTTGGTTTTCCCTGATTTGGAACAGCCAGATGGACACTATAAATCAGTTTGAAAACTCTGGTCCAAACTCCCCGGTCACAGATTGACACACCTGCTTATAACTTCAGTGGGAATTGTGGAAGTGTATCCCAGAGCAAAATTTGGTCCTCTATATTTATTTAGATTAAGAAACTTTAGTTTGTAAAATTACTATTTATATTCTGGTTAGTAGACTGGTTATTACAGCATTCAGAACTCTAGACACATAGTTAAATGAAGCATGGCTATCCAGGTCTGATTGTATTGATATTTTCCAAGTGAAGAGGCTGTGGGGCATTGTGCCATATGTTGGTAAATGGTTAAGGCAACTTCAACAGCTAATCAGGATGAAAGACTTTTCATTTACAAGATTTATAATACTGTGTTATATGCTGGGGCTGAAGTGGGGGAAGGGAAAGCCCTCTGGAACCATCAGATGCTTGCCCATTGGAGCAGTAATAGTGCCCAGCTGTGTCGTGGCAGAATGGGAGTGGAAAGCAGACATAGGACTCCTTCCTCGGCTGTTTGATAGTGAAAGAGTGCAAATGGTTAAATCTTTGGTAAGGGGCAAGAGGGGTGAGACAGATGTTGCTGCTCACCTAGCTTCACATTCCATGGCAGTGTGAGGTTTGGAAGAGTTTATTGTTTGTCTTGGCCTCTAAACAAAAGCAGTAAGTTGAAATTCTCTGCCAGAATTTAGGTGCTTCAGTTTTGGATGCCCAACTTTCATGTGTGGGCACAAACTGAACTGCAGAATTTGTAACCTGTTATGATGTTGGTGCCCCTAACTAGTTAGAAAATCATGGCTCCAGCTGTAATGTGGACAAGTCTTTGGAGTATCATTCAGGAGTCAGATGGCCAACTTTAAGGGCCCGGGACCAGCAGCCTTGAAGAGTGGGTGGGGCAGGGCTCCCCTCTCTTCCAGCCAGGTGTTTGGGGGAGGTTAGACCATTTGGGAAGGGTCAAGGGAGTGGTCAGAGGACTGGTGGTGGGTGATTCAAAAAATGAGTTTCCAAGCCCAGTCAGAGACCTACTCTGAGAGAAGGAGTCTGTCAGGACACAGTTGCAGAAGGGGAATATGGAAATGCTGAACTAAAGATGTGGGTTTGCAGGCTGCAGAGTCTGGGACTTGAACCATGCAGACTCTCAAAGGACTGTGGGACCCTGAACGTAGGGGTGAGTGAAAAAGGGGGCTCTTGGGAGCTGGACTATGTTTAATAAATTAGACCCCAAGGGAGGGGAAATGTTGTTTTAAAGACTTTTGGGTCTGAGTAGATCATTTCCAGCACTCTTGAAGGGAAATTGAGGCAGGGGACTGTAGTATGCAATGCCGCAAAGGTTCACACTCAGACTGCACTCCTTCTACAGACAGATTCCATAAAAGAGGGACTCTAGCCTCTACTTGGAAAAGGAATTCATAAACTATAGAGGCCATGTGCAGTAGACCATGTCCTGCAGAGTCAAAAGACAGATCTGCCAAGAAATATGGAATACATTTGCATAGACACAAAAGTGCCATAGTTTCACTAACCTCTTACTACATGTAGTTAAAAGAGAGACCCTCGGGAGAAGAAATGCTATGAAGCAATCTCATTATCCTTTCATGTTACTGAGGTGCGGCTGCAAGACACACTAGATTGCCTCAAAGGTAAGAATGATTAACCGTGGATGTCAAAAAAGCAGGATTTAGGGTGAGAAGAGGAAATTGATATCAGATTTGTAATTTGAGGAATTTCATGGAAAGACTTTGGCAGTTCATAATCCAAATCAACATGTGATCCCTTGCTTAGGGAGGAAATGTTCATTTCTGTTAGACATGCTGATAAAGGTAACAGTTCTCCGACCACAAGAAACAGAAAAAAATGGTTTGGCGCATCAAGACTGCTTTTTTTTTTTTTTTGGCGGGGGGGAGGAGGGCTGTTTTCGCTTTCACTAACCTACTATTTTCCCTGGATAACCCTGTTTTTGTTTTGTCTATTTGTCCCTTAGATTTAACATCTGGGTTAAATGAGGCACAAAATGAATTAGTCACTTGCCAAAAGTGACACAGGAAATGAGTGGTAGAGTAGGGATTAGAATTCAGAAGTCCTGTGGTCCAGTTTCCTGCTCGTACTAATACGAATAAAGTTTAGCCATTGTTTATATAGGATCTATTGTTGTCTGTTCTTTGCTATTCTGAAACCAGTGGCGGGAGCACAAGTTGACTAAGAAATTTTCTTAGAATCATAGACGATTAGGGTTGGAAGAGACCTCAGGGGGGTCATCTAGTCCACTTCCCTACTCAAAGCAGGACCAACACCAACTAAATCATCCCAGCCAGTGCTTTGTCAAGCTGGGCCTTAAACCTCTAAAGATACAGATTCCACCACCTCCCAAGGTATCCTATTCCAGTGCTTCACCACCCTCCTAGTGAAATAGTGTTTCCTAATATCCAACCTAGACCTCCCCGACTGCAACTTGAGACCATTGCTCCTTGTTCTGTCATCTGCCACCACTGAGAACAGCCAAGCTCCATCCTCTTTGGAACCCCGCTTCAGGTAGTTTATTCATAGATAGATTCATAGATTATAGGACTGGAAGGGACCTCGAGAGGTCATCGAGTCCAGTCCCCTGCCCGCATGGCAGGACCAAATACTGTCTAGACCATCCCTGATAGACATTTATCTAACCTACTCTTAAATATCTCCAGAGACGGAGATTCCACAACCTCCCTAGGCAATTTGTTCCAGTGTTTAACCATCCTGACAGTTAGGAACTTTTTCCTAATGTCCAACCTAGACCTCCCTTGCTGCAGTTTAAACCCATTGTTTCTGGTTCTATCCTTAGAGGCTAAGGTGAACAAGTTCTCTCCCTCCTCCTTATGACACCCTTTTAGATACCTGAAAACTGCTATCATGTCCCCTCTCAGTCTTCTCTTTTCCAAACTAAACAAACCCAATTCTTTCAGCCTTCCTTCATAGGCACATGATCTCAAGACCTTTTATCATTCTTGTTGCTCTTCTCTGGACCCTTTCCAATTTCTCCACATCTTTTTTAAAATGCGGCACCCAGAACTGGACACAATACTCCAGCTGAGGCCTAACCAGAGCAGAGTAGAGAGGAAGAATGACTTCTCGTGTCTTGCTCACAACACACCTGTTAATACATCCCAGAATCATGTTTGCTTTTTTTGCAACAGCATCACACTGTTGACTCATATTTAGCTTGTGGTCCACTATAACCCCTAGATCCCTTTCTGCCGTACTCCTTCCTAGACAGTCTTTTCCCATTCTGTATGTGTGAAATTGATTTTTCCTTCCTAAGTGGAGCACTTTGCATTTGTCTTTGTTAAACTTTATCCTGTTTAACTCAGACCATTTCTCCAATTTGTCCAGATCATTTGAATTATGACCCTGTCCTCCAAAGTAGTTGCAATCCCTCCCAGTTTGGTATCATCCGCAAACTTAATAAGCGTACTTTCTATGCCAATATCTAAGTCGTTGATGAAGATATTGAACAGAGCCGGTCCCAAAACAGACCCCTGCGGTACCCCACTCGTTACGCCTTTCCAGCAGGATTGGGAACCATTAATAACAACTCTCTGAGTACGGTTATCCAGCCAGTTATGCACCCACCTTATAGTAGCCCCATCTAAATTGTATTTGCCTAGTTTATCGATAAGAATATCATGCGAGACCGTATCAAATGCCTTACTAAAGTCTAGGTATACCACATCCACCACTTCACCCTTATCCACAAGGCTCGTTATCCTATCAAAGAAAGCTATCAGATTGGTTTGACATGATTTGTTCTTTACAAATCCATGCTGGCTGTTCCCTATCACCTTCCCACCTTCCAAGTGTTTGCAGATGATTTCCTTAATTACTTGCTCCATTATCTTCCCTGGCACAGAAGTTAAACTAACTGGTCTGTAGTTTCCTGGGTTGTTTTTATTTCCCTTTTTATAGATGGCCACTATATTTGCCCTTTTCCAGTCTTCTGGAATCTCTCCCGTCTCCCATGATTTTCCAAAGATAATAGCTAGAGGCTCAGATACCTCCTCTATTAGCTCCTTGAGTATTCTAGGATGCATTTCATCAGGCCCGGGTGACTTGCAGGCATCTAACTTTTCTAAGTGATTTTTAACTTGTTCTTTTTTTATTTTATCCGCTAAACCTACCCCCTTCCCATTAGTATTCACTATGTTAGGCATTCCTTCAGAGTTCTCGGTGAAGACCGAAACAAAGAAGTCATTAAGCATCTCTGCCATTTCCAAGTTTCCTGTTACTGTTTCTCCCTCTTCACTAAGCAGTGGGCCTACCCTGTCTTTGGTCTTCCTCTTGCTTCTAATCTATTGATAAAAAGTCTTCTTGTTTCCTTTTATTCCCGTAGCTAGTTTGAGCTCATTTTGTGCCTTTGCCTTTCTAATCTTGCCCCTGCATTCCTGTGTTGTTTGCCTATATTCATCCTTTGTAATCTGTCCTAGTTTCCATTTTTTATATGACTCCTTTTTATTTTTTAGATCGTGCAAGATCTCGTGGTTAAGCCAAGGTGGTCTTTTGCCACATTTTCTATCTTTCCTAACCAGCGGAATAGCTTGCTTTTGGGCCCTTAATAGTGTCCCTTTGAAAAACTGCCAACTCTCCTCAGTTGTTTTTCCCCTCAGTCTTGATTCCCATGGGACCTTACCTATCAGCTCTCTGAGCTTACCAAAATCTGCCTTCCTGAAATCCATTGTCTCTATTTTGCTGTTCTCCCTTCTACCCTTCCTTAGAATTGCAAACTCTATGATTTCATGATCACTTTCACCCAGGCTGCCTTCTACTTTCACATTCTCAACGAGTTCCTCCCTATTTGTTAAAATCAAGTCTAGAACAGCTTCCCCCCTAGTAGCTTTTTCAACCTTCTGAAATAAAAAGTTGTCTCCAATGCAGTCCAAGAATTTGTTGGATAGTCTGTGCCCCGCTGTGTTAATTTCCCAACATATATCCTGATAGTTGAAGTTCCCCATCACCACCAAATCTTGGGCTTTGGATGATTTTGTTAGTTGCTTGAAAAAAGCCTCATCCACCTCTTCCACCTGGTTAGGTGGCCTGTAGTAGACTCCTAGCATGACATCTCCCTTGTTTTTTGCCCCTTTTAGCCTAACCCAGAGACTCTCAACACTTCCGTCTCCTATGTCCATCTCTACCTCAGTCCAAGTGTGTACATTTTTAATATATAAGGCAACACCTCCTCCCTTTTCCCCCTGTCTATCCTTCCTGAGCAAGCTGTACCCATCCACACCAACATTCCAATCATGTGTATTATCCCACCAAGTTTCAGTGATGCCAACAATGTCATAGTTGTATTTATTTATTAGCACTTCCAGTTCTTCCTGCTTATTCCCCATACTTCTCGCATTTGTATATAGGCATCTAAGATACTGGTTTGATCTTTCCTCCCAGTTTTGTCCTGACTCTCCTTTCTCTCTGCCAATATAGCCCACACTCCCTCTTGTTTCTGACCCATCTCCCCGGTCTCCATGTTCCCCACTTACCTGTGGGCTTTGCTCACCTGTCCCCGTTGAACCTAGTTTAAAGCCCTCCTCACTAGGTTAGCCAGTCTGTGCCCGAATAGGGTCTTTCCTCTCCTCGAAAGGTGAACGCCATCTCTGCCTAGCAGTCCTTCCTCGAATAGCATCCCGTGGTCTAGGAAGCCAAAGCCCTCCTGGCGACACCATCTTCGCAGCCAGGCATTCACCTCCATGATGCATCTGTCTCTGCCCGGGCCCCTACCTTTGACAGGAAGAATTGAAGAGAATACCACCTGCGCTCCAAACTCCTTCACCCGTACTCCCAGAGCCCTGTAGTCACTCTTGATCCGCTCAGTGTCACACCGCGCAGTATCATTTGTGCCCACATGGATGAGTAGCATGGGGTAGTAGTCAGAGGGCTGGATAATCCTCGACAATGCCTCCGTAACGTCTCGGATACGGGCCCCCGGCAGGCAGCATACCTCCCGAGATGAAATGTCAGGGCGACAGATGGGCGCCTCCGTCCCCCTCAGCAGAGAGTCTCCGACCACCACTACCCTACGTTTCCTATTCGCAGTGGTGGCAGCAGACTTTCCAGCCTTAGGGGTACGAGGCTTCTCCTCCTTTACTGTAGGGAGTGATTCCTTCCTTCCTGTATCAAGAAGAGCATAACGGTTACCTATAACCACGGCCGGAGGGTTCGGAGCAAGGGTGGAGCACTGCCTGCTGCCAGAAGTAACCAGCTGCCAGTGTCCACCCTGAGCCATCTCCTCCTCCACCAGTGGTGTATCAGCAGTCCTGCGTACTGGGACAGCTACCTCAGCTGTCTCCACATGGACACTGTCGAGGAATTGCTCGTGGATTCGGATGCTCCTCAACCTAGCCACCTCCTCCTGTAGCTCTCCCACCTGCTGCCTGAGAGATTCCACCAGCAGGCACCTCTCACATTGGATGGTCCCCGCAGCCTGGATATCAGTAAGTGGAAATTGCAAGTTACAGTCTTTGCAAAACCACACCAGGATCTGGGTAGAGGCATCCATGCTCAGGCGCTCTGTCTGGCTACAGGCACAGGTGGAGGAGACAGTAGCAGTGCTGGCACAGGTGTTGCGGGTCTTCCTAACCATCGTAAGCCTCCCTCTGTCAAACTCCCGTCTGCAGCCCCCTGTCAGCTGAAAGGGTTGTTTAAGCAAAAAGTTATGAATGTAGTTGCTTTATAGGTATTAAGGGGAATCAAGAGAAAACAGATGGAACTGGCAAGGGACCCTCGCCCCCTTCCTGCTCCCCTTCCAAACTCCCTTGCGAAACTCCCTGTTAGCAGCCCCTGGTCGCTTGTGCGCTGCTTTATAAAGCCCTGGCCTGTATGAATGCCCCGCCCACTGATGAAGGCTCAGCCACTTACCAGAGGCTTCTAGCTTTCAAACCTTCCTTTGAAGCTCACAGCTTCCAACTGCCAGCCACAGCACACGGTCCTTCAAACAACCAAAACAAACAAACAGACTGACAAACACAAGCTCAGCACACAGCAAGTAACCCTCAAACACAAACAAACACACACTACAGACAGTCACTTACCCCAAAAGGGTGCTGTATTGCTCCTCCTTCACCTGGAGAACTCCCTTGCGAAACTCCCTGTTAGCAGCCCCTGTTCGCAAAGCTCAGTTTGAAGGCTTCAATCAAAGCAAAGTTGAAGGCTGCTATCAAATCCCCACTCACTCTTCTCTTCTGCAGACTAAACAAGCCCAGTTCCCTCATCCTCTCCTCGTAAGTCATGTGCCCCAGCCCCCTGATCATTTTTGTTGCCCTCTGCTGGACTCTCTCCAATTTGTCCACACTCTTTCTGTAGTGGGGGTCCCGAAACTGGATGCAGTACTCCAGATGTGGCCTCACCAGTGCCAAATAGGGGGGAATATTCACTTCCCTCAATCTGCTGGCAATGCTCCTACTAATGCAGCCCAATATGCCGTTAGCCTTCTTGGCAACAAGGGCACACTGCTGACTCATATCCAGCTTCTCATCCACTGTACTCCCCAGGTCCTTTTCTGCAGAACTGCTGCTTAGCCAGTCGGTCCCCAGTCTGTAGCAGTGCATGGGATTCTTCCATCCTAAGTGCTTGACTCTGCACTTGTCCTTGTTAAACCTCATCAGATTTCTTTTGGCCCAATCCTCCAATTTGTCTAGGTCACTCTGGACCTTATCCCTACCCTCCAGCATATCTACCTCTCCCCCCAGCTTAGTGTCATCTGCAAAGTTGCTGAGCGTGCAATCCATCCCATCATCCAGATCATTAATAAAGATGTTGAACAAAACCGGCCCCAGGAGCGACCCCTGGGGCACTCCGCTTGATACTGGCTGCCAACTAGACATTGAGCCATTGATCACTACCTGTTGGGCCCGACAATCTAGCCAGCTTTCTATCCACCTTATAGTCTATTCATCCAATCCATACTTTTTTAACTTGCTGGCAAGAATACTGTGGGAGACTGTATGAAAAGCTTTGATAAAGTGAAGATATATCACGTCCACTGCTTTTCCCCATATCCACAGAGCCAGTTATCTCATCATAGAAGGCAATCAGGTTGGTCAGGCATGACTTGCCCTTGGTGAATCCATGTTGATTGTTCCTGATCACCTTCCTCTCCTCCAAGTGCTTCAAAATGGTTTCCTTGATGACCTGCTCCATGATTTTTCCAGAGACTGAGGCTGACCGGTCTGTAGTTGCTCGGGTTCTCCTTCTTCCCTTTTTTAAAGATGGGCACTATATTTTCCAATTGTCCAGGACTTTGCCCAATCACCACGAATTTTCAAAGATAATGGCCAATGACTCTGCAATAACATCAGCCAATTCCCTCAGCACCCTCAGATACATTAGACCTGGACTCATGGACTTGTGCATGTCCAGCTTTTCTAAATAGTCCTTAATGTGTTCTTTCACCTCTGAGGGTTGCTCACCTCCTCCCCATACTGTATTGCCCAGGACAGCAGTGTGGGAGCTGACCTTGTCTGTGAAGACCGAGGCAAAAAAAGCATTGAGTACTTCAGCTTTTTCCACATCACCTGTCACTAGGTTGCCTCCCCCATTCATTAAGGGTCCCACACTTTCCCTGACCTTTTTCTTGTTGCTAACATACCTGTAGAAACCCTTCTTTTTACCCTTCACGTCCCTTGTTAGTGCAACTCCAGTTGTGTTTCAGCCTTCCTGATTACACCCCTGCATGCTCGAGCAATACTTTTATACTCCTCCCTAGTCATCTGTCCAAGTTTCCACTTCTTGTAACCTTCCTTTTTGTGTTTAAGCTCATCAAAGATTTAACTGTTAAGCCAAGCTGGTTGCCTGCCCTGCCATATCTGCTATTCTTTCTGCACATCAGGACGGTTTATTCCTGCACCCTCAAAAAGGCTTCTTTAAAATACAGCCAGCTTTCCTGGACTCCTTTCCCCCTCATATTCTTCCTACAGCTGTATTGGCATCAGTGATGATGCTGGCGAATAATGAAGTATACACAGTGAGTAAGGGAATCAGTGCCTGGCAAACAACAACATCATTTGGGAAATGCGTGCTGTTACCAGAGTTCTAAGAGATTCTGACAAGGAAGAGTTAAAGACAACATATTAAAAGTAGGTGACAGCATTGGTTTAACCACCTAGGTGCTTATCTGCATTTATTCTCCACCATACAAGACTGTCCCTGAGAAATAAGCAACAGAGGGTCCCTGAGAAATAAGGAACTGGTTGTTCCAGCAATGTGTTAGTTGTGAAAGAGGTGTTTACAATGTGTTTCAACAGAGCTGGAAGTCAATACAAATAACTCATGCAGAAGAATTATTTTGAATTCTATTCCTCTACATTTACATATGGTAATCAGTTTGGACTGTAATCTTGTAAACATCTAGTTAGTAATTTAATCAATCATACATGTTATTTATTTGATTGAAGCACTTGAAATAGTACATAGAAGTAAATGAGTGGCATAGTAGTCGCTCTCTGTAGTCAGTGTCTGGAGTTCCACTCCTCCAATTCTATCCCTGACCCTCTCTAATCCAGTTTCTGCCCCTTGCACTCAGCTGAACCACTCTCTTCAATGTCTCAGATGACTTCTTCATGGCCCAAACTCAGAACCAGTCCATCCTTATCTCAATCTGTCAGCCACCTTTGACATAGTTGACCATGCTCTCATTCTTGATGTTGTGTCCTACCATGGCTTCCCTGACTCTGCCCTTTTCTGGATCTCTTACTACCTCTCACATTGCTCCTCCAATGCAACATTCAGAAGATCCTCCAACTTTCTGTGGCGGTTCCTCAGGCCTCTGTCTAAGACCTCCTTTTCCTCTTTCTCTGTAGCTTATCTCTGGGTAATCTCATCTGCAAACAAAAAATATCAGCACCTATCTCTATGCTGATGACTGATATACTTCTGACCTGTCTCCTTCTGTCCAAATTAAAATCTCTGACCATCTCTTTGACATCTCCTCGTGGATGTCCAGCCATCAGTTTAAGCTCAGCAAGGACAAAATAAAACTCCTAATCTCACTCCCTCAACACACAGCCCGCCCTTCTCTCTTGATCACTGTGGACAATATCAGTGTCATTCAGGCCCATAACCTGGGCATTTTCAACTGGGCCTTCTCTCTAGATCTTCACACCATCCAGGCTGTGTCTAAATCCTACCAATTCTTTCTGCATAACATCCCTAAATTATGGCATTTCCTATCCATCCACACAGCTAAAATTCTCATCCAGGCTCTCAACACATCATGTCTCAGTTACTGCAACATCTTCTCTGGGCTTGACAAATTCAGTCTTGCTCCCTTGGAACCACTCAAAATGCTGCTGCAAAGATCATTCTCTTAGTCCATGTCACCCCCTCCCCTTGCATCCCTCCTCTGGCTTCCCCTTCTCTATCATGTCAAACAGTAAGTTACTTCTCTTGTATTTCAAGAACTCTTTATAGCCTATCATTTCTCATATGCTATCAAAATGTATACTCCCATCTCCAGTCAGCCAATGATGCCAACCTTCATCACCCACTTCTTCAGCTTTCAAAGAAGCACCTTCATGCTTTCTCCCATGCAGCCTCTTATGCTTGGGAGGAGCCCTCCACAAACATCTGCAAACCTATCTCCTTCTTCTCCTTCAAATCCCTTAACTCTCCTTTTCTGTAGTGCCTATAAAAAGCTTGACGACAACAACAACTAGGTTGTTAGTGTGCTGAGACCACTGCTTATCATGCTAACCAATATTGTCTCTGTTTTCTTGTGCTCCCCCACCCCGGTCTGTATGTATTGATATGTTGCTGTTTTGTCTTACAATATAAATGTAAGCTTTCTGCGGGGGGGAGGTCATCTTTTTGTTTGGTGTTTGTACAGCACCTTGCACAATGGGGTCCTGGTCCATGACTGGAGCTCCTAGGTGCTACAGTAATACCAATTGTACAATAAATTGTAATAACTGTACTATGAACTGACAACTGATATTTGAGCCCAATAGATCATGACTTGGTAAAAAGTGTTTTAACCTGAAATCTTTTGCCCTGTGAAATCTGATATCTAGAAAAACAGAACTGCAGTAGAGAGTTTGTGCCAATTAGTCACAAGTTAGGTTAAACTAGGTTGATTGATAACTAGGAATATTCCATGATCAACCTAACCTGGACCTTTGAGTTGGATCACTGAGTTACTATGTAACTGAATGATTCTGACGTGCAAGTAAAATATGAATGTATATATTGAATTATTTAAAAGTGATCATGTGTTGCACGTAGGTGCTCTTTATGGTATCTGTTAATATAACATGTTCAAGACGGCAACTATATTCTCTTCATATTCCAGCATATTTTGGAAAATCAGTGGAATTACACGGGATGTAATGGTGTAAGTAAGTGAGAAAAGAATGTCTCATGAGTTATTGTGCACGTTTGTGCAATTCAAATTAAAATGTAATGGACCAGAAGACAAGGAAGGTCAAAATTGTCAGTAAAGCGGTTTGTAAATCTAGGGAAGAAAAATGTAACTTTTCAGACTATTATCTGCAGTGAATAATGACATCTTAAAAAGGAGTAATAAAGATAAAATATTTTATTTGAAGGCCAAAACCTGCAGCTCCTCCACAAACACAGGGCTCCCAAAATGCCACTGACCTGAAAACACTCCTACTGCCACTGCAATGACATGGCCCTCAGCCCATTCTGGGCCTGTGGGACATCTCACATTTCATCGCAGTAAGTGTAAATCTCTCTGCTGGTTTCAGGTTCTGCTGCTGAGGAATATGGGGAAGGTGAACTGGTCCCTTAGCATCATGCAAATAAATCCCTTCCAAATCCCATCCAATGCCCACTGAAGTTGGTAGGAGTCTTTCCATTGACTTCTATGGACAATAGATAGGGACCTATTCCCCGCTAATGACCCACAGAGAGGTAGGAGTGGGCAGTAGAATCCTAAAGATTCATGCAGCAGAAATGGCCCAGCTGGCCCTGAGAGCCAGTCTTTTGACAACATCAGCAGATATGGTAGATTGGGGTAGGAGGACATTTAGCAAAGCTTTCGATACAGTCTCCCACAGTATTCTTGCCAGCAAGTTAAAGAAGTATGGGCTGGATGAATGGACTATAAGGTGGATAGAAAGCTGGCTAGATCGTCGGGCTCAACGGGTAGTGATCAACGGCTCCATGTCTAGTTGGCAGCCGGTTTCAAGTGGAGTACCCCAGGGGTCGGTCCTGGGGCCAGTTTTGTTCAATATCTTCATTAATGATCTGGAGGATGGTGTGGACTGCACTCTCAGCAAGTTTGCAGATGACACTAAACTGGGAGGAGTGGTAGATACACTGGAGGGTAGGGATAGGATACAGAGGGACCTAGACAAATTAGAGGATTGGGCCAAAAGAAACCTGATGAGGTTCAACAAGGACAAGTGAAGAGTCCTGCACTTAGGACGGAAGAATCCCATGCAATGTTACAGACTAGGGACCGAATGGCTAGGAAGCAATTCTGCAGAAAAGGACCTAGGGGTTACAGTGGACGAGAAGCTGGATATGAGTCAGCAGTGTGCCCTTGTTGCCAAGAAGGCTAACGGCATTTTGGGCTGTATAAGTAGGGGCATTGCCAGCAGATCAAGGGACGTGATCATTCCCCTCTATTCAACATTGGTGAGGCCTCATCTGGAGTACTGTGTCCAGTTTTGGGCTCCACACTACAAGAAGGATATGGAAAAATTGGAAAGAGTCCAGCGGAGGGCAACAAAAATGATTAGGGGGCTGGAGCACATGACTTATGAGGAGAGGCTGAGGGAACTGGGATTGTTTAGTCTGCAGAAGAGAAGAATGAGGGGGGATTTGATAGCTGCTTTCAACTACCTGAAAGGGGGTTCCAAAGAGGATGGATCTAGACTGTTCTCAGTGGTACCTGATGACAGAACAAGGAGTAATGGTCTCAAGTTGCAGTTGGGGAGGTTTAGGTTGGATATTAGGAAAAACTTTTTCACTAAGAGGATGGTGAAGAACTGGAATGAGTTACCTAGGGAGGTGGTGGAATCTCCTTCCTTAGAGGTTTTTAAGGTCAGGCTTGACAAAGCCCTGGCTGGGATGATTTAGTTGGGAATTGGTCCTGCTTTGAGCAGGGGGTTGGACTAGATGACCTCCTGAGGTCCCTTCCAACCCTGATATTCTGTGATTCTATGACATTTGGACACAATCCTCCAACCATGAAGCCTCATGGGAACTCATAACACATCTTGGGGATCCTTACATTGTGCAACCTGAACTTGCTGGTAGGATTAACTGAAACACATGTTGGGAGAGGGGAGGTGACAGGTGGAATTAATATATTATGTCATAGTCCTGGTCAAGCTCCCCCTGCCGGACACTCACCAGATTGCTGTTTGGATCCCAGCAGTGGACTTACATGCTTCTAAGCTTCCCTTGGCCTGAATAGCCTTCAGCACTGCCTCTTTTTTTAACCACTCTGTCACACTTCCTGGGTATAGATGCACTGTCTGACACTCCTACTCAGAAATGAGGCCCTAGGCCCCAGGACCAGTCCTAACCTCCCAAGACATTCCAGTAACTTGAATATACCCTTCTCCTGGGCTCCACTCTTGTGGGCACTCTGATTTACAGTTTACCCCTTCAGGGACATGTGATATTTGAACCAAACGGATATAGACTTCGCAGAAAGATTTCTAAAAACAATCACTGTTTACTTTAGACTTCATATGAGATATACAGATCTAGGTTAAAAAACAATAAATACCTGCATGCCATCCCCCTGCCTCAATTTCCTCACCATTCTTGAGCATTCTTTGGGATTTGCTCAGGGTCCTTTCAGGGTTCCAGTTTCTGTTCCTGGCTCTCCCTTCTGCAAGTCAGGGCCTCTCCTCTGAGACATGGAGACTGTTCTCACTCCTACAGCCAGCTTCCCCCGGTTCTGGTCTGTTCTCCCTCTCTAAAATGGCCATTGAGAGAATCTTCCTCTTATAATTTCCAGTTTCCTTTGTGGGGTGATGCCGTGGTCATCCTTGGATCGCCTATCAGATGATCAGTTGCCTGGTTACCTGCCTGCCTGGTAGCCAGCTCACTGACCTAAGGAGCCTCCACTTGAATACAGGGCCATCAAGATTTAACAATCCCCCATTGTCAATATCCCTGGGAATTTCAGTCCACGATGGAGGCAGAAAGACAGCAGGGAAGGCACAGATCAGCCTTAGACTCAAAATGGTGTTTGTAGTTTGATTTAGATACTACGGAGAACTTGTAATATCAAAGAGAATTAATAAATTGTACATAGACAGATGTCCCAAATTGTCACAATATATCTATTGTAAATGTGCCTTTTACTGTTACAAAATTTTTAGTTGTCTCTGCTGTGGAGTTTTGGCTTTGAACGAAGACTACTTCATTTTTCAACTCGTAGCTGATGCTATATCATATTTATTGTGGCAGCTTATTTCTTTATCGTAAGTGCTAAAATTACTGTCAGCCTCTCCATGGATAAGAAAGCACTGAATTTCCCTCTATTAAATATGAGTGCTAAGAACATCTTTATAGATTCTTATTTTCTTCCTCCCCTCTTCCCCCAACACACACATGCACCTCCCCCAAATTATTTATTTTATTTTGTTTTTTTGCAGCAGACCTGCTAGTCTGGTCCTTTTGCTCCTCCCGAGTAGAATCAAGCCATTGTGCCAAACTGTGGTTATCAGAATTGCAGGAAATGAAATCTGGTAATGAATGATGCCTGCTGATTAATGATCTGATAAAGGTAGTTGGTATAGCTGATGTGCATTTATTCATTTAAAAATAGAGCCAATGGACACAGGTCCATTATACATATCTCCTTTGTATTTTGATTGGGTGACTCTCCTGTCTTTCATATGATTCTTTTTAAGACTTTGTAAGCTCTTTGGTGTAAGGATTATGTCTTTCCATATACTTGTACAATGACTAGCACAACAGGGCCCTGAATCTAACTGTGTCCTTTGAGCCCTACTTCCATACAAACATTAATCACTCCTCATAGGAGTGGTTGCAGGAGACAGAATTGAGACCGGTATATGTATTTTACTTGACCTAACCCTCAATATGGATTCAAGTGGGAGAAGGTAAAAGGATAATGCATTACTCTACTGCATTAATTACAGCAGATTTCCTTTTAAATCCTGCAGGCCTACTCCCGGGCCTTATTCACCGATTCCTTGCACTTTGTGTGGTTATTTATACCAGAGCAAAACATCACCAAATCAGGATCATGGCATTTAACACTCACTTTGCACTGATGTAAATAATTACACTAGGTGCCGGACATGGAGATGCAGGCCCTCTGGCCTTACTCAGGCAAAACTCCGTACACCCCTCCATGGCACACCCTCATGCCCTGGGGTGGAACAAATCCACTAGAATTCAACAGAAGAGGTGTTGGTTGGGGAAGTGGGGGGAGAGATAAGAACATGTGGAGGAGTTAGACTGTGATGGTGACAGTCCCCTTGTTCCTGCTTAGATGTTACCAATCCCTCTGCAAAATCTTAGCAGTGTGGCACACAGGTTGCAAAGGGAGCGCGTTTGGCTGTTGCCTGCCCCCTGCAAACTCTTTGATTACCGCTTCCAGCCACCAGTAGCTGAGTCCATTCAGTAGGAAACATGACTGCTGGTCTGGGTTACCCAGCAGTGCAAACTGGTGCTCAATGGAACTTTCTATAACATGGTTGCCTCTATTCTGTTGGCAGCACAGCACTCATGAACGCTGCTCCCCCGCAAAAGGCTCTTCGGGGGGATGGGCAGTTTGCTGTCCTGCCTTAAAACAGGACTTCAAAAATGTTTGAAAATTCGAAATTCGGGATGGGGCAATATGTCAGACATGGGGGTAGGCAGGGCTAGATTTAGGATGTCAGGGATTTGAGAGCTCCCAACCCCTCAGTCTTTCCTTTCCCCCCCTAATTCTCATTTTTCTGGCCCACCTCCTCTAATCATTTCTCCCTCCTAGCAAGTCAGGATGGGGGGCCTATGGTCGGTTCCTCTTTCCTCACTCTCCATCCCCCAGCTTGCCTATCAATACACCCAAACGCCAGCTGACCCACCAGTCCCCACTTATCATAAAGACTTCTTACAAAGGCCCCGCTTGGCTTCAGGTCTTTTGGCTCCCAAGTCCAACTCAGCATGTAGGGTCAGTTCAGAGCAACAAGGACCAAAGGTTTTTAAGACGTATATAAACTGGTACAGTGCAGCCCTGAGAAGAAAGAACAAACAGTTTTCTCTTTTATGTGCCAGCGCTGGACTCTACAGCCGCAGCAGGTGACATCCTGCACAGACTCCAAGGCTAGCTCATGCTAGAGCACTGTGTAGCATAATGTTTAAAGCCCTGGGAGAATCACAGGATCTGTCTCCCTCTCATTCACCCACACAAACATAGGCAGGATTGAACATGGAAAATATCAGGGATAAAAAAGAATAATTTTTGGACTGTGCTGTTGTCTGATAGCAGAGAGCATTATGATGCCGGGGTAACATAAGTGGGGATGCACACTTGCCTGGGAGGGTAAAATGTTGTCTGGAGTTGGAAAGAAAACAAACTCCATTGCAAAGTGTCAAATGCCAGAATCACAGCGTGTGTTTGGGCTGTCGCCTGCTCTTTGAGTACAGCAGATGGCTGGATTCTCTTTCTGATAGAAAAGCTGTTATTTGTACTTCACTCTGTTAGCTAAAGTAGCCATTCTGTGCTCTGCTGAGAAAACACCTTTTGATTAGTTTGCCTCTTATAACTTTGTAGGGGCAAAATGTGGACTGTGCATTAGATAGATATGAGTCTGAGCCACAAGATTCAGAGCTGGCTGTGGATGTTCATAGCTAGCGAAGACCCACTATCTCACCTTCTGTGATGGGGTGTGTACTCCACACTGGCCCAGCAAGAGCTAAGGGGCCACATGGGTCCAAACAACTAATTAGGTTGCAAGCCAGGGAGCTGATTGATTAGGAATAGGCTTGCCTGTGCTGGAATATGTAAGGCCTGTATAAAGCCAGGAAGCTGGCTGCAGGGAAAGGCTGTAGGGAACTAGGCTGCAGTTACATCCTTGAGGGGGCCACTTAGGGATCTGGGGCAAAATCAGTACTTGGTCCTGCTAGTGAAGGCAGGGGGCTGGACTCGATGACCTTTCAAGGTCCCTTCCAGTTCTAGGAGATAGGATATCTCCATTAATTAATTAATTAATTAATTTTATTTACTCCTTCAATGGAGGGAGTTGGAGGCTAGCAAGCCTATAGAGGAAGGAAGGAGCTAGCCAGCCAAGGGAATCAGCAGTAAGGGGTAGGACTGTACAGGACCGTGACTGCTTGTTAAAGGGTCTCTAGGCTGTAACCGAGTGAAGAGGGTGGGCCTGGGTTCCCCTACCAGCCACTGGGCAGTGGCTCAGGTGCTGGAAGTGCCAGCCAGCCAGCAGGTTTCGAAAGACCATGAATTCCTTGGAAGGGGATGACCTTCATGAGCCTGGCTGGAGGGCTAAGCCACAAAGAGGAGACTGCAGACCCAGGAGTGAGTGGGGCTGCAGAGTGAGAGGAGTTAGGGGGAGACACCACCAGAGGGAGAGCATGAGCGGGGTGAGCTAAACCCAGGATGGCCAGCAAGAGGTGCTGCTCGTGGTGAGTGGACCCCGTGACACCTTCCCTCCCCACATAAAGATCAGGGGTGTTTTGATCTTGGTTTTTGGTCTAGGCCCATCTTTAGTACTGCATGCTAGAATTTTAAGCACGGCTAAATGTACTCTCAAATCTATGTAGATTCCTCCATTTGCTGTTTTCTTTAGTTGGCTCAGCTTTTCTATGAGGGTCAACTCATATAAGGTTGGAAAATTAGCTTCATCTAGAAAATAACAGTTCACCAAACCAGCACACTGCTTCACTTGTGATGAGCCACTCATTTTATCCCCTTCTTTCCCCTCAATGTCCTGGTATTAACGATCTGGCAAAAATCAGGTTAGGAATAGTTACCATGGAATTTGCTTTCCTGTTTCATTCTTAGTAAACAGTCACTGGGAAGCTGGAGGGATAACAGTGCCAACCTGTAGGCCCAGTAGGAGAGCCTCAGTGTTCATTTAAAAAAAAATTCTAGCTATTTTCCCTAGGCAGAGAGCCTTGAAAATGACATCAGTTTATATGGCTCTATTAGGATTAAAAGAGTTCCACTTCCACAGCAGAAACCTGGGGAAGACCTCATGGATCCTCCTAATACAAGCCCATCTTGTGAGTCAGTTAAGCTTGAGGGTGAATCATCTTACTAACCCTCCCCTAAATTATTAGCCTGGCTCTGTGTGGACTGGTGTGATCATGGTGCTGGTTATTTTTCAGGGCTGTTCCAAAAATGGTAAGTCCTATTCTGTTTATTAAGTATTTCATCAGTGTCTGGCTTTGTCTACCCTAGCAAATTCAGTGTCTGTTTTTTGGCAATGGTGCAGTTGCACCAATATTAGAAACGGAGCACAAACCAGTGTAGAGGGGGCTCAAGTGAGTTGCAGCACTGTTTCCTGGGCTAATAAGCGGCCCATCTGAAATGCAATGATGTTGCACCTATTGGCCCAGTTGCTGGATTCAGGCTAGTAGGGAAACTGCTTCCTAAAGAGAGAATCCTCCACTCCAGATGAAAACCTAATCCTAGAGTGGGCTGAGCTGTGCCACAATGAAGTCTTTTTGGCAGACAGCTAACCTACACTTCAAACTGGAGGTGTGAATTCCAGCTTGAGGAGACATATCCATGCTAGCTCTGGTCAAGCTAGTGAGCTAAAAACTGAACGTAGCCACAGTGGCACGAGCAGCAGGAGAGGCTAGCTGCCCGAAATAGATGACTAGAGTCTCAGATGGGTACGTACTCAAGATGGCTAGCTCCTCCTGCTGCTTGTGCAACTTCAGCTACATTAATTTTAGCACATTAGGTCAATCAGAGTTAGCACAGGTATGTTTGCTCAAGCTGGAATTTACACCTTCCACTTGTAGTGTAGATACACCTCATGTACTATAAAAGACTGGGCACCAGGCATGAGCTTAGATTCCATGATGATAATACATACCTTAGAAATACCCTTTTGAGGCAATGTGTTATAGGGGCTATGATGTTGGGCAAGTTAATTGCCCTGTGCCTCAGTGTCCCCATCTGTAAAAATGGGGGCTTCCTTTGTGAAGTGCTTTGAGATCTACTGCTGAAAAGAGCTATCTAAGAGCTGCGCAATTCTTAGTGATTGTCCCTCCAAAACTG
This sequence comes from Trachemys scripta elegans, assembly GCF_013100865.1. NCBI lineage: Eukaryota > Metazoa > Chordata > Testudines > Emydidae > Trachemys > Trachemys scripta. Next base: position 308,312,799 of record NC_048298.1, read on the forward strand.
GCTGAGATCTATTGATAGGATGGTGCAAAAGAAACCTGAACTGCTGCTGCCCGTGCATTGAACCCCTAGCATCTCTCACAAGTGCTAAGCAGGAGACACCATGAATTCAAGACTCCTCCTCACCGGACTAAAGGATCTAAGATATATAAAAGCTATGATGTGACTAGATTCTGAGGGAGAATAATGCTGGGTGCACAGTACCACATCCTGCCACCCAATATGTGAAGCAGTACAAAAGGTGGTCTGTGACTCCTGGCAGTAATGTCATCTGCAGGTACCTCTAGCAGGGCAAAGGGGATCAGAAGAAGGTAGGAGTGAACATGGTAAGCTTTGAGCTAAGGGAATAGCAGTAAATTCATGGAGTCGCTTTCTGGCTGGGAACTGGCATGCAGCATGAATTCAACTCATTTTCGTCTGATGCGTCCAGCATGAAAAAATAATTAACTGAAGTGACTGTGAATAATTTAGGTCTCAGCTCAAAAAGACTGAAGTTGTTTGTTGCAACACGTCTGGACTTGCTGCTCAGTTTTTGTTGCTATGGCTGTAATATCATAATGTACTGTGGGCTATGACTGGATGGCAAGTATCCAATTTTTAAAAGAGGTCACTTTCGTTGCTATTACTGATCCTCTTTGTCCACTGATGGACTACTAAGTAATAAGTCCATGTCACAATATAGCAAAGCACCACAGAGCTGGTCATCCATTCTGGATTTTGACCTTTGTAAACTGAAAACATAAGAATTTTCTTTTCCTTCTTTACTGTTTGTTTTGTTATATGGTAGAAAGTTAGATACTGTACATCAAAAGGTGCATGGCATATTCAGAAGTGGGTGTGCATGTTACAAGTGAGTCAGGCACTGTTACTTATGTGACTCAAACAATAACAGAATATTACATCCCAGAATTACAAATAGGATCGCCTTCTCTGTTGAAATGTCCACTGCACCATGTTGTCTATAGGGAGGTGCATTTTGCATGTGTCCTGAAATAGCTTAGTTCAGTCAATACAAAGTCTAATAATTACAGACAGATGGACTTACCTTCATGAATTTCTTGTCTTAGTTTCTAGGGAAGTGGTGGGAAAGCAAGTGTCAGACTGGCATGGGAGACAAATGCACTGAGGTATGGGAAGAAAAAGGAAGAATATTGACAATCACAGAGTACAAAATCCAAGAAATGTATTCAGAATTATAAATGAACAGACAAAAGATAAAAAGTTAAATGGATTTTCTCTAAAGTCCTCGAGATATTACTAGAGATATGCTTATGTGACAGCTGTATTTAAGAAAGGATACAGAAAATGCATGTCTATATATTTGATTTCAGCAAAAGAATCTGGCAACGTTAAATTATGATTTATTGAAAGGTAGTCAACTGAGATTCACAAAAGATAGATCATGACAAATAAATCTTGTGAACTATTTAGAAGGTTTTTTTTTATTTAAGTTGAAAAGATGTGAAGTTAGGTATAACTAGTTTTATGGAAAATGCCGACTATAGTATATTTTAAATCTGTTTTCCCCGAGGCATCATTATATTTCTTCCTATTGCACATTTAGGGCCTGATGAAAAGTTTTCCATTGATTTTTTTTTTTTGTTTCAATGAGCTTTGATCAGGCTCTTACTGTTTAGTTGTCTGTATTGGTTTATAACATTGAATGGTGGCGCTGGGGGTGTCAGTCTTTTATTTTATTTTTAGGGAGGAAATTTCACTTTATTCACAGTTTTAACAATATGGCAATTTGACATGTGAGAAAGTACAGGAAACAAAGGAGCAAAGGTTTCTGTGGAAAAATTCCAACAAAAATAAATTGTGAATTTCATAGATCTCTTGTCAGGCGTGCAGCAGAACTGATATAAAATGACATCTCAGCACTCATTTGTCTTTAGTGAGTTTCCCACATGGAGGAAAAACAAATAAATTGCTTTAGTCATTCTGTTCAGGGTTATCATTATCCGGTTACTTTGTTTTAAACACTTGTTCCATCCTCTTCTTGTCCAATGGATGATACAAAATGCTAAATCAAGTTATCATCTCAAGCTTTTTGATTATTATTATTGTGGTAGATTGACAGACTTGATACCACAAAGCAATTACAATCTATTGCTTGTTCCTGTGGCATGAAAGGAAGGCTCCTTTTGGGTAAATGTAAAATATATTCTTTTCTTTCTATTCTGGGGGGTTCACTGGGTGTGTTCTGGCCATACTAACCTCCCCCATCTCTCCCACTCACACACCTGTCTAGACTGCTTCATTAATTTTCTCCCGCAACATCTGCTACTGTTTCCTCTATCAGGATTCCATTTACTACTATGGCACCATTGCATCTGGCTCCTGACCCAGAACGTAGATAGCAGTGCACACATTGTCTTCTTTTAGTGCACCATAGAAAGCTACAGCATAGGCCAAAGATATTATCTTTCTTTCCACTTGGCAACAGATTGCCAGGCTGTTCTCCTGCAGTTCTTCTGCAAAATGGGAATATCTTCTTCAAATTCTGGATTCACCATCCTCAGTCTAAAACACGTCATCTTGCTAATCCGAAATTCATTTTTTGTACCAAATTTTAGACTCTGCATGCTACCTATTTACTTCAGTGGGTTTTGGCTGAGACTTTCTATCCTCTCTCATATGCTATTGAGATGTTAACTTCTTCCTCTGCTCTGGGAACGATACCAGCCTTAATCACCTTTCTGTTAATTTTTAAGGAAGCACCTTTGGGCCATCTGACCCTTAGTCTTGGGAGAAGCTCTATGTAAACCTCCACAAGCTATATCATTACCAGGAGTCTGGTGGCACCTTAAAGACTAACAGATTTATTTGGGCATGCTCGGGGGTTGCATAACTAGTTAGTTATGTGACCCCCGAGCATGCCCAAATAAATCTGTTAGGCTTTAAGGTGCCACCAGACTCCTTGTTGTTTTTGTAGATACAGACTAACACGGCTACCCACTGATACTTGAAGCTATATCATTGTCATCTTACAAATCCCTCCTTAAAATTCTCCTTTGACTGTGATGCCTACAAAAAAAATGACAATAGCTGAGCAGTTGATGTGCAGTAACCTATCGCACTGACCAGTATTGTTTCATTGTTTCCTTGTGCTCTCTGATCTGTTTCGTGTGTGTGTGTGTGTGTGTGTGTGTGTGTGTGTGTGTGTACAGCACCTAGGACAAAGGAGATCTGTGCCAGGTGATAGGGCTCCTACGTGCTCATGAGTAATAGGCTGTCTGGAAGACATGATCAAATTTGCCTGCTATCGCCTGGAAATATTATCTACAAACAATATGACAAGCTTCCTGAACGTCTCCTCTGCAAGTCTGTCATGAAGAGAGAGGGTTTTTTTATTTATCTGTGATATTCTGGCTCAAAGGCTCTCATGTAAATTAAAATAACAAAGAAACACACCTTTCAATTTAGGTGCCAGCAGCTTCTTCATGGAAGCTATTTGTATTTTGTCTGGTAATGACAGCAAATTGCCTTAGCTTGATTCTGTCTGAGAATTCTTTGAATATCAGGAATTTCCATTCCACTTAGTAATTTTCTCCATGTCGTACAATATGGTACAAAATCAAAAATTAAGATGCTCATGTACTACAGTACTAATTAGCCAGGAAGCTTGAAGATTTGGTTATATGACCTGATCTGAACTTGCCTGAATTTTGGGGTCTTTTGTGTCTGTAACTGAATCCTACAAATAATCTCTATTTAAAATAAGGATCTGGGCCGAATCCAAGCACCCTGTGAACCTGGGTTTCTTTAGCTATGGAGCTACATCTGAAAGTTTACAGTCCAAACCCATATCCAGTTATTTTAAAATGTTTTATCATTGATTCTATGTGTGTGTGCGTGCATAGTGCCGGCCTTTCTGGTTTCACCACCTTGTGTCTGATTCTCTTCATTTACATTGGTTTTACATTGGCATAATCTTTTGAAAACAATGGAGTTTATTCCTGATTTACACCAGGCTTCTCCTGAGTTATACCACTAAGAGAGGAAAATCGAGTCCATCTATTTGGGGGCATTATTATTTTCATTCTTTGTGATCAGAGCAGAAAACGTTTTGTTAGAAAGTTTAGTAACTTGCCAGTTTTGCACAGGAGAACTTTGTTTGGGAACAGTCAGAATTCTAGATCCCAGAAGAATGGAAAAGTTTATGGCATTTCACAGGTCACCCACTTAATTTAAATCTCATGTTTAGTTCAACCTCCTTTGCAATTGGCAAGCAGGTTTTGATGTTAGTTTTAAAACTTCTGCTGGTTTTGACTTAAGGAGAAAACACAGTGCCTTATGACAAGCTGGTCTGATCTATCTTCTGTGCTTATCACCAGTAGCACAGTGATGCAGACTCCATTTTCAGACAGCAATAATGAAATGCACCTGTACAGAAGGTTTCCCACATCTGCCAAGGCAAAAACAGACTCTGGGGTGTGTCTGCTTAGTGCACATAGTGTTACCGTTACTGATAAATTAGGAGCCACTCATTTCAAATAACTCATTTATTTTACATATTCAGTGTATGCCTTCCATCCTTCCCCACTCTGAACTTCAACTACAGATCCATGGACAACACATGTAAAATGACAGTCATCTTTCTAAATATACATATTCAGGGAGATGTCACTATTTACAAATCCCAGTAAGCTCTGTAATATGTACACATACCTATATTTTCAAACTTGCTCTACTTGCAGTCTGCTGCATATAGCAAGGACAGATGTGGATGAGTAGAAGTGGATGAGTAGCACTATTACTAAAAATGTCCAAAGAATCTAATGAAACACAATTTCTGAGTAGAGGGGACCATACAATAATATCTGTATGGCTCCAAATCTCAAGAACATCTTGTAGGAAAAATTCTGATGAAACACTTTGCTGATTTATCAAATGTTTTGTGGAGAAGGTTCAATTTCCCCAATGTTCTGACAGAACCCAGGCAGGTTTCCAACAGAAACCTGCCTGGTTTCCTGCCAGTTCTTCTCTTAAGGAACCCTTCTGATAGGCTGATGGGAAGCCAGGAGCCTGAGAGTCCTGGATCCCAGGCTGCCAGGACTGTGGTTCTTTGGCAGCCCAAACTCCCAGGGCTTCAAGGGTCCTCAGCTCAGGGGCAGCCCACCAGGTGAACTGCCTCAGACTTGGGGTCTCCAGGGCTTCCAGGGTCTGCTGCTCCAGGGCAGCCAGCCCAGGGGGACTGCCCCAAAGCTGGGGGTCCATTCCCTTTCATGGAGGCTTTCATTTTGGGGGCTTTGTTCCAAATTGGAATGAAACCAGATTTCAAAATATCAAAATCCTCCATGAAAGGGAATTACCTTTCTCTGCCCACATCCTAGCAATACACTTCTGACACCATGTAATAAGACTGTGACACACACACAACTTCTAAGAGATTGAACCTTATTTCCTAGCCCCAGCCACCTGACCTGGGTCAATGTTACAAAGGTTAACACTTCACCACAGGACAGTACACAGCATAGATTGATTACAGGGGCTACTGTGACAGGAGAAGAAGGTGCTTGTGAATGTTACTATTTGGGTGTCCATTATCAAGAGAGGCTCCTACGCTATCTATCATTTTGATGATGGTTGGTCAGACATCCTGTGTTGAGGGTGATGGAATAGGGTTGGTTATTTCTCCTCTGTACTTCTCTTAACCCATTAGAGTTCCTGCCTACTCTCTGGTTTTGGTTTCAGCCAACTGCTCTTCAGCCAAGAGTCTTGTTCATGCTGGTTTTAGCAGCGTGGTGTTCAAACAAATGTACACAACATTCTTAGTCTGTCATTTGGCAAAGTACTGAAAGTGCTGGGGAATGTTTACACATTTCAATAAGAAAAAAATGTGTTTGCTCATGAAGAATTACAGCCATTGCTGTTACACAGGCATAGTGACACATTATGCAAAGTACCCCTACTGAGGCTGAAATCAAAGAGCTATGCTAACAAACATTGGGTTACATGCTCTGGACTGGAGATGTGCTATTTATGTGCACCATTTCTTATCGATAACAGCGACAAATTGGGGAAACATTAGGTAGGTTTTTGAAAATTAGCTTATGTGGGATGTTTTTAAAAGAATGTATTGTTGTAACAAGCTGTGCGTCCAGTTTTTACTGCCATTGAAATAAAAGGGAAAACTCTCAGGGCAAGATCTTTGGCTATGCCTGAATGGTGCAAAGAAGGAGGTTGTGGAGGGGGGCAGAAGAGAGGAAGTAGGATCTGGGCCTTGTTGTACTCAGTGATGTAGGATTGGGCCCCCAAATCCTCATGTGTTCTCCTTTCCATTAATACAAAGAATAGGGAATAATTTCCTATGGATAGAAGCATTTCTTATATAATATTTATCCAAACCTTCCTTTTAAGTTGCTGGTGTTTATTATTTTGTCCCTTGGAAATAAGGATTTGATTTTGGCATTGTTTTTGACGCAGCAGCTGTCTGTGCACGTGTGTAAACAACATAGTGCTACAAGATATCAATGCTCCATTGCATTCCAGCAATGACCTTTGCTATATGTCATGCATTATTTTGCTCAGCATTCTCTGTTCTTTGCGCTTGATCTATTAATCCTCTGTGACTCCAACAGTTCATGTTGTACGACCCCATCTGGATCAAAATCTGTTGTATGTCTCTCCCAGTGCATTGCAGAAATCAGTCTTGATGTGGGAGGAACACCTGATTTTTCTGAGATGTAAGAGATCCCAATTTTAAAGTGGGAAGGAAATTCTTTCCCATGCATTTACTCATTTAAATTCAGTAGGAAATTATAGCAGATATCATTGGAAAACTGCTGTTTACTAGTTTCATTATAGGCTGAGGTCTGTTGATTCCGAGTGGCTGATAGTAAGTGTGGTTACACAGGCAGTTGAAGTCACAAAGAGGTCAAAGCGAGAGACATTGAAGAAATGAGGTTGATGGTAACGTTTTCACCCAACAGAATTTGTAAGAATATATAATAGGAAGGAATGTTGACAAAAACATCTTTAACATGAACATTATATAAAATGAGTAACATACCCATAACCACAGGATGTGTGATCTGCAGTTTTTGAGAGGCACCAGATCATGGTCTAGTACAGTGGTTCTCAATCAGGGGTCCGGTTTTCAAAAAGGTTTCAGGGGGTCCACCAAGCAGGGCCAGCATTAGACTCGCCAAGGTCATGGGCAGAAAGCTGAAGCCCTACCGCATGGGCTGAAGCGTGGAGCCCTGGGTCCCGCCACCTGGGGTGGAAGCCAAAGCCTGAGCAATGTAGCTTTGCAGGGCTCCCTGTGGCATGGGGCCCCAGGCAATAGCCCTGCTTGCTATCTCTTAACGCCGGCCCTGGCTTTTATATGCAGAAACCCAGCAGTTGTGGCACAGGCAGGCTGTAGCGTTTTTCTAGCATCTTGGAAAGGGGGCCGGGAGGCTCAGCAAGAAAAAGGTTGAGAATCCCTGGTCTAGTGCACAGGTCTGGGAGTTAGAAGACTGGGGTTCTATTCCTAATTCTGCAATTGGCTCACTGTGGGGCCGATCCTAAGCCTATTGAAGTCAATGGAAAGCTCCCATTTTTTTTCAGTGGGCTCTGGATCAGGCCCTGTATGACCTGGGCAAGTTATTTAGTTTCTCCATCTGTACAACAGGGATAATACTCACCCACCTTTGTAAAGTTCTTTGAGATCTTCAGTGTTCTACTAAATATTAATTTGAATCACTTCTTTTAACACCAGCTTTGCTGCAACTGGGCTTGGCCCACTATAGTTATAGGATGACCCCTGCCTGTGTTCTTTGCTACATTTTTTTTATATTTGGCTCCCCCTCAATTATTTTCCAATGTTGTTAAGCACTCCCTGACGTACCAAATAAACAGGATTGAGGATTACTGTTGTAACTGTTTTTTTCTCCAACATTTCTGTTGGTTGCAAGGCTTCCTTTAAAAAAATATTAATAAATAACAAGTTTATTTAAAATCTTTGCTAATGGCAGGATCTGGTTTGCTCTTCTCTATTAAGTTGTTTACGCCGAAGGTGGCATTTGTCTGCTATCAGTACAGAGATTTTTTAATGCATTTTCCCTGGTACCAGAGGTGTTCAGGCTCATCAGTTGTTGCGAAAGGTGAGAATGGATGACTACAGGACCATTCTCTCACCTCTGGTGAGCTAAACAACTTCTATATATCCTAATTAAGAAATATCACTGACTTGTGGTATAATCTCTGTTAGGAGTATTTGTCGTTGCTCTCTCTTTTTTAATGGGATATACAGACATCTATTGGAAATTAAGCTACTCATTTTCCATATGGACATCCACATTGTTTAACACTAGTTCTCTGTTAAATAGATCTCCTTTGAACATGAGCTAGACTTGGTTTTCATTAATTGTATATTGTAATAATAGTGTTTACAATTAAAGGAAAACCAGAACTAAGGAGCAAATATAAGAGAAGGTTACATGTTTGGTTTTCAAATATATGTTGTTTTTTATTGCATTTGATATGAAAAGCTGCCCTGCCTGGTGATGGCTATCAATATTTGTGAGTCCCCTGCGCTTGGGGGACCTGCTTTAATCCTGAGGAAAATAACTTAAATTCTGATGTGGGAATGCTCTAGCACTTAATAACCTACCTATCAGGGTGTTGTCAAGGTTAATTAATGTTTGTGTACAGCACTTTGGACAAGGGAAATGCTGTACTGTATACATGTTAATTATTATCATTGTTCTTTAAATAAGTGCCATTTAGCATAATATAAGTAACAGTCAGAAGCAACTAAATACCAGGAAACAATAAGACAGGAGAATTTGACAAAATACTAGAGATATAACTGTCCATTTTTTCAAAAGATCATTGAAGAATCTTCTGGGTTTGGGAAGAATTTTGAGACCACAATCATGTTGTATAGATCAGTCCAGTCATTGGAGGATGATTCAGGGTCTGAAAATATACAGTACGGACCATATTGTGTATGCAAGAGAAACAGAGTGAGATTCAAGACCTGGAAGTGTGCAAAATGGACTGTATGAATTGGAGGACATAAGAGCCTGATCAAGTTAAGAGGACTGTGATGTCTGGTGCCCTGTGTGTATGATTCAGTAGTTAGAAGTATGCAGTGTGGACAGTATTTTGTGGGTGCACATACTTGTGTCTAATTCAGATTTTGGAAGTGTGCAGAATGGGCCATTCCATATAGATATTGGTATGTGTGTATCAAGCTGAAGTTTGTAATATGGACCAATCCATTTGTTTGGGGAGTCCATAACTATTCCACATGACTCATATGAGGTGCGGGGACAAAGGTTGCCCAATACCCACATCTCTCGTTGCTGTTGAGTTGGAAAGAAAAGGGAAAATTGAAAATAGGTCATCTCCTTCCACCCCCTTCCCTCTTCCCTTTCTTTTCCCCAGCACTGTTTCCAAATTAGACAGGACTTTGACTTACATGTTTAAAATTCATGCCACTTTGCTAAACTTGTGGTAAACCATGTCTCTGGGGTAAACCACAGCTTTGAAGATAGAAAATTCTTGAAAACATCATTTCATTGGCATCGCTAGTACATTTTACAAGCATTAGATCTGGGATTCAAGTTATTTTGCCAGCAATCTTAGTTTGCTAAACTAATAAACATTTGGGAAAAAGATAACCCTCCCACCAAGTATTAATGATAAAATAAACATAAGAGGCTGCTCAAAATACCAATTTGTAAACAACCTAAACCACTTGAAAAAATATGGTTTCTGTGTTTGTGTTTTCTATGTTTCAGGAAATGTACTACATACATCAAAAATAATCAGACATGATATAAGATAAATGCTAAAAGCCCGATAACAGTAATGCAACATTAAGATTGAAAATATAATCACAGAACGTGAAGGGGACAATGGAATTCTGTGCAAGAAGTGGCATTTGTTTCTATATAAAAGATTTTGCCAAACAATCTGTATTGTATTGTCTGATGGAGTTATAACATTACTGGACAAACAGAATGAAGTAAATGAAATATCTTTGGATTAGCAAATCAATTGATACAGTATTATACTCTCAAAGGATAATCAAAAATGGCTTGGAAATGAACAACATCACATGGATTGAAAACTGGCTGAAGAACTATAAATAAAGAGTTATGATGAATAGCAAAGCATCCAAATGGAGCTGCCTACAGAGGTACTGCAGAGAACAACTTTACTAATGATCTAGTCAAGAAAGTAAATGGCATGCTGATAAATTGTGTAGATATTACTAAACAGATGTTGTAAAAAGTAATGGGAAAAGAGAAGATCCAAATAGAAAATTTAGAAACATGAGCAGAAAATAAAATGAGATTCATCTTGGAAAAATACAGTCTATTACTTCTAGGGAAAATATTCCTGAACATATGAGAGGAAGAGACCTGGGAGGCAGATATGCTGAAAGATGTAGGGAGATAGTGGAATCGTCAGATCAAAGCAAAATCAATACTCTCAGAAATTCCAGAATGCCAACATGGAGTCCCATCCCATTTGTCCTTCATGGATGGAAGTACATCATTCACAGCTATTTGACTTTACTACATTTCTTTTTATTTTTACATTTGTTATAATATCAATAACATTCACAGAATGTGCATTTTTACTCCAGTAACTGTCTGTAACCACTTTAAAAATGAATGTCAATACTTTATTAGTCACCATAAACATAAGCATGTTTCCCACACTAGTCATAATAAAACAGTCCAGGATTGTAAATTTTGCCAATTTGAGCCTCTCCTGAAAAGTGCTGAGTGCCCATTCCAACCATTGAGAGCAGAGGATGTTCAGCAATTTACAAGATCAGATACATAGTGTGCAACTTTCACTTGACTATCTGCAGCAATAACCATCAGACATCAATCCGCTGTACATCAATCAATTTGTATAATAAAAAATAATTGTATTTATAATGGAAGTCTTTCAGAGATGTCATCTAGGTATTAATTTAGTAAAAGGATACTATTATTTCTTAACAAAGTGGTTTTTCCATTGACATATCTCACAGTACTTCCAAGTGATGAGTGGAAAAGGCTGCTTATAGTAATCGGCATGATCAGATTGTTACCTGTCTGTCTCTAGCTTTCTGACATAACTATCTGAGATGGAAAGCAACTGTTGCTTTCTGAAGCACCTGCATGTTATTTATCAGCTAATGTTAGGCCCTTATATTCCAAACAACAATAAAACAACTGAAATCATGAATGTGCAAATCAAACATAACCTTAGCCACCCTCAAACTCTTATGCAAATAGTTTTAAGAAATGTTTATTTTTGGTTATGCACTAAGGATGGACCAATATTCTGGAACATTTTCAGCTCCAATTTTGTTTGTATTGTTTGTTTATAATTATTTGGGGCCACTGAGTGGAGCCAGCCAATTACAATTGCATCAGAAGATATTTATCTTCCCTGCCAGGCACCAAAGATACAAGTTAGCAGCTGGAATTATGAGCCCCTTGGTTTCAAAGGGAAGGAGCTGACAGCAGGGAGTTCTCAAAAACCTGAGTTCCTTGGTTTTGGATTTCATTGATGACCTGACTTGTGGTGTTTGGGTTTTTTTAAGGCATGCTACATGTCCCATCTATTTTTTACCAGGCTTTTGAGAGAGATGAAAATCATAAAGTGGCTGTATTATTTTTAGGGGTGATGGGGTACTGAAATGAGCAGTGGGGACAGCACCTCCACCATTGGATAGTGCATTCTCTTTCTCCGAGTGTTAAGTTGATGTATCTGACCTGTGGTGGGGGGGTTAGCAGGAAGTTCTGTCCTGCCTGTCTGTGCTGGAGTTGGTATGTGCAGTGTTCCAATAAATCCCTGTAAGTGAGTATTGCAACTATTGGCAGTGACTTCAAGATGGCAAGACCACTTTTTCCTGAGAAGAAAATTACTTGGTCACACGGAGGAGACTGGAATCTGAGTATCTGACAGACTTTGAGCTGTTGTTCCTGGGAATGAGTGGTCTAATGAGAGAACAGCACAGTATCTAGCAGTGTTTTGTGTGTGGTGTTTTTTGTTTGTTTGGATGGTGATGCCAAAGAATTTTACCAGGACCTTAGCCAGGTCATCAGGCAATAATACCCTTATGGATGAAAGGTTGCTGCAGTGAATCTATAGGAGTGTTTGAAGCTACAAATACCCAGTCAGGATTGCTGTTTAGCAGAACCCTCTTTCAAGCTGGACCAAAGGGTGAGTTCTGGGTAAGAGCAATTAATGTGACTGATCAGGAAATGCAGAGAATCGTGGATCTTATAGACAGTTAGGTGAATACTTATATGACTGATATGATTGAGGATTGGCCCTTTTGAAATACCAGAAGAAATGGCAAAACAGGATGTGGCAAGGAGAACCCCTGCATAGTTATTTGGGTGCATTGCAGAGCCTGTTTGATGGGGTTTTCTCTGCACCACCCAGGCCAGGAGATGGCTTGAGTGAAGCAGAACCTGCTGCACCAAAACTGGAACTGTCAATACAGTGGGCCTATGTCCAGTGGCAAGCCATGAGAGAATCCTGTGTGAGAAGTCAGTTTATAAACTGTTTAACAGGGGAACTTCAATGACTTGCAGGTGAAGGAAGATAACAGTGGATAAACCTCTGGACCAGAGTTATATGGAAAGTTCAAAATGTGAAAGAAGAAATTGGAGTTTCCTTAAAGGTATCAGATGTTAATTCCCAACCCCAGAGTGATTCCTTTGCAGTTCTTCAAGAAAAATTGCTAGGGAAGTGGCTAAAAAATTGGAAGAGGCCCAGGTCAGATGAGAGACTGTTTCTCGAGTGACTCCTAGGCCGGACTATATTTGCAGGAGATGTGGAGGCAAAGGCCATTGGAGACAGAATTGCCCAAGCAGAGGGAAGCCACACCAGGGGAAACTAGAAGTTGCTGATGCAATGGGGCCACCATCAGCAACTATTAGAACAGCCCACGTGAAGAGCTGCCCAGATACTTGTTAATATGTGTCTGGAAAAATTGATGGTTGGAAAACCACAATGCTGTTGGACACAGGGTCTGAAATAAGTTTGATCCCTGAAGAACACCCAGGGCCCAAGAGGAAGACAATTTATACTGCAGGAGTTAAGTTAGTGACTGCAGACAACAGGAGAAATCCAGCTTCCACTGAACTTGGGATCTTCGCTACTGAATGGATTTTTGTTGTGGTGACTATTTCTAGTGATGTTGAATTGGGAGTGGATTTCATCCAAGGGAATCACAAAAACCTCTTCTGGTATTAAAATAGAACACGAGTCCCTGGACAATATTCAGATACCACTGCTGGAAGTGAGGGACAAGTTTTGAGGCCTGAGAGGTGCCTCTCTCATGCCTACAGAGTGATAGAGTAACTGCTCCCTGTGGTGGCTCAGAATAAAGTTGTGGTGAAGCCAGGTCATCAGGCAATAATACCCTTATGGATGAAAGGCTGCTGCAGTGAATCTGTAGGAGTATTTGAAGCTACAAATACCCAGTCAGGATTGCTGTTTAGCAGAACCCTCTTTCAAGCTGGACCAAAGGGTGAGTTCTGGGTAAGAGCAATTAATGTGACTGATCAGGAAATGCAGTTAGTGGAAAAAATCAGATCATTTCAAGGTAGGTGGTATGTCAAAGCCTCTCACAGAGACAGAAGTCAAGAGCTGTGACGCAGCCTAGTCAATAAAAGAGCTAAGGGTTGATTTGACAGAAGCAGCTGTAGAAGGCAATGAAAAGACGTGATTACAACAGCACCTCTTACAGTATGCTAGTATCGCTCCAAGAATAGTGAAGAGCTTGGGAGATATGATGGGGGTTAACACTGGATTGTGCTTAAGCCAGGAAGTGCTTCTGTGCGTCAGCCCCAAATTGGATTCCCCTGGTGTATCAAGTAGCAGTGAAAGAGAAACTAAATTGCATACTAGGGGTGGCTTGACTGAGCAATCTACATCTCCTTAGGAATCCCCTGTTGTAATTGTGAAAAAGCCCAATGAAGACTTGAAGATATGCATTGGCTACAAGAGAATTAATTCACAGGCAGTTCAAGGTAGCTACCCACTTCCTCACATAGCAGACACCCTGGATAAAATGTCAGGAGCAAAATAATTTAGTAGTTTTGATTTGGTATCTGGATACCATCAAATTATAGTGGCACCTGGTGACTGAAAGAAAACTGCCTTTGTGACACCCTATGGCTTATTTCAATTCTGCAGAGTGCCTTTTGACTCATGAATGCACCAGGGACATTCAAAGGGTAGTAAATGATCTAACACAATTTTTGAGAATTCGAGACCTGTTCATGTACTTAGATTACTTCTTTGGTTTCCACAAACCATGAGAGGAACATTTGGTAGAAGTGAAAAGGATTCTAATTTTTAAGGAGTCAGAGTTTAAACATGCGGGAAACAAATGTCAGTTTGCGATGAATCACATCTCTTTCCTAGGACATATAGTCAATGAGGATGGGTTGGAATCCCAACCACAGAAACTGAATATTATCAGGGACTGGAGGGGTCCTACAACCCTGAATCAGGTACAATGGTTTGTAGGCCTCTGTGGATTCTACAGGAGATTTGTAAATAAATAGATTACATTGAGTGGGGAATACCATTATACCCGCTAAGTAAGAGCGACATTGTACAGTGCTTTGTACAGCAAAAAGCATTTGAGTAATTGAAAAGGACGTCTAAACTATCTTGTGCTTAAATTCCCAGATCCATCCTATCCATTCGTGGACTGAAGGATGCCTGTGGAGTTCGATTCACAAATTGTCTGAATATACATTTGTAACCCTTCTGCCAGGCCAAGTTGATAGCAGCAAGGGCCGGGTTCAGTACATGGGGTCCCCTCCCAACAACGTAATGCAAAACCAACTTGAGCTCCCACCCAGTGACCTGGGAAAATCACACACCCCTGGGCACCTCGAAGAGGCAATACTTCTCCTCTCACAAGCACAGAATCTCAGTGTAGCAGAAAATGTTTAATAACATGAGGTAAACGACATCAGCATTAAATTGGGAAAACACCACAACTAGAGTTCATAGACCAAACCATGAGCAAAGACCCACCCCAGCAAATTGGGCCATGTCCTTTCCCTTTGGTTCTTGAATCCAGCAACCCAAAAATCACCCAAAGTCCCCACAATCCAACAACCCAAAAGTCTCTGTCCCTGGTCAGTGCAGCCCCACAGTTCAAAAGTTTATCTGTAGGGTTTTACCCCCCCCCAGCCTGGGTGGAAATGGGGGAGGGGAAAGGGGAGCACACAGGGTGTTCAGGGGCACCTTAGGTGGTCCGAGGCCGACTGCCCCCCTCTCCGTGGGGTTCTGCTGCAGCCTTCACCACGAGCCGCTCCACTCCACCAGCTGTCCCATGAACCACTCCACTCCACTCTACTGCTCCAGCCGTCCCCGCAAGCTGCTTAGCTCCTCTCTGCCAGCCACTCTACCAGCTGTCCCATAAACTGCTCCGCTCTGCCAGCCACTCCACCAGCTGCTCCACTCTGCCAGCCACTTAGCAATATAGCTTCAGGCTCCCACACTAGTTAACACAGCACTCAGTGATCTCAGCTCTTAGTAACCTTAGCTCTTTAGTGATTTCAGCTTGTAGTAGGGGAACCCCAGTGCTGGTGCACCATTGGCCCAAAGTGAATTCAGCTCAGCAGCCTGTAACTAGCTCCTAATGGAATCAAAATTAACTCTGACATTCAACAGTGGAGAGAGGAGGAGGTACAATTGGTGTTTCAGGCTCACAAAGGGGGTCAGCACTCCCAGGTACAAATAGTTGCCCCCAACCTCTCTCAATTCACTGGGTTTTGGAACCCATGTCCCTTGTCTAGCGAGTGCTACTTAGTTGATGGTGAGACCCTCTGTCATAAAACAGTCTCGTCGTCCTTGATTCACATAATCAGAGTAACACTTTATTCCTCCTGCCCCGATAACAGAGAAACTGGGGATCCCACAGCAGCCAAAGTGACCATTTTGGGCTGCTCTGGGCTCATGCTAAGCGGGGTGGGTGTGCCTATGCAAACAAGATCAGCCCCTGAAGTTCTTTTCCACACTCACCACAATTCACCACCAGATGTCAGGGTAGAGCTCATCCTGACTCTGCTTACACATTCACAGCTCACCATAAACCTGGAAAGCAAAATGAGATTCCAGATGCTTTCAGCCGTGTCAGGGCAGTGAGAATAGACTCAGCCTGGTTTTTTGAGGACATCTGGCAAGAACTATCTTAGGACCCTAGGTTATGTTCAATGTGCCAACAGATTTATCAGAGGAGACCCATTCTGGGGAGGTTCAATGCAATTCAGGAATGATTATCAATTGATCCAGGTACCCAACTTGTTGGCATATGAAGGTAACAGGAATGTCTTTCCAGCAATCTTACAGAGAACGGTATTGGAGTGTCTTCATGATCATAAAGCAGCAGGCCACCTGGGGTATGAAAAAATACTGAGGCAGGTATCCAACAGATTTTTTTTTCTTTTTTTGGTTGGACATGCCTGCAATCGCTAAGGACTGGATATTTTCCTATCTGACCTGTCAAGAAAGGAAAGCACTGGCAAGGAGAGGCAGAACTCCTTTAGGGGAAATGCCCCAACCTACTGAGCCCTGAGAGTTCATACAGATTGATTTGAAAGGCCTACTACCAGAAACATCACCTGGAAATTGGTATTTGTTGGTAGCATATGAGGCCTTCTCGAAGTATGTGGTGGGCAGCCACTGAAGGAGATAAAAGGACTTTAACAGTTATAGCTGCTTTGATGAAACATGCAGTGTTGCAGTTTGGCCCACTAAGCTGCATCTGTGGTGATCAAAGAAAGAATTTGAATTGGGTACTACACAACGCTTGCTGATAATTCCAGATAACCAAAGTGAGGACCACTGTCACCTACCCTGTGAGTAATGGGGGAGTGGAAAAAGTAAACTGCACCATTGGATCTATGCTTAGAGTCCGTGAAGGTCGACAACACTGGGATATGAAGACACCTTTTGCTGTCTTTGCATATAACATATAACACCAGCCAGGTCTCAACTATCCATTACTTTCTTACCAGAATCCAAAAATAAATCTCATAAACCTGTGACTTGATGTTCAGGCAGCAAGAACTGGCAAGACACCCTGCACCTACACAGTTGAGAGAGATTGTGAAGTCTTATATCAGTAAACTGAGGAAATCATTCCAGATGGTGGAGGAATCGATAAGCCACAAGAAACCAGGAAAAAGGAATGACTTGCATCTGAAGAAGTGAGGTTCTTACCCACGAAAGCTTATGCTCCCAATACTTCTGTTAGTCTCAAAGGTGCCACAGGACCCTCTGTTGCTTTTTACAGGAAAAAGGAAGGAGAATAAGGTGTGGCTACACACCTGGAAAAAGCAGCCTGGAAAAAAATCCCAAACTTACTCCTTTTTGGCAGGGATCTTACACATTAAGTAACAAACTAAACAACTTATCCTTGCTGCTACCCTCTGCCATGTACATTGGCCAAACCGAACAGTCTCTACACAAAAGAATAAATGGACACAAATCAGACGTCAAGAATTATAACATTCAAAAACCAGGCGGAGAACACTTCAACCTCCCTGGTCACTCAATTACAGACCTAAAAGTTGCAATTCTCCAACAAAAAAACTTCAAAAACAGACTCCAACGAGAAACTGCAGAATTGGGATTAATTTGCAAACTGGACACCATTAAATTAGTCTTGAATAAAGACTGGGAGTGGATGGGTCATTACACAAAGTAAAAATGATTTCCCCATGCTAATTTTTCCCCTACTGTTATTCACACCTTCTTGTCAACTGTTGGTAATGGTTATCCTATTATCACTACAAAAGTTTTTTTTCCTCCTGCTGATAATATCCCACCTTAATTGATTAATCTCGTTATAGTTGGTATGGCAACACCCATTTTTTCATGTTCTCTGTGTATATGTATCTTCCTACTGTATTTTCCACTGCATGCATCCAATGAAGTGGGTTTTAGCCCATGAAAGCTTATACCCAAAATAAATTTTAGTCTCTAAGGTGCCACAAGTATTCCTCGTTCTTTTTCTGATACAAACTAACTCGGCTACCACTCTGAAACCTTTTGTTTTTTGTATCACATGGAGAACTGGTGCACAGATTCATTGACAGAAAGGGCTCAACTGCCATTTCAGAGTGATGCAGAAGAGAATTTGGAGGTACTCGACCAGGTTCCTATGATTCATGGTTGGAGATCGCCAGCCAGTTACAGAAGAGGAATTGCCAGAGTGTCCTCAGAACCTCAACATACTGGTTCAGTAGACAGTCTGTCCACAACAAAGAGGCCTGACCTGGCAAACGCTGCCCTCGCTGCTGATCTAGATCCAACTATGAGTGATGTCTCCCTCACTGAATATAGGACTTGAGCAGGCAGACCAACAGGAAACCTGAATGGATGGCAGACTGCCTGGATTCCTAGGAGTTGTTGTTTTAAGTTCTTATTTTAATTAGAGGGGGGGAAGTTGTAACAATCAGTATAGATAGAACCTCCGGCAATAGATGGTGTTGTACCTTTATATTATTGTTAAGTTGTTATCTTGTGTGTGATGTTATGTTTTTATCTGATCTGGGGTTTTAGCTGAAAGTTCAGTCCTGCCTGTGTGTGCTGGAGTTGGTAGGTACTTCAGTGTTTCAATAAATCCATGTGATTCCATAAAGTGAGTACAATATATTCTTCTATGCTCTGTGGTTCAGTGGGTTGATCAATTTTGTTATGTAGGCAGGCTTGATTTGATGGATTGCACATTTTACATTATGTGCAAGAGCCTGGAGTTTTAAAGAGGTGGGTTTTTTTTGTTTGTTTTTTTTTAAACAAGTCAAACCACATACATTAACTCTTTAAATCGTGACTTGCTGTGCAGGGAAGGTGTTTCAATGTCCTGTGAATTTTACAGTGTCACTAATAAAAATATGCTACAGGATGCTATAGTGAAGGTCCAGACTCCATGGGCCTACTTCTCATCTTCATTAAGGCCTCCTTACACCTCCTGGCAGTGTAAATGGGACTTAAAGGAACCCCTAATTAACAGTCCCTTTACACTGCTAATGGGAGCGAAAGGGTTCGTAGTGTAAAGGAGAAGCAGGCCTTGTATCTGACAATAGCAACTACTGTATAATACTCAGTACTGTGGAATTTGCAATGTAAACTAGTCACACTATGGAATTCACACTTTTATTATTATGCCAATTGAAACCCTCGAACTAAAACAAAAAGGGCCATTTCCTCAGCTGGTGTAAATCAGTGCGACGCCTCATTATCACTGAAGTCAATGGAGGTATGCTGACACACATCAGCTCAGGATCTGGCCCACTGCTTCTTTTCAAATGTGGCTGTTACACTAGAATCTTCTGACTTACATTTATTCCACCATTAAGGAAATGTAATTTATGAAAATCCTGCAAATAAAAAGTGAAGCAGAGGTTTCCTGGAACATTTTTAATACGTTTGTGCTCGGGTCTGGAAGAGATACGGGTGACAAACGAAAGACAAAATTGAAAAGGTTTGGATCTGACTCACAGCTTGGTATATGAAATAATATCGCTTTGGTAGCTTTCCGCTTTTCCTCAGTGATGCAATAAGGTGACATTGAATTATGGAATCCTTCAGCAAATAATGTTACGAAGCATTATATAAAGTACTGTGCTAAAAAGCGGATTATGTGACATCATTGCCAGTTCTGTTGAACATAGCTGTTGAACATAGAAGTGTTTTGATGATATGAAAAATGAGGGATTATGTCATACTGCAAACCATTAACAAGCCTGCAAAGTGTAGGATATACATTTACATGCACTTTCATTACAGTTCATTTGAAAGGAATTTTTGCAGACTTTTGATTCCTTAAAATTGGCCTCTTAAGCACATGACTTGGCCAGAATCCATAATTTACTGATTTTCCTGACAGGCTTCTGGAGATCAGCATTTTCCACTGATCTATATTTCTTCTAGCCAAAGGCAAACCTCTGCTTTACAGAAATAAGCAGTGAACTCTCAGTGGCGGCAGAATCAAGATGGTAGGCCTTTGATTACCATTTCTAGTTATAAGTATAGGAAACTTGCCAGCAAGTTAAAGTATGGATTGGATGAATGGATTATAAGGTGGCTAGAAAGCTGGCTAGATCGTCGGGCTCAATGGGTAGTGATCAACGGCTCGATGTCTAGTTGGCAGGCGGAATCAAGTGGAGTGCCCCAGAGGTCAGTCCTGGGGCCAGTTTTGTTCAACATCTTCATTAATGATCTGGATGATGGGATGGATTGCATCCTCAGCAAGTTTGCAGATAACACTAAGCTAGGGAGGAGAGATAGGGTCCAGAGTGACTTAGACAAATTGGAGGAATGGGCCAAAAGAAAGGTTGAAAAGAGAGAAAAAGTTGAACAAGGACAAGTGTGAAGTCCTGCCCTTAGGACAGAAGAATCCTATGCACTGCTACAGGCTGGAGACTGACTGCAGCGGCAGCTCCAGACACCAGCACACCAAGTGCGTGCCTGGGGCAGCAAGCCACAGGGGGGTGGGGGGGAGCCTGCTGGTCCTTGCAAGGGCGGCAGTCAGGCAGCCTTCAGCGGCTTGCCTGTGGGAGGTCCACCGGTCCCGCGGCTTCGGCATACCTGCCGCTGAAGCCGCGGGACCAGCGGACCTCCCGCAGGCATGCCGCCAAAGGCTGCCTGACTGCTGTACTTGAGGCGGCAAAAAAGCTAGAGCCGCCCCTGACTGACTGGCTAAGCGGCAGTTCTGCAGAAAAGGACCTGGGGATAACAGTGGACAAGAAGCTGGATATGAGTCAACAGTGTGTCCTTGTTGCCAAGAAGGCTAACAGCATATTGGGCTGCATTAGTAGGAGTGTTGCCAGCAGATCGAGGGAAGTGGTTATTCCCCTCTATTTGGCACTAGTGAGGCCATATCTGGAGTATTGCATCCAGTTTTGGGTCCCCCCCAACTACAGAAAGGATGTGAACAAATTGGAGAGAGTCCAGTGGAGGGCAACGAAAATGATCAGGGGCCTGGGGCACATGACTTTCAAGGAGGGGCTGAGGGAACTGGGGTTATTTAGTCTGCAGAAGAGAAGAGTGAGGGGGGATTTGATAGCAGCCTTCAACTACTTGAAGGGGGCTTCCAAAGAGGATGGAGCTTCGCTGTTCTCAGTGATGGCAGATGACAACAAGGAGCAATGGTCTCAAGTTGCATTTGGGAGGTCTGGGTTGGATATTAGGAAACACTATTTCATTAGGAGGGTAGTGAAGCACTGGAATGGGTTACCTAGGGAGGTGGTGGAATCTCCACCCTTAGAGGTTTTTTAGGCCCGGCTTGACAAAGCCCTGGCTGGGATGATTTAGTTGGGGTTGCTCCTGCTTTGAGCAGGGGTTGGACTAGATGACCTCCTGAGGTCTCTTCCAATGCTAATCTTCTATGATTCTATGAAAGGACTTTCTATTTAATAAATGCACAGCAAGTTTTGTGATCCTCATGTAAGCCCTTCTGTCAAGTCCTTGTGGCCTGGTGACTAACCTTACAGCCTCCTGTGATCTGACAACTGCTAAAGTATACTTGAGAGGTGTGAAGGCAATACGCTTACATGTTGAACATAGAAGATAGGTGCTGTAGGGCATTTCACAATGATTAACTATACAACAAGTTTTATCTTTCCATGGATTTGCCTGTATTATGCGTACATTCTCCTATTTTTTCTATGTTAATATATCTTGATCCCGTTACACTGATGACAGCCTGTGATACCTCACATTAAATGAATTTTAAAGAGGTGTTGCATTCTAGTGTTACAGTAAATGACACTAAATGTGCCAATATCCACATACAGGATCGACCGTGGTATTCTGCATGCATCCCTTTACTTTATATTGACTAATTATAAATTCCCAACCCTGTAAACCCTCCATAGGGTGAACTCTCATTGAGAATTGGCCCCCAGGGTTCCAATATAAATGCATCTGAAAAATGTCAAGTTTCTTGAAGAAACACGCCTGGCTTTCAATGAAATACACTTACTATTAAGTACAGTTTTTAGGACATCCAATTATTCCTTTGCCAAGAATTGTTGTTTCTGTCAGAGTTGTGCCGACTGTTCCTCCCACTCCCCATGCTAGTCCCATACCTCTCACCTCCTCCTCTCTTTCACTGGCTTCCTAACATGTGTCTAACTGTTTCCATGCTTGGAAGTTTCCCTTTGCTGAGTGCCCCATCGTGCGATCATTTTCCCTCCCCCCGTTGCTGTGTGAAAGATGCACACAAACAGAAGAAACTGTACTGGGAATCAGTGAAAGTGACTAGACAGCAAGGGTATGTCTATATTGTAGCTAGGAGATGTAATTTCCAGCTCCAGTAGACATACATGCGCCAGCTCTGGTCCAACTAACACACTAAAAATAGCAATGTGGCCACAGTGGCTCAGGCTAGTCATCTGGGTACAGTCCCGTCTGAGGTCCTAGTTATGTATTTGGGTGGCTAGCCCAAGCTGCCACAGGCACACAACTATTTTTAGTGCACTATATCAAGCAGAGCTAGCAGGTATACATGTATCCAAGCTGGGAATTACACTTCCAAGAAGTAAATAAACTGGGGGAAAAAGAGAGGAAAAAATATTTCTTCCCTCTCTTCCCCTTGTTAGGCAACCTTGGTGTTACTCCTAAGGGTTAGGGACTCAGAAAGTCATGATTCAGCTTACGCCATTCCCAAGCAGGATCAAGTTGACCAGTGCAAATTGTAACTTATAACAGCTGCACAGGTCACTGACCAGCAGTGGTTGAAATCATGGCAAAAACCCAGTCCAGCCATGGCCTCTGACGCAGACACCAGTGCCTTAACTCTTCATTCTGTGAAAAAGAGAACATCAGAAGTGGATTGTTTCTCATTGTTCAGACTGTTCTGTGCCTCTCTGCAGCCTGGTACAATTAGTTCAGTACAGCTGTGTTTCAAATTTAAAAATAGACAAAATAAGATAATTATCACTATAAAGCACGAAACTCATCTTTCTCAACTACTGAAGTGGAAAGAACTAGCAATTACACCTTATACAGCTACTTGGCGTTCATTTCTGAATAAATGGAAAGCCCTTTGGTACCAAAATTGTTCCTTGAAATTTTGTTTAACCTTTAAGTCCCTGAATATAAAACTTTCCAGTTCACAAAATGATTTAGATTTTATGGATACAGTATCACAAGAGATGGAGTTAGTCCTGTATCAACTGTCTTGATGCAGCCCAATGTCAGTTGCCTGCATTCCAGGTAATTAGGGCCCTGTATACACTACATGCAATGCTGGAACTTGCCACAGAACTTGGCATTTTGCCACAACAGCACAGAATCTGTCACTTTGGCCCTGGAATTCTTTTTTGTCCCAGGCCCATTCTCCAGGCCCAGCCCACAGTTCCTGTCCCTCTTGCCTGGGAGCTGGGGAGAGGAGCTAGCCCAAAGCTCTTGGTCCCTCACACAGCTAGGGTTTGTCTATACCAGGAGTGGACATACCTTTTGGCCCAAGGGCCACATCTGGGAATAGAAATTGTATGGCGGGCCATGAATGTTCACAAAATTGGGGTTGGGGTGCGGGAGAGGGTGAGGGCTCTGGTTGGGGGTGCGGGCACTGAGGTGGGGTGGGGCCACAAATTAGGAGTTCAGGGTGCAGCAGAGGGCATCCGGGCTGGGGTGGGGAGATGGGGTCTGGGGGGCTGAGGGCTGGGGGTGCAGACTCTGGGGTGGGGCTGGGGATGAGGAGTTTGGGGTGCAGGAGGATGCTCTGGGCTGGGACTGAGGAGTTTGGAGGGCGGCAGGGGGATCAGGTCTGGGGCAGGGGGTTGGGGTGCAGGAAGGGGTGCAGGCTCTGGTTTGGGGTGCAGGCTCTGGGGTAGGGCTGAGAATAAGGGTTTTGGGTGCAGGAGGGTCCTGGGGGCTGGGACCAAGGGGTTTGGAGGGCAGGAGGGGGGGGTTGGGGCACGGGGAGGGTGGGGGTTCCGGCTGGGGGTGCAGGATCTGGGGTGGGGCTAGTGATGAGGGGTTTGGGGTACAGGAGGGTGCTCCAGGCTGGGATCAAGGAGTTTGGAGGGCAAGAGGGTGATCAGGGCTGGGGCACAGGGTTGTGGCGCACGGGTGCAGGCTCCGGGTGGCACTTACCTCAAGCGGCTCCAGGAAGCAGCGGCATGTCCCTTCTCCTATGCGGAGGCATGGCCAGGAGGCTCTGCACGCTGCCCCATCCACAGGCACCACCCCTGTAGTTCTCATTGGCCATGGTTCCTGGCCAATGGGAGCTGGAGGGCAGCACTTGGGGTTGGGGCAGCCTGCAGAGTGGAGCATCCTGGCTGCCTCTTTGTGTAGGAGCCAGAGAGGAGACACGCTGCTGCTTCCAGGAGCCACGTGGAGCAGCCCCCAACTCCCTGGCTGGAGCGGGGCAAGCCCCAAACCCTGCTCCCCAGTGAGAGCTCAAGGGCCAGATTAAAATGGCTGGTGGGCCGGATATGGCCCGTGAGCTGTAGTTTGCTCACTCCTGGTCTACACTGCAATCAGGAGGTGCAATTGCACCTCCTATGTAGGCATACTGAGCTAGCTTGGATCAAGTGAGCTCACTAAAAATAGCAGTGTAGCTGCAGTGGTACAGGCTAGTTCCCTGAAAACATAGCCTGGGTCCCGGGCAGGATTGTACTCAGGCAACAAATCTGTGCCCCTGCCCATGTCAGCCTGGCTACCATGATATTTTTAGCAAGCTGGCTTGATCAAAGCTAGCCCAGCCTACAAATGCTGCAATCTCACCTGACTGCAGTGTAGACACTATATACTCATAAAGAGGTGTGTGAGCTAAGCCTGGGTAACAACAGGAACATGAGAATGGTCATACGGGGACAGACCAAAGGTCCATCTAGCCCAGTATCCTGACTTCTGACAGCAGCCAATGCCAAGTTCCCCAGAGGGAATGAACAGGACAGGTAATCATCAAATGATCCATCCCCTGTTGCTTCTGGCAAACAGAGGCTAGGGACACCATCCCTGCACATCCTGACTAATAGCCGTTGATGGGTCTATCCTCAATGAACTTATCTAGCTCTTTTTTGAACGCTGGTATGCTCTTGGCCTTCACAACATCCTCTGGCAAAGAGTTCCACAGGTTGACTGTGTATTGTGTGGAAAAAATATACCTCTGGTTGGTTTTAAATCTGCTACCTATTAATTTCATTTGGTGACCCCTAGTTCTTTGTTATGAGAAGGAGTAAATAACACTTCCTTATTTACTTTCTCCACACCAGTCATGATTTTATAGACTTCTATCATATCCCCTCTTAGTCATCTCTTTTCCAAGCTGAAAAATCTCAGTCTTATTAATCTCTCCTCATGGCAGCTGTTCCATACTCCTAATCATTTTTGTTGCCCTTTTCTGAATCTTTTCCAATTCCAATATATCTTTTTTGAGATGGGGCAACCACATCTTCACGCAGTATTCAAGATGTGGGTGCACTATGGGCTTATATAGAGGCAATATTATATTTTCTGTATTATTATCTATCCGTTTCTTAATGATTCCCAACATTCTGTTCACTTTTTTTTGCTGCTGCTCATTGAGTAGATGTTTTCAGAGAACTAGCCACAATGCCTCCAAGATCACAGCTAATTTAGACCCCATCATTTTATATGTATAGTTGGGATTATGTTTTCCAATGTGCATTACTTGGCATTTATCAACATTAAATTTCATCTTCCATTTTGTTGCCCAGTCACCCAGTTTTGAGAGATTCTTTTGTAGCTCTTCGCAGTCTGCCTGGGACTTAACTATCCTGAGAATCATCTGCAAATTTTGCCACCTCACTGTTTACCCCTTTTTCCAGATCATTTATGAATATGTTGAATAGGCCTGGGTCCAGTACAGATCCCTTGGGGACACCACTATTTACCTCTCTCCATTCTGAAAACTGACCATTTATTCCTATCCTTTGTTTCCTATCTTTTAACCAGTTACCAATCCATAAGAGGACCTTCCTTCTTATCCCATGACAGCTTACTTTGCTTAAAAGCCTTTGGTGAAGGACCTAGTCAAAGACTTTCTGAAAATCTAAGTACACTATATCCACTGGATCCCCATTGTCCACATACTTGTTGACCCCCTCAAAGAATTCTAGTAGACTGGGGAGATATGATTTCCCTTTACAAAAACCATGTAGACTCTTCCCCAAAAAATTATGTTAATCTATGTGTCTGACAGTTTTGTTCTTTACTATAGTTTCAACCAGTTTGCCCGGTACTGAAGTCGGGGTTACCGGTCTGTAATTGCTGGGATCACCTCTGGAGCCCTTTTTAAAAATTGGCGTCACACTAGCTATTTTCCAGTCATTTGGAAGAGAAGCTGATTTAAATGATAGGTTACAGACAACAGTTAGTAGTCCTGCAATTTCACATTTGAGTTCCTTCAGAACTCTTGGGTGAATACCATCTGGTCCTGGTGATTTATTACTGTTTAGTTTATCAATTTGTTCCAAAGTATCCTCTAATGAGACCTCAGTCTGGGACAGTTCCTCAGATTTGTCACCTAAAAATAATGGCTCAGGTTTGGGAATCTCCCTCACATCCTCAGCTGTGAAGACCGATGCGAAGACTTTGTTTAGTTTTCTGCAATGGCCTTATCGTCTTTGAGTGCTCCTTTAGCATCTCAATCGTCCAATGACCCCACTGGTTGTTTAGCAGGCTTTCTGCTTCTGATGTACTTAAAAAATATTGCTATTACTTTTTGAGTCTTTGGTTAGCTGTTCTTCAAATTCTTTTTTGGCCTTCCTAATTATATTTTTACACTTCATTTGCCAGAGTTTATGCTCCTTTCTATTTTCCTCAACAGTGCAGCTGAAACCCAGTGAGTCAATAGGAGGAGCTGTTGAAGCCATGCTGGAAAGCATCATACTGGTGGAGTTCAGTGGCTCCTCTTTAATGCTCCCATGGCCTTCGCTGTCTCCGTTATCCAGGCTCAGCCTCACCCAAAGAGTATAACTTCTGTGGCTCCTTTTCCCACTCCCATACCTTTGATAAGAGAAAGAGGAATCTCTGAGTCCAACCTGGGCAACCTCCATAGATTCATAGACTTGGGGGATGTCTACACTGCAGTTAAACATCTGGAGCTGGCATAGGTGCCGACTCCATGGGTGCTCCAGGTGTTTTTCCAGGGAAGAAATTGTGGGTGCTCAGCCAAGGTTTTTTTTACATGGGTCAAAAGATTTGCATTATCATCACAATACACTGGGATATCTAATGTTAATGTCCAGCTAAAAATTCTGCAGTGTTCCCACTTCCACACTTTGAGGAACAACAGATCAAAGCTGTTGAAAATACATCAGCTGTCTGCCCACCAACATGCAATTGTACTGCACGTATGTGAGAGAGAGAGAGGGTTTGAGTCAAATGACCATGAGGAGACAAGCGATGTTATCAATCTTATCTATATGTGTTATCTCTCTAGATACTGTAAGTGACTGCTGAAGGGGGTTTTGTGAAGTTGCCTTGTGGTTGGGATTTGGGGTTGTGGCGGGCTTGCCTTGGGGGAGAGGGAGCTGAGTTTTTTACATTTCAGAGGTGGTAACCCTAGGAGGAATGGACTGGTTAGCTCAGAGGAAAGGCAGAGTTATAAAGAGGGAGGAAAGATGGGGGAAGTGAGCGTGCCCCGCACAGTGCTTAATTTGTAATGAAAGAGGATTGGGGCTTAAGCAATTTTTTTACTTTCATAACTCATGTAGCAAGCCCAGAGGTGCTGGGGCTATTAACTGTCAAGCCTAGAGGTGCCGGGGCTCAGCCTGGCAAGCCCTGGCACAAAGTAAGCATTGGCCCTACGGTTTTCTGGTTGAGAGGCTTACAGGGAGCAGAAAGACTCCTGCATGATCAGGGAGTGACCTGCAAAGGAAGTAGGAAAGTTGCCTGTAGCAGAGCAAGATGGGTGGCAGTACATGTGAGGAAGCCCTCTGCAGTGAGCCTAGAGAAGAGATCTAAGCCTGCCTTTGAACAAAGACACCTTTAGTGTACTGTAACGCACAGGATATCATGACTCATGCTGTAATGAACCTGTAGGCTAATTACTGGACACTGTCATCACCATCTAATTGAGCATCCAGAGATCAGAGGACTACATAGCCTCCTGAGTACAGGAAAGTACAATCTGAAGTCAGAGTGGAGCAGGTTCAGGAGGGAGCCAGAGTCTGCATAAGAGCAGAAACCCCAGGTCAGAGAGCAGGCCACATGGGAGCTGGGATTGGAGGAGCTGAGAACTGGAAGTTTGCATTGTCAACCCCAACCTTCAAAAATCATGAGACAGCTGGAGAGAGACATGTCCTTTTGCTGGCATTGAGAACAGCAGAAAATATGTGAGAGGAGAATACAGGCCAGTAGCAGAGGGGTTACACCAGGACTCATGCTGGTCATGAATTTTTCCACTGGAATGATTTTCCAATGGAAAATTCACTTTCCACAAAATCAATTTTCCACAGGAAAAAAAAAGAAAGAAAAAAAAAATGATTTTTTTGTTGGAAAATTGTTGATAGCTTCACAGCTTCCCTGCTCCTTGACAGCCCATTTGGTGAGCTGCTGGAAAGCCTGAGCTTCTGGGCTCCCCAGCTGCCAGGCTTCCCAAGCTGCCCAGCTCCCTGTCTGTGGCAGGGCTCCAAGCAGCTTACGGAGTCTTGGAAACAATTTGAAAATGTTCAGAATACAATGTTGTTTTTCCTTTTTCAAAATGATATTTTGGAATTCTTGGTCTGCAGGAAATTCCAAAATTTCAGGTTTTGGTTCTGTTTTAGAATGAGTGTGTGTGGTGGTGGTGGTGGTGGTGGTGGAGGGAGGGGGTTGCGTTTTTTGGATGTGTGTGTTTCTTTTAGTTTAAATTTTGGAATTTCCACCTGGAACAGGATTTCCTGTTTCCAGCTAGCTGTAATCAGGACCTTTTTATTTTTTATACCCTGGAGTGGATTGTCCCTAGAGGCTGAGTTAGGAACAGCTGGGTTCCTCTCTTTTTAGTTTTCACTACTAAAGAAAAGGTGCATAGGCATTTTATTGCTGGCAGCCTCAGTAACATGGATAATCAGAGGAACATGATCTCCCAATGTGATGCTGTGTAATGTATTATGTAACATGAGGAAAGCTGGCGTATATGGGCCCATCAAGAATTACACATTAATAACAGGAATGTTACTGTAACTAAAATGGGAAGGTATTTGTGTTGCATTAAGAATAGAGCATCTTTGTTTTGTGGTTGATGGGCCTTAAATTTATGAGAAACAGAAAGCAGTGATTTTTCAGCATGTTGACATCAGCTGTCAAGAAAAAGTAAAGAAATCCCTTGCGAACAGGGGACCTTTTTCATCTGAAAATACTATATCTCCATTTAAAAAGCTATCACATTATCTACCTTGCTCAAGATTCATTTCAGGTGGTGGATTCAGCCTCTCTGATTCACAATCTGGATGGCTTTTACTGGAAGTATGTTTAAGGACCCAGAGGGCCATATTTTTTTGTCAGTTTGTATTTTTAACATTTTGATGGCTTGTATTTTCACTTATCAGTCCCTAGATTTACCCTTTTCCATTCATTGTAGAGGATTCTTTTATTATAACGTTTTGCAGGGCTGTCAAGCTGTGACAACCCAAATATGAGAGAGAGATAGAAAAGTTATGGGTGAGATTTTTAAAGGTCCTGTTGAAACACAATGCAAAATCCTTCGCCACAAGAGTGAGATACTTTTAAAACCGCCTTGAATCAAAAATGAGGTAGACATCTTCATGCTGACCCTGGCTCCATGACGAAACAGTGACATTTTTCACATAGTTGAAAAATGTAGTCTGGGGGCCTGTAGGGGAGCGGACTCACCCCTGCAGCGCCTCCTGCTGGTGACTCTGGGAATTAGCTCGATCCAGCCATCAGAGCGCCCTCTGCAGGCTGGTGATCTGCCTGTCCTCTGGCCCCATGTCCCTCCCAGACCCCAGTGCCCCTTTCTCTGGGTGCTGCCCCCTGGAAGTACACCCCCCAGTCTCAGGGTCTTCCCAGGGGAACCCCCACCCACTATCCTACCTCACCTCAGAATAAGGCCACTGCCAGGCACCAACTAGCCTCCACTCTCTGGGGCAGACTGCAGTATAGGCCACTCATCATTGGCAAGGTTGGGTTTGGACCTGCTGCCTTGGCCTAGCCCTGAGCTGCCCTCTGCAACCCCCAGTACCCCTTGGCCTTCTGCTAGGCTGCAGCCTGGGGCTTTCCAGGCTGGAGCTTCCTAGCTTCTCTGCCTTTTCCCATCCCTGCTCTACTCAGGTACCCTGTCTCTAGATCCCTGCAGCCAGGCCCTTCTCCCTCTCAACACAGAGAAAGACTGCTTTGCCTTTGTCTCACAGCCTTTTTATATAGGGCCAGCTGTGGCCTGATTGGGGTGTGGCCCAGCTGCAGCCATTTACCAATCAGCCCAGCTTAGTAGCTCCCAGCCACAACCTTCCCCCAGGGCTGTTTTAAGCCCTTCAGGGCAGGAGCGGGGTAACCACCCCGCTATAGGGCCTGATCCTCAGCAGGCGTAAATCAACCATGGTGCAAGCTATCTTGAAGTCTGTTAGGTCCACTGAAGTCAATGGTGCTTTGTTAATTTACCTCAGTTGAGTATGGGGTTTCTTGAATCATACTATTTATGGTTTATTGTCTAAATAGCACCCTCCATGGTTTATTTCTACCTTGGGGACAGGAAGTCCTACATGTTCTGAAACGTGGAGTTTCCAGTTGATTGTGGGGGAGCTGGTGGGGTTTGCTGTGCTGAGAGGAAGAGGGTTTGACTTTTGACACCCATGGATCTCTGGAGATCCCCCAGATGCCAGGCCCATCTTTTTGGAGGCTCTGTGTCTCCAACTAGTTCCTACCTTGTTTCTCTCTTGGCAGCTCCCACAGTGTCCCCACCAGCTATTGGTTCCCAAAGCCCACTTGTGGTATTGCCTCATTGTAAGGGAATCCAGGTTGACTGATTTGGCATTAACCACCTTGATAATGCCCCATCTCTATTATCTGATTTGGAGGTCCCCAATGCAGTGCCCACTGGTGCCATGGTGCCCACCAGGGCATCCATGAGTGCCCGCCTACTGGCCGCCGGACAAGCAGCTGCCGAAATGCCGCCGAGAAGTGGCAACGTCAAGAAGCGCTTTCGGCGGTGACACCTCTTGATGATGCTGCTTCACAGCGGCATTTCGGTGGCGATGCCTCTTGACGTTGCTGCTTCACGAATTTCGGCGGCATTTCGGCGGTGATGCCTCTTGACATTGCCGCTTCACAGCGGCATTTCAGCAGCTGCTTGTCTGGCGGCCATGGTCCTCGGTGGCTAGTCGTCCGGCACCCGCTCCATGGAAAATGTTAGGGACCACTGATCTGATTGAATGGTGACAGTGGCATAAAGAACAGCAGTCCTCTGCCTCAGCCCTCCCCATGGTCACCTACAAGGCCACTGTACAGGCAAGCGTTGCGTTTGAAACCAGCATTCTCCCCTCTTCTCATTCCAACTCCCAGATCTGCTGCTTTTTTCCCTCCCTTCTACAAGAAAAGGAAAACGTTTAGTGCAGAATGTGTGACCTAAAGAAGCCTGTACACTCAGTTTTCACTAGTCTAGCTGAAATCTTTGTTTTTTGCTAAAAAGAGATCAAGATCCTAAATGTTCTCAATGAATTTACATGATTTTTCTTTATTAGTTTTGCATCCTGGCAGGCTAAATAGTATAATATTATGATAGTACAAATATGGTACATGTGCCATCACCTGGCTTCTTTGAATCAAGACTGGATTCCTTTCTAAAAGATGCTGTAACTCAACTGCAACATATAGGACTCAATGCAGTAGTCACTGAATGAAATCCTTTGGCCTGTGTTATACAGGAGGTCAGAGTATATGATTTTAATGGTCCCTTTCAGCCTTAAAGTCTATGAACTGTGCATTAAAATATATGAATAGAAAGTGTAAAATATAAATAAATATATTAAAATGCAAGTGTGCACCTGTATGTCCAAGCTTTACATAGTACATAGGCATGTGTGAGCTTATATAGTATTTTTCAAATATTGTTATAACTTGCCTTTCTGCTACTAGCATAACATTGCAACTATGTGTAATACATAAGCTGGAAAGAACTATGTTTGGGTATGTGCAATGATTGCCCTTGGTCAACTTTTTTCTTTACATGTTCAATATACTAATTTGATATTTTTGTCATGTGAAGTCCATAAATATTAGGAGACACAGAGTGAAATTTCCCCACCTGTTTGTAGATGTAAGGGGTTTGCCTTTGCCTTCAATACTAAGGACAACACATCAGTTATGGTCAGTGTCCAGTTTGATTTTCACTACAGCTATGTAAAGGTTTTTTGTTTTGGTTTAATTCACATACAAAAGGAGTCATATAAAAAATGGAAACTAGGACAGATTACAAAGGATGAATATAGGCAAACAACATAGGAATGCAGGGGCAAGATTAGAAAGGCAAAGGCACAAAATGAGCTCAAACTAGCTACAGGAATAAAGGGAAACAAGAAGACTTTTTATCAATACATTATTAGCAAGAGGAAGACCAAAGACAGGGTAGGCCCACTGCTTAGTGAAGAGGGAGAAACAGTAACAGGAAACTTGGAAATGGCAGAGATGCTTAATGACTTCTTTGTTTCGGTCTTCACCGAGAAGTCTGAAGGAATGCCTAACATAGTGAATGCTAATGGGAAGTGGGTAGGTTTAGCAGATAAAATAAAAAAAGAACAAGTTAAAAATCACTTAGAAAAGTTAGATGCCTGCAAGTCACCAGGGCCTGATGAAATGCATCCTAGAATACTCAAGGAGCTAATAGAGGAGGTATCTGAGCCTCTAGCTATTATCTTTGGAAAGTCATGGGAGACGGGAGAGATTCCAGAAGACTGGAAAAGGGCAAATATAGTGCCCATCTATAAAAAGGGAAATAAAAACAACCCAGGAAACTACAGACCAGTTAGTTTAACTTCTGTGCCAGGGAAGATAATGGAGCAAGTAATTAAGGAAATCATCTGCAAACACTTGGAAGGTGGGAAGGTGATAGGGAACAGCCAGCATGGATTTGTAAAGAACAAATCATGTCAAACCAATCTGATAGCTTTCTTCGATAGGATAACGAGTCTTGTGGATAAGGGAGAAGCTGTGGATGTGATATACCTAGACTTTAGTAAGGCATTTGATACGGTCTCGCATGAAATTCTTATCGATAAACTAAGCAAATACAATTTAGATGGGGCTACTATAAGGTGGGTGCATACTGGCTGGATAACCGTACTCAGAGAGTTGTCATTAATGGTTCCCAATCCTGCTGGAAAGGCATAATGAGTGAGGTTCCGCAGGGGTCTGTTTTGGGACCAGCTCTGTTTAATATCTTCATTAACGACTTAGATATTGGCATAGAAAGTACGCTTATTAAGTTTGCGGATGATACCAAACTGGGAGGGATTGCAACTGCTTTGGAGGACAGGGTCATAATTCAAAATGATCTGGACAAATTGGAGAAATGGTCTGAGTTAAACAGGATGAAGTTTAACAAAGACAAATGCAAAGTGCTCCACTTAGGAAGAAAAAATCAATTTCACACATACAGAATGGGAAGAGACTGTCTAGGAAGGAGTACGGCAGAAAGGGATCTAGGGGTTATAGTGGACCACAAGCTAAATATGAATCAACAGTGTGATGCTGTTGGAAAAAAAGCAAACATGATTCTGGGATATATTAACAGGTGTGTTGTGAGTAAGACACAAAAAGTCATTCTTCCGCTCTACTCTGCTCTGGTTAGGCCTCAGCTGGAGTATTGTGTCCAGTTCTGGGCACCGCATTTTAAAAAAGATGTGGAGAAATTGGAAAGGGTCCAGAGAAGAGCAACAAGAATGATTAAAGGTCTTGAGAACATGACCTATGAAGGAAGGCTGAAAGAATTGGGTTTGTTTAGTTTGGAAAAGAGAAGACTGAGAGGGGACATGATAGCCGTTTTCAGATATCTAAAAGGGTGTCATAAGGAGGAGGGAGAAAACTTGTTCATCTTAGCCTCTAAGGATAGAACAAGAAGCAATGGGCTTAAACTGCAGCGAGGGAGGTCTAGGTTGGACATTAGGAAAAAGTTCCTAACTGTCAGGGTGGTTAAACACTGGAACAAATTGCCTAGGGAGGTTGTGGAATCTCCGTCTCTGGAGATATTTAAGAGTAGGTTAGATAAATGTCTATCAGGGATGGTCTAGACAGTATTTGGTCCTGCCATGCGGGCGGGGGACTGGACTCGATGACCTCTTGAGGTCCCTTCCAGTCCTAGAATCTATAAATCTATGAATACACTTGTGCTCCTATCTTCAATTGTAACTTTGTGCAACTGTAATATAAAGGCAACGTGTGGGTTGTGTCCCTCTCTAATGGCTGGTCAGCTGAGGGATAACAGCCTATTATAGCTACCAGCTGGGGGAACTGTTCCTTTAGCTCAAGTTAGTAAGGCCTGTGCTTTCAGCTCTAAAGGTCCCAGTTTCAATCCTTGTTGCTCACTCAGGCAAGGGCTTGTTTTACAATTCAGTAGAAACCATCATGGCAAAAACATGCATTATTGCCAATTTGCAAAATCATAAGTTGACCCAGAATTGAAACTGGACACTAAAGGGTTTCAAACATTTTGATGACATGACATAACCCTAATTTTCCACCTTAAACCTACCTTGGCCTAAGCAGAACTATTATATAAAGTAAAAAGGAATTAGCCTTCAAAAATCTACTTAATAATCTTCTACTTTTATACTGTCTTTCAGTGGAATTATAGCTATGTATGTATACCACATGAAACTGTGCTGCCTTTTATTTACATTGCACTGAACATGTTCATTTCTAAATATTCTCCCTGTGTGTAGAGTTCAGCAGCCATTTTATTCTCAGAATTGCTGTAACCTATAACAGGAGAGATGCACATACTGCACTCTCTCATGCGGACTTTACTTTTGTTCTTTCTTCATGTTGTATTCCTTATCATAAATACAAGTAATTTTAGACTGAGAGAACCTGTGTTGCACTTTATGTATGGAAATGTAACAAGATTGATAGGTTCAAAATTTAACCTGCCTTTCCCCCGCA
This sequence comes from Trachemys scripta elegans, assembly GCF_013100865.1. NCBI lineage: Eukaryota > Metazoa > Chordata > Testudines > Emydidae > Trachemys > Trachemys scripta. The sequence goes on from NC_048298.1 coordinate 308,347,848, forward strand.
TTTGTTTGTAAAGACTATGTAATCTGTGCATATGTTTTTTCCCCAAAATACTACTTATGTGGGTTTTTTTTATTAACTTAAGGGCGAAAACAAAACAAACAAAAACCCAATCCTGGCAGCCCATCATTTACATTTTTACAATAACACTCATTTTACTCCAGGATGGAGGAAAATCATTTAGTAAGGAAACAGATTTCAGTTTCAAGTTTCCAAACCATCATTATAAACAATGAGGCCAGAAAATACATTTAAAAACGTTAAAACACTTTGACAGCATAATTTTAGGTGAGATTCAAGAGGATATTTGGATAATGCTCGTTTCTTTGCACTAAAGCTGTCATCCTGCTTCTCTTGAAATCAGTGGGACTTTGACTATAGATATCAAACAAAATAGTGTCTGGAGCTCCATGATAATTAGTTTTCTGGTTAAATCAAATGAGCAAAGGGTCATTGCTATTTAAGTAAATACTTTCCGGCGGAAATCTAAACTTGAATTACTCCAAGATTTGAGCTTGATAAAAAGGTTTACTACTGAATCAATGTAAATATTAACCCCTCTTTAAAAAAAAAAGGGGGGGGGCAAATTATCAGCCCTCAAGGTTTACTTTATTAAAAATTACAGTGTTATAGCACAAACTGACCAAAAAAAAAGTTAAACTAAATGCAGCATCACTTGGAAAAGACTCATTGTGTGGTTTAAATACATTTTACAAAAATCCTTTTCTTTCTGTTACATTACTTTTGTTGGCACTACACTTGAATTTTATGTGCCAGAATAATCTTCCTGCTATATTCCATATATATCTTGCTACTGAAAAGATTATTTTCACTTATATTATTTTATTAGTCAGTGTTGCGTTGCTCTGTTATAAAGAAATAACATTTTACTGAACATAAGGAGTTTATTTTTCCCCTCCAAGAAGCAAAACACTTCACCCTTAATTTGAAAAAAATAATGAAGATAGCGAAAGCCCTGGGCATCCAAACACTTAAAGACATGCATAACTTAATGCCTTGGAGTAGTCCCATTGAACCCAAAGGGAATAAAGCTGTGCAAGTGCTTAGCATTAGCAAGGTTCGGGCCTAAATTACAACTGGATAGTTTCCTCTCACATCCTTTACAAAACCTAAGTATTTGAAAATAGTTACAATGAAAAGTTTAGGGCATGTTAAATCTTACATTGCCCACATTCTATATTAGGGCTGTCAATTAATCACAGGTAACTCACGCATTTAACTAAAAAAAATTAATCGCGATTAATAGCAGTTTTAATCACACTGTTAAGCAATAGAATACCAACTGAAATTTATTAAATATTTATTTTGGATTTTTTTCTACATTTTCAAATTTATTGATTTCAATTACAACACAGTATATAAAATAGACAGTGCTCACTTTCTATTGTTTTTGATTACAGATATTTGCATTATAAAAATGGCAAACAAAAGATAGTATTTTTCAATTCACCTCATACAAGTACTGTAATGCAATCTCTTTATTTTGAAAGTGCAACTTACAAATGTAGATTTTTTTTGTTACATAACTGCACTCAAAAACAAAACGATGTAAAACTTTAGAGCCTACAAATCCACTCAGTCCTACTTCTTGATCAGCCAATTGCTAAAACAAACATGTTTTTTTACATTTACAGGTGATAATGTTGCCTGCTTCTTATTTACAATTTCACCAGAGAGTGAGAACAGGTGTTCACATGGCACTTTTGTAACTGGCATTTCAAGGTAATTTATGTGCCAGGTATGCTAAACATTCATATGCCTCTTCATGCCACCATTCCAGAGAACATGCTTCCATGCTGATGATGCTTATTAAAAAAATAATACATTAATTAAATTTGTGAATGAACTCCTTGGGAGAGAATTGTATGTCTCCTACTCTGTTTTACCCGCATTTTACCATATATTTCTTCTTATAGCAGTCTCTGATGGTGACCCAGGACAGCACATGTTGTTCATTTTAAGAACACTTTCACTGCAGATATGACAAAACGCAAAGAAGGTACCAATGTGAGATTTGTAAAGATAGTTACAGCACTTGACCCAAGGTTTAAGAATCTGAAGTGCCTTCCAAAATCTGAGAGAGACGAGGTGTAGAGCATGCTTTCAGAAGCCTTAAAAGAGCAACACTCTGATGCGGAAACTACAGAACCCGAACCACCAAGAAAGAAAATCAAGCTTGTGCTGGTGACATCTGACTCAGATGATGAAAATGAACATGCATCAGTCTGCACGCTTTGGATGGTTATCGAGCAGAACCTGCTATCAGCATGGACGCATATCCTCTGGAATGGTGGTTGAAGCATGAAGGGACATATGAATCTTTCGTGCATCTGGCATATAAATATCTTGCAACGCCAGCTACAACAGGCCTGTTCTCACTTTCAGGTGATATTGTAAACAAGAAGCGGGCAGCATTGTCTCCTGCAAATGTTAACAAACTTATTTGTCTGAGCGATTGGCTGAACAAGAAGTAGGACTGAGTGGACTTGTAGGCTCTAAAGTTTTACATTGTTTTATTTTTGAATGCAGGTTGTGATACAGGAGGGCTAAGAAGTAGTGGGAGAGTGGTTGAGGGGAGATATATAAGCCCTAGGCTAGTTAAGGTGTGGTTCCCTGTAGACTAGAGAGGGTTGCTACAGGTTAATTGGAGCACCTGTAGTCAATTAAGGCCCTGTCAAGAACCTAATAAAACCCCCTGCTTCTGGCAGTCAGGGTGTGTGAGGAAGGAGAGAGGACTGGAGCTTAGAGGTGCATTGCTGAGACTTGAGAGACCAGAGAACTGAAGGAAGGGAGACCCTGCCCCAGTATCAAGAACCGAGGTTAACCCTACCCAAGGGGGAAGAGGGTAAGATACCCGCAGGGTGTGAGAGGAACTGGGGCTCAGAGTGAGGAGAAAACCCAGACCCCTCCCCTGCTTCCCTCCTTGACCACCTTCCTGGGCCACTAGCGGGGCCCTTGATGCTCCAAGAGCAGGGGCAAGGGATGGCGTCTTAGCCCCCATCATACCAACATCAGGCATTTTGTCACAAGCTATTTTTTTGTACATAAATCTACATTTGTAAGTTCAACTTCCATGATAAAGAGATTGCACTACAGTGCTTGTATTAGGTGATTGAAAAATACTATTACAGTACTTTTGTTTTTTACAGTGCAAATATTTGTAATCAAAAATAAATATTAAGTGAGCACTGAACACTTTGCATTCTGTGTTGTAAGTGAAATCGATATATTTGAAAATGTAGAAAATACCCAAAACTATTTAAATAAATGACACTCTATTATTGTTTAACGGTGCAATTAATCGCCTGATGAATTGTGATTAATTTTTTTAATCGCTTGACAGCCCTAAAATATATAATATAAACATACCGGGCCAGATTCATTGTTATTGAGCACTCCAGCTGCTTTGCACTGCTCTGGCAACATAAAACAGCTGTAAATCTGGCTTAACTGACCCCCCAGGGTACGTCTACACTGCAATTAGACATGCATGCTGGCCCAGGCCTGTCTTTGCCGGGCTCGGGCTAAGGGGCTGTTTAATTGCAGTGTAGACATTTGGACTTGGGCTGGAGCCCAAGCTCTGGGATCCTCCCACCTCCCAGGACCCTAGAGCTCAGGCCCCACCCTGAGCCTGAAAGTCTACACTGCAACTGAACAGCCCCTGAGCCCAAGCCCAAGTCAGCAGGCATGGGCCAGCTGTGGGTTTTTAATTGCAGTGAAAACATACCCTCAGTGTAATAGTAGGGGCTGGGTTTACTGCTGCTTTGTCATGCTAGAGCAGTGTAACATAGCCAATGCATCAGAGAATTTGGTCCAGTATTGTCCAGGACAAAAAAAAGCATCGTTCTTCTCAATACAACAACCTGAACTGTGGCCCATAATAAATATTATTCTTCATAAGCAATTCCCAAATGTGTAAACAGCATAAAATCCCTTCTGGAAGCAAAATAAAGTATGCATTACTGATGCACGTTGATCAGCCTCTAATGCAAGATATGGTCGCCCACTGTTGCATCTTAAATCAATAGTTCTGCCCTTTTCCTGTTAATTAATCTATACAGCATTCTTGTCAACAGCAGTAAGCATAAGTACTTTACCAGAACTTCTGCTGTCACTTGAGATATATATTAAACTGACACGATCAGCTCAAATGTACTGGGTTATGTGGAATCCCTGTCCCATGAGCTGACGGTTTACGTTTCTATTTCCTTTGACTTTGCTCAGAAATGTGGAGTTCTGCCAGGTAAATCCTAGTTTGGTGTTTTGAAGGCCCTTGGAAACATAGGCTTTGGAGTGAGCAGCTGCATTTGAGTCATGACCCCCAGCAACATTTGTTCCTCAGGCCCTGGGCTTCTGTCGCATGCAGGGCAATGCCAGGAGGACAAGAAGAGAAGCTCCCAGGGAGCTGGGCCAGTTCTTCACAATGCATAATTTCTACAACAAATCTAACCCATTTTCTAGTCACAAATTATCCATGAACAAACTGTGATTTGTACAAACATTTTGTTTATTCAAAAATACTAGACAGCTGGTGTTATATAAACATATTTCAGCTGATAAGTTGCTCATAAATTTCTCACTGTGTCTATTGCCTCCGTTATTCACTATTTGTAATGGGTCTGATCCAGCAAGGTGCTAAATACTTCAGGGGGAGGAGGGCAATGATGAGCACCCTCCATTTGCCTCTGGCCATCCCCAGTTTGTAACGTGTGGGTCATCACTCAAGACACACAGCACTGTTTCTGCTCCCTGACTGGAGGATTCTCAAGCCTACAGGCAAGCTTATTTCTGGCATTTCCTCACTTTTGAGTGCTCAACTTTGCAACTTTAATAATGTTCTTCTAATGTAGGTTTTGTGTTGAAGTCTCAAGGTTTTTAAAAAAAGCAAACTGAAAAAACATCCCAGTTCCATTCTCCTCACCTAGCCACTCCATGCCTCCTCCTCACAAGCTTCTCATTCCACTCCCAGTCTCCTTGCCTAGCAAGTACCATTCTCCCCACTCCTGACTCCCAGTCTCCTCCCCACTGCCAGCCTTCTTCTTCCCCTAGTCTTCTTCCCCAGCCAGCCCCAGTTTCCCCTCCCAGCTCCTTGTTTGATTGGCTTCTCTTTCCATCTGGCCTCCAGTCACCCATCCCCCCATGTTGCCTATCCCCACCAACTCTCAGTTCCAGTCTCCCTATCCAGTCTTCATGTCCAATTTCACTCTCTCTCCCGCTCATAGCTCCTTGTCCCAATCTCTTTGTCTGGCCAGTCCCAATTTGCCCCCTGCAATCTGGCTCCTTGTCAAATCTGTCTTCCCTTCCCCCACCTCCCTCCTCCTGCCCTGCTGGTTCCTAGTCTCCTTGTCAAACTGTAGGGAAAGTCTTACTCAGCCTCAGGCTAGAGCATGCCCAGTGCAGATGGAATCTTTGGGGAATACAGTTGCAAACTTTTAGTAAGTCTCTACTGAGCATGTGTGTCCTGCAATTTTCAAAAGGCCATAAATTGGTCAAATTCGGATAGATTTTCACAGGGGCAGCAAAAGTCACATCCCTGACAACAAGCCTACCTACCCTATGCCACATTTTGAGAACATGCTCCAAAGCAAGGAGGTACTAGAGCTTCTCAAAGAACAGGTCACCAGAATTTTTAACGTGGGCTAAAGGACATCTTTTTTCACTCACCTCAGTCTTGAATATGGCTGAACCATTTGATTTGAAAAGTTCCAGAAAAATTCAGCCTGATACAGACAACCATCATGGGAGATTTCAGAACAAACAGTTAAAATCTGGGCAGTTATAAGCAACTGAAAATAGGACCTAATAATGGAAAGTTCTGAACAATCTTAATAGTCTGTGCTACCAATCTCCCCTATAATGCACTGTGGCAAGTGCATCACCAGCTGGCATGCCCCCTCTGTGGCTGGGTGCAATGTTTCAGAACCGGCTCATCCACAATTTTTTTCACTTGAGACATGATTTTGGCTGGTGCTGGAGCCAGCCTCGCAATGATGGGAGAAGTTCCAACTCGCTTGTGAATTTGAGCTCTCTGGTTGGCTGCCTACCCCATTTGCCTGCCCTATGGGGCTGAGCAACCAATCAGAACTGCTACAAGAACAGTTTGATCTCCCAGTCCTCCTCCCCATGGCAAGCTGAAGCTGCTCTCCCAGGCGGATGGGGGAAGGAGGGAGCTAAAGAGCCCAGCAGCTCAGTGCAGCTCTGCGCCCTCCCCTCCTGTGAGCACTGGGAACAGGATGGTGCCACTGCTCCTTCCCCGCATAGCCCTAGCCTGGTAGGGCAGAGGGGGGCAAAGAGCCCTGGAAGGGGCAGAGAGGACCCTGCTGCAGCTCCCCACCGGGCCTGGGAGAGAGCCTGTACCCCCAGATGGAGCCCGCACCCCTATCCCTTGCCCCAGTCCACTGAAAGTGAGTGAGGATGGGGGAGAGTGAGCCACCGAGGGAATGTAGTGAGCGAGGGGCAGGGCCTCGGGGAAGGAGCAGGGCTAGGGTGTTTGGATGTGGAATTAGAAAATTGGCAACCCTATCTTCACACCATGCTTTAATGGATTTGCACAGTGTAACTAATATGGAATTCACTAAACTCTTGTTGGTCACATTTTATATAGTATGGGCTAGACTCATTGAAATAATGTCATCAAAACTGTTTTTGACAGAAAATTGGGCTTTTGACACTATGAAATTTTTCTTGGAAAGTGTCACAGTTGAGAAGGCCCTGGTGGTTGTGATGCCTCAACTGTTCAGACTGGTGCATGTGCCATCTCTTGGGGCTGAATTCCATCCTTAGGTACGTGCATAGAACTCCCATTGACTTCATGCGTATAGTAGAGTAGAGTTTGGCCAAGATAATGAAATATGGTAAGTCTGAATAGGCTGCTGTGCTGTTTTGTGTGCAAATGACTTTGTGAAGCTATTTAAATTGCTTTATTCTTGGGATATCAATAATTGACTTAAGCTGCTCCCAGTAGCCTGCATTACTCTGTGTTAATTCACCCACTGTATCATGTAAATTGTTCAAGGCCACATTAAAAAGACTCTCCAAATTGATTTCTGTGATGCAGTGAATGTGATTCAGTGTTAGGAAATCTATACCTTTTATGCAATTGCTTTTACTTGGAGTTTAGATGTACTTAGTTATAATCAATGTAGGCTGCTTTTAGCATACAGTACAAACCAAAGAACAACACGAGATTGTGTGTGATCTCTACATTTGAACTAACTAAAAATAAGAGTATAAATAAAAAACAGGAAGCTTTTGGGAATCAGTCTCTTCATCAGGCCCTGGGAAAGCAAAGCCATGGGTAGAAGTGTATATTTCCCATGGATTGATGAGAAAAGATTGTGCTTCTCGAAAGCATTTCTTTCTTTATGTTTATTTTCCAGTTAGCTAAATAGAAGGGGTCACCTATGTAATGATGTATGTCTGATGAAGACAGTGCTCATGTCTCATTACAAACCGCAGAAACCTGCTGAAATCATCAACCTACAGCAGGCCAACAATAATCATTCTTAAGCCTTTTATGATGAGCAATAATAGTGATGTATAAGAATTAGAAGCAAAGTGTAAATTTTCATACAGTCTGCGTGTGCGTTGATACTGGGGCAAATCCTGAGGTCATTACTCAGGCCTTGTCTATACACAACAATTGTTTTAACTACATTGATTTAAAAACCAATTTTAGTTGATATGGTGCTACTTTTGTGTGTCGACAATGTCCTTATGCAGGCAAACTTCACTTTGTATGTATTTCACTTAATTTCACACAGCATCACAAATCTATGTGTTCATTACAGGAGTCATTCTCATTGAGGGCCAGATTATGCCAGCCTATTTATGGGTGTGCAGAACCTGAATCAGAAACCCTAGCCTAAATTTAATTGAGGTCCAAGCACTCTCCATAGCACATGGCTCAAATGGAAAAAACATAGCTGTAAAATGGAGTTAAGTATCTGACACTTTCCAGTGCTCTCACTTTCCCCATTTGATACTATGAAGTTATTAACCGAATAGCACAAAATGATAAGATTGCTTTGGTTCAAAATGTTGGTTGGAAGAACCCTACATTCATCTCAGCTGAACAAAAGTAACTGCCCCACATTTAAACATGTTCCAATATTTTTGGGATTTTTAATCAAAGGTTTGCAAATTGTGTAGGGGTGGACAAGGCCCTGAGGCCCCCTGCTGGAGGCCTTGTGGCCCTGCCACACCCTGCCCCAGAAAAGGGCAGTCGAGAGGTCCTACAAGCTGCCTGGAGAGGCTGTGTAGGAATTAGCTAACACTGCTCTACAGCTAAAATGCTTCTGAAATAAATGTAGTCAAACTTTACTAATTCTGGGTCACTGAGAACGAAAATGATGCTTAAGATTGTTGATTGGCTCTAGTTTTCAAGATATGCTATTGGGTCAGTATATACGACCCTTGATTTAGGAATGGCGGAGGATAAGTGAGTTATAAAGGGAAGGGATCTCAATTTAAACCAGAAATGACTAAAATACATCTTTGACTGGATCTATGAATAAAACTATGACTGGGTTTGGACAGTACTTGCTTTTTAGGCAAATCAATGAATGATGCAATCTGAAGCTGGTATTGCATCATACATGATATGAATTGCATCATGTTATTCCTAGAAGTCATGGATGATGAAATCATAACGAAGCTTACATCACTCTGCTGAACAAATTGCCCTATATCAGCTCTAGAAATCATACAGTGTCATGCTCTCTTATTTGTCAGTGTTTGATTTTGCAAAGGGACACATTTCTGTTTAGCCGAAGTGAGCAGAGATGCCTCATACTTCTGTGAACAGTGCAGATAACTTCTGCTATGTTTGTGGCAAAGTGACTTTTGCATCACAAAAGCGCAGTATAACCACTATGGTTAAGAAAGCCTATCACCTTTATTTTGGATGCAAAACTGGAGATCAGGACAAGAGATGGGCCCCACACATATGCTGCAACATTTGTGTAACAAATCTTCGCCAGTGGTTGAACAGGAAAAGGAAACCTCTGCCTTTTGCAGTGCCAATGATTTGGAGAGAGCCAACAGATCATACCAGCAATTGTTACTTCTGCATGGTGCCTCCAGTTGGGAAAGGTGTCAAAGAAGAAAAAGAGTGGACTGTGCATTATCCAAACATTCCATCAGCTATATGCCTAGTACCCCACGGAGAAGGACTGCCAGTTCCTGATGCACCAGAATCATTCTCACTTCAGTCAGTCGAGGAAGAGGAAGAGGATGAAACTTCTGGTCCTGAACCATCAATGTCACAGGACCCACATTTTCTCCCATCCTCCTCCTCTGAACCACACCTCATAACCCAAGGTGAACTGAATGACCTTCTCAGGGATTTGGAACTACCCAAGAGTAAGGCAGAGCTGTTGGGCTCCAGACTACAGCAGTGGAATCTCCTGGCAGGTGATGTTAGGGTTTCCATGTTCCGTGACCGTCAAAAGGATCTTGTCCCATTCTTCTTCATGGAAGGTGATCTTGTAGCCTGCAACAACATCGATGGTGTGATGGCAGCCCTCAACATCATTCACAATCCAGATGAGTGGAGACTGTTCATTGATTCATTGAAGACGAGTCTTAAAGCTGTTTTACTGCATAATGACAATGTTTTGCCATCAATTCCAGTTGGTCATGCAGTCCATATGAAGGAAACCTATGACAACATGAAACAACTTTTGAGGTGCATAAACTATGACCAACATCAGTGGCAGCTTTGTGGCGATTTGAAGGTTGTTGCTCTCTTGCTTGGTCTGCAGACCGGATACACAAAGTACTGCTGTTTTCTCTGGAATGGGATAGTCGTGCAAGAGATTCCCACTACATCAAGAAAGATTGGCCACTCCGACAGTCATTGGAGCCTGGGAGGAAAAGTGTTCAGCATCCACCACTTGTTGAATCAAGGAAGATTTTGTTACCACCCTTACATATCAAGCTGGGTCTGACGAAGAACTTTATCAAGGCCATTGACAAAACACAAACAGCTTTCAAGTACCTCCGTGGAAAATTTCCAAGGTTAAGTGAAGCTAAGATAAAGGAAGGTGTCTTTGTTGGTCCTCAGATTCGTGAACTTCTTCGAGATGATGCATTTGATCATGCACTGCGTGACAAGGAAAAGACGGCCTGGAAAGCCTTCCAGTTAGTGGCAATAAATTTTCTCGGAAACAACAAGGCAGACAACTACAGGTTGTTGGTGGAAAACCTCCTCAAGGCATACAAAAGCCTTGGTTGCAACATGTCACTAAAGATACTTTTTTTGCACTCTCATCTAGATTTTTTTCCACCGAACTGCGGAGCAGTGAGCGACGAGCACGGTGAGCGATTTCACCAGGACATTGCAACAATGGAGAAATGCTATCAGGGCAAATGGAGCCCATCAATGCTTGCAGACTATTGCTGGACAGAGATAAGAGATGCTCCATTTAATGAATACAAGAGACAAGTCAAGCGCCGAGTAGACACTGAATAGGACTAAACTATGTACATAATAGTTTTTTGCCTTTTGTTTCATAATAAATTTTATTTATATAACCCTTTGGCTGATTTTTAAAGTGTTACATAAACAGGACAGGTGAAATATTATCATGTAAAGCAACATAAACACATGAAAAGACCTAGGTTTACAATTTATGATTAAAACTCTACTATCTACACAATATACATAGACATAAAATGTAAAAACTTAAATATCTTAGAAACAGTAGCCACTCAGTTGTTTTAATTGTCATATTTGAATTCAGCACAACAAAATACATAATAAATAGCACATTTTATCTCTGAAGCAGACGACTTCTCAAAAATTGTAGACCAGTGTAATCAGCGCCCAGCAGGCTACTATAAGAAGAGCTGCTAGTAGGGTGACAAAGATGTCCCAATTTTATAGGGACAGTCCCGATTTTTGGATCTTTTTCTTATATAAGCTTCTGTTACCCTCCCACCCCCCCGTCCTGATTTTTCACGTTTGCTGTCTGGTCACCCTAGCTGCTAGAGCTGGAGAAGAGTGGATGGTGCTCTGGAGTGGCTGCTGGGACTCCACCAGGGCAAGGCCCTGAGGTAAGGGTGAAGAATGTGCTGTAGCCAAGGGGAGGTGGCCTAGGGAATTGTTGCAGCAACACAGTGTATTTAAAGGGACATGATGGATGGCTGCTATCTTTGTGGTCCCTGAGTTGGGACCAGGCCCTGGGTCCTCCCCACTGGTCACTGGGAAAGTGGTCTGGACTTTAATGCACTCTAGGATTGCCAGGCATCCATCACTGCCCCCACCCACAGGCACCCCCCTGAGCACTGGCTCTGCAGCTCCCATTGGCCGGGAACCATGGCCAATGGGAGCTGCGGGGGCAGCACTGCAGGAGGAGGCAGTGTGTGGAGCCCCCAGCCACCCCTTAGCCTAGGAGCGGAGGGACATGCTGCTGCTTCCTGGGAGCCACCTGAGGTCAGTGCCCCCTGGAGCCCACACTCCGACCCCCCTCCTGCACCCCTGCCTCAACCCTGTGCCCCTGCCTGCTCTCTGAACCCCTTGGCCCCAGCCTGGAGACCCCTTCTGTACCCCAAACCTCTCATCCCCATCTCAGAGCCTGCACCCCCAGCCAGAGCCCTCACCCCATCCTGCACCCCAACCCCCTGCCCTAGCCAGGTGAAAGTGAGCAAGGGTGGGGGAGAGCAAGTGATGGAGGGAGGGGGGATGGAATGAGCAAGGGATGGAGTCTTGGAGAAGGGGCGGGCAAGGGTGGTCGGTTTTCTGCAATTAGAAAGTTGGCAACCCTAAACACCCCAGAAGGGAACTGAACTCTTTCAGTGGCCCAGCTGAAGAGGTGGGGCCAGAAAGACCAAGAGGGGCAAAGAGCCTCCGGGGAGAGAGCCCTGAGGAATGTGGCCCCACACCAGGGCTGGGACGGCTTAAAGAACAGGGGTAATTTGAGAGAGACCAGAAGGGGCTGAGAAACAGTTTAGGACAGGATACTGTGATAGGCCCTGCTGGACTGATTGAAGAGTGAGCCCCCGGATAAGACTACAGATCAAAAGACCTAACAGAGGGTGCTGAAATAGGCCCACCGTTGGACTTATACCCTGGAAGGGGTTTGCTTTGCTTTTATCACACAGATAGCCTGTGTGTGACTCGGCAAGAGGGCTGAGTCACCGAAGACCCACCACAGACTGAGAGTGAGTGCAGGCTCATGCACTGAGACGGAGTGCTCGTGAGAGTTCAGTGCACCCCATGACACAGATAGTTTGTGCAGTAGCTAAGTATTAAACTTTCCAAGAGGGGTGCTCTACTGTGTATTTAGGGTCCACTCTGTGAGGCAGAACAAATGAAATTTGCAAAGAATTTATCCCTTTAGAAAAAGAATCCAGGAGTGCAGCTATCAAAAGATATTTAGGGAGCAGGTTGCATGGAGCAAGGTGGGACAAGCACAAATAAAGGCCCTGATCCTGCAAACTCTTAAACATGTGCTTAACTTTACACGGTTACTCCTGGGGGGCGTGGATCAGTGTTCATGTAGTGCTCCCTGTCAGTACTCGGCCCAGGCCAGGGAAGCTAATGATGAAACCAGCTGACCAAATTCAATGATGAATCCTGGTCATGTGCTACCTGAGGCACGTTGCACATACACTAAAGTTACTCATTTGATTAAACTGCTTGTGAGCTCAGGGCCAAAGTTATGCTAAGATTCATTAGGGAGGGGGGTGTTTCAGAGGAAGCAGTCAGAGAAGGCTAATAATAGAAGCTGGTGGAGGATGCCAGCAGGTTCTTGAGCCTGTAGGTAGGCTTGGAAGGATTAGATTTTTGTCAGTAAACGTCAGATTCACTGGACACACACAAACCAATGAAAAATATTTCCATCAATAATAATTAGAATATGATTAGAATTAGATAGGTAAAATAAGAAAAGGCTGCTTGAGAACTTTTTAGAGTTTGATTTTAAAGTTTTTTTACACTCTGTATTTTGACATGATATTGACTATTTGTATTTTAACCGTTATAAGGCTGTTATAACTTTTTGTATCTCAACATCTACTGTAATTGAATAATTATTGTCTGACCTCCCCATAATTTCCTGCAACTGTAAAAATGTAAATAGATTTTAAAAAATTAAAATGCTTAACCCATAATTTCAGGCAAACAGTGAAAATGAAAAAGCTTAAAAGTAAACATCAGTGATATCTGTTGACATTTTTTTAAAAATTGAATTTTGCCAAGCCTACCTCTAGGGGAGGAGGAGTAGGTGGTATCAAAAAGTGAGCTAAGGGTGAGTGAAATGGACACCTGGTCCAATAGAAAAGGAGCTGAGAGAGGTATGTCTGGAGGTGGAGGGGAGGTTTAGAGCAAGAAGAGAGAGAGGTGGAAGGGGAAACGAGGGGCGGGAAACCTGGATCTGGAGGTCAGAAAGCTGTAACGGCTTTGGTAACACAGAATCCTGGAGCAGGGCGCATTCTTGAGGTCTAATGCAGCAGTCTGACAAACGTTCCAGACTCACTAGCAACTGTGTGCTGGGAAGGACATTCCGTAATCTGTTGTGTGTGGCAGCTAGGGAATTGTAGGTGTGCCATAGCTACCCTGAGTTAATGATTGAGGTGCTCAGTGCCTCATGTCAGTTTGAGTCATTGCAATGGGACTGGAGCTGTTTCCTGGCTCCTACTGCCTGTATTTTGTTTGGAGAATGAGTTTGACCTTCCTGCAGATCTGCTAAAGATAGAGGAAACTAGTGATTCTTTCTGGTGGCCTCTGAAAAGCATTAACGGGGAAGTGAGTCACAAATCGTGGCAAGCACCCTTTTCTGGGCAACCACCAGCACTACTATGAGTGGAATCTAAGCCCCTGTGCTCTGGATCCCCAGTGGGTTTCAAGCCACTGGAGCCTGAACAAAGTCCAGACACTGATCCGCTCTTGGGGTCTATAGGCACATTTTCAGGGCACAGACCTTCTGTCTGGAACTGGCCTCTGAGTGTTGGAACCCACAGTCCAGATGCCTAGCCCCTCTGGCCACAGCACTGACCCTTCAGACTCCCCAGTACTTGAACATATCCCTCTCCCAGACCTCTACCCAAATGTGTGAAGCTGCTGGTTTACACTTTAACTCGCTAAAGAGTATGCAGCTGTTGTGAAGTGGTACACACACACACAGCCCAATCTACTATCTTTATAGAATCATAGAACCATAGGGTTAAAAGGGACTGCAAGGGTCATCTAGTCTAATCCCCTGCCAATATACTGGATTTGTTGTGTCTAACCCATGCAAAACAGATAGCAATCCAGTCTCCTTTCAAAAACCTCCAGTGAAGGAGCTTCCCCAACCCCCCTAAGCAGTCTGTTCCATTGTCTTACTGTTCTTACAGTTAAGGAAGTTTTTCCTGAGATTTAATCTAAATCTTCTATGATGTAGTTTGAACCCACTGCCTCATGTCCTACCTTCTGCCGTGTGAGAGAGCCATTTTTCTCCATCTTTTTTATGGCAGCCTTTCAAGTATTTGAAGACTATTATCATGTCCCCCACCTTAATCTCCTCTTTCCCAAACTAAACATACCCAGTTCCTTCAGCCTTTGTTCTCAGGTTCTCCAGCTGCTCTTCAACTCCCAAGATATGAAAGGGTTTTGTTCTTTCAATAGGAAACCAGGGATCTGTTGGCAGATTCTGGCTGCCTCTGAAGAATTATGATGGTAATTATGAAAGAAAATAATGGTAAGGAAATGGATTGATAGAGGCTGAAGAGTAAATAAGAGCATAAAGTTTACTTTATCATGTAAAGCACAGAAGAGTACCGATCATACAAACCAATCAAACATCCTACATGTTCCTCACTACCTCTCCTTTCCTTTGGGAGTCCTTGGGATGTCATGAGTGTTCACACAGGCAGGCAGGGTCCTCTGCCCCTTCCTTACGCTGCCCCTGCCCCTGCAGCAGCCTCATTCCTCTTACTCTGGTGCAAAATGGTTCTCCTCCGCCAGAGATGCCAACTTTGTGATTTGCCAGGGGGTGCTCGACCCTTGCTCCCCGCCCCTACAGCCCTCACCCCTGCCCTGCCTCTTCCAGCCCCTGCTCCACTTGCCTTTTCCTGCCCTGTTTTGCCCCCACCCCTGTTCCTCCTCTCCCTCAGCACCTTCTGCATTCCGCTGAACCTCTGATCACTGGCAAGCTGGAGGTGCTCAGGGGGTGGGGTGGAGGGCAGAGAAGGCGCTGATCAGCGGGGCTGCCGGTGGGTGCTGAGCACCCACTATTTTTTTTTTTTTTTTTTTGCGTCCATGCCTATGCTCTCTCTGGTTCCACCCTGTGAGTCTCTTATAGACTCCTGCTGGTGTCACCTGCTTCTTTTGTTCTCCTCCTGGTAACTTTCCATTACTTCCAAGCCCCCTTCCCTTCAGACAAGAGGAGGAAGTGTCTTCTTCTAGCTAGAGCATACCCATTATCCCATGGTGTTTTACTTTGTCTAGAGTGCTGCTCACTCACCCATTGTTTCTGGCCTGGCAGCGACATGGCACACCTGTGGGCTTATTCACAGTGAAGCCACATACATGCAGGCATTCCAGAACACAGTAATTTCATGATACAATTTCAGTATTGCCAACCCTAAATGTTCAAAAATCATGAGTCAGGCTCACCAAAAATCACGAGATTATGTAAAAGTAATAAATTTGGTGTTTTTTATTTGTCTTCTGCTTTTTGAGCCTTTAGCGTGCCCTGGGGTCACATGTTGAAGCTTTCTCCACAGCCAGGAGGGCTAGAAACTTTAAGAATGAAGGCTGAAATCATTGCATAGCCATTTGACCCGAGGAGCTGGGGCTTTAAGGAAAACAATAATTATCATGAGACTTATGACAAAATCATGAGATTTCATAAAATCATCTGCAATTCAGAAGTGGTACAGACAAGAGGGGGAGTGACGCTCAGTACCCCTGGAAGATGCAGCGGGCTTAAACAGCACGCGCATCCAGCACAGATACAAGCTATAAGTCAATCCTCGCTTTTGACAAAGGAGAAATGGCCTGGGGTAGAAGGAGTAGGGTTTATCATAAATGCTCATGTTCGCTATGAACCTGAGCCTCCATGCAAACCAGCCAGTGCAAACCCTCTAGACTGAACGAGTAGGGTTCATGGTCCCCACCAGCAATGGCTTACATAGCAAACCATTTATAACTGCCAACTACCATAAAAACTAAAGAATAAGAACTGGGCCTAGCAACTAGGTGGCTCCCACACATATAACAGTCCAGGCTCAGCTCTATGATGCTCACTTCGTTCTGGCCTGCTGGCACAAAGCAGCAGTAAACTCTGTGGAACTCAGCAGTGGCAGATTCCTTTTGTGCAAGAGAGTCTTCTGGTGGTGAACAGCTGCTGTTGTAGCTCCCATCTCACTCCCTCTCAGATCCCAGTGAAAAGGGGAATGTCCAGGAGACAGGGACATGTCCAAGTCAGCCCTTGCCCTAGTGATCACCCCAGCAACCAGAAATGCTCATTAGAAAAGCCTCAGGGGTTGCAGCTGAATTTATGTGGGGGACCAGCCTAGCAGGATCAGGGGAGGGCATAAAGATGTCAATCAGTGATGAGCTCCCAAAATCCTAAGAACCAGTTCCCTACCGGGTCCTCAGCGGTACTTCGGTGGCGGGGGGGTGTCTTCACTCGCTCCGGGTTTTCGGCGGTAGGTACTTCACCGGGAGCGAGTGAAGACACCCCCCACCGCCGAAGACACGGTAGGGAACTGCACGGTCAGGTGAATACAAGCTCCACGTGCCTGTCTTCCCCCCTCCCCCCATCCGACCCCAACCCACGTCCTACCCCCGATGCCCCCCTCCAAACCCACAACCCATCAACTCCCCCCCCCACTCCTTGTCCCCTCACCACCCCCTCCCGAAACCTTCCACCCTAATTGCCCCCCAGGATCCCACCCCCCCACCCAACTCGCCCTGTCCCCTGACTGCCCCGACTCCATCCACCACCACCCCGACAGACCCCCGGAACTCCCATGCCTATCCAAGCCCCTGCCCCCTCCAACCGCTCCCAGCCCCGGACCGGCTCCCTTACCATGCTGCTGTGCCGCGCGGCTGATGGAGCTCGCAACCCCACCCCCTTACCATGCCGCTCAAAGTGGCAGGAGCAGCAGAACTGCCCAGAGCGCTGGTGCCAGCAGAGTGGCGCGCTGGGGCTCTGCGAGGAGCGGGAAGAGGGGGAGGGGCCAGGGGAGCCTCCCCAGCTGGGAGTTCAGGCTGGCCGGGCAGGACGGGCCGGCCCGCGGACTGGAGTTTGCTCTGGTCCGCCCCTTTAGGAACCAGTTCTACGCCGGCTTCTAAATTTAACAACCG
Source organism: Trachemys scripta elegans (assembly GCF_013100865.1). Taxonomy (NCBI): domain Eukaryota; kingdom Metazoa; phylum Chordata; order Testudines; family Emydidae; genus Trachemys; species Trachemys scripta. The sequence continues at coordinate 308,365,165 of NC_048298.1, forward strand.
GTTCTCGTGAACCGGTGAGAACCGGCTCCAGCTCACCACTGGATGTCATAAAGCCACTGTTGCCAGCAACCCCTGCATCTTCAGCTGTGCCAGGTGTGGTTCAGTTCTGCCTGGGACTTGGTCCTGAATTTAGCCACTTAGAATGTATGAACGGTATTAGATTGTTAGGAAGGCTGTTGCACCAGACCTACTTGTAAATACGATTGCCTCTAGGTTTTCAAGATCTTATATTTGACCCACAGTATGACTTCATTGACATGAGGCTTTTGTGATCTTTGTTAAGTTAGTAAGCAGGAAAACATATATTTTGGTGTAGATTTAGTACAGTTATGTATGTTGAGTTTATTCTTGTAAATTAACACAACTTCCTAACTTCCAAACTGTAATTTATTTACACTGGATGCACTCCTTTCCTTGGAAAGGAACCTCCACTAGTGCTAAAGCGGATGAAACGTTTGTATTCAGTTCACCATGGGTTTCACTGACATGGCAGATTTACAGGGGTCATATTTCCATGTAGATGGATTCGCTTGTGAGCTAATTCTCTTGTGTTTTATTCACAAACATGATTTTTTCCCTACAATATCCATGCTTTTCTGGCCCCCAAACAACAAGTCATTGTTGCCAAAGCAACAAAAATTCTCCTCTCTGTTAATATTTATGTTCTCTCGTGAGCCTGTTACATTTTTGTAGGGCAGGGCTGGAGTATGTTCTTAGTTTATATTTGTGATATTTTGCATAGTTGAATGGTTGGAGGAAGGTTTGGAACAATGATATACGCAAAATAGGAATCCCCAAGCTGATATTTGAAATCTACATGCAAAAACACCGTTTGTCAAATACAGCCCAGACACTGATTATGTAATTTGGACGGCTTTAGTGCTGAGCCTCTGGCTTCCTTCCAGGCTCCTTAAAGAATCCAAATTTAAAAAAAAAAAATATGCGCAGCCTTAAAAAAATTAACTGTAAAGCCCTGAACTCTCCAGTGGGAAAATCTATTTTTCCTGTTTTCCATTTTTAGCCATTCTCAATTGGCTTGTTTGTTTGTTTATATGCTTTGAGATTAAGAGCTCTAAGGTGTGGAACCTTCTAGCTGCCAATTCTAATGCAGAAGGTCTTTTTTAGAGGCACTGCACCTCAGGATGGCTGTACATTGTGGGTGTGTACTGTATGTTCACTATGTGTCCATTCTGTCACTTGGCTACAGTACTATTTGTGCTGTAGTTTAAGAGAAGCATGGTTTATAAACTGTTGTTTCCTCTGAGTCACCTATAGCTATACATCTTCAGCACAAAACATTCTGTTTGCTTTTCTGGCAGTGCAGGAAAATAATCCACGGTTAACAAAAGGTGTACGAAAGTCAGCATAAGGGAAGTAGCAGAACTGAAATAGAATTTTTTACGTTCACAGCATCCACAGAGGAGCACGTCTCTGATTTTCAGACATATCATGCAGCAGGTTTTTTTTTTAATCTATTTATGTGAAAAGGTCAATAAACATTCAATAAATATTGCAGGAAATGTGGCCACAGTACTAGAGAAAGGAACACAACTAAGCATGTGTGGGCATTTAGGAAAGCTTATGTAACATTTCCTTTGGAAAATAAATAAGCCTAATTTCCAAAACATCACCAAGAATATCATCACTTGCAAACGTTTCTTGGGAATAGCCTGCCAAAATTACTAAAAATATTCTAGATTTTGAGCAGACATTTTATACAGCTTCCTAATACAATATTTTTGTTCCCTCTTTTTTAGTATTTATATTACAATCATGCCTCGAAACCCCACTCAAGGATCAGAATTCCATTGTACTGGGGCCTGTAGCTCCTAAGTAGATAGTTCTTGCCCCAAAGAGCTTACAGTCTTGGGCCCAAAGCCTAGAAAGACTTACAGATGTGCTTACTTTTAACCCATGTGCTTAAAGGTAAACTCGTCTAATCTGCCTCTGCTTCCAAACTTTTGTGGGGCCCTGGGCCAGAGCAAGTGGGGGGGCCCCTCTCCACCCCTTCTCCCTGCAGTCCTCCCTCCCCTTACTCCTCCCCACGCTCCTGCCGGGGAAATGGGGTTGGGGCATGGAGGCTTGCTGCGCTCCGCCTTCCCGGCGCTCCTACTGGGGAGCGGGGTTGAGGCACAAGAGCGCCAGGCAGGCAGACAGGGCAAGCCCCTGTGCTCCGACCCCACTCCCTGGCAGGAGCACCAGGCGGAGCGGGGCAGAGCATGGGGGTGCCCATGTTTCTGGGCCAGGGCCCTTGGCACGGACCCCATTGGCCCAGTGGCTAATCTTCCACTGTCTGGAAGTTTTTGCAAGACTGGGGTCTTGGTTATGACAAGATGCAACAGGCAGATGAAACAAACAGATGTGAGCAAACAGGGAGCAGGGGGGTGGGTGAGGAAACAGTGAAATAAACAACTTTTGCATTGCAAGCAGCAGTCACAGCTTGCCACCTGTTTTGGTATATAGTTGGTTCATACTCAGCTTATTTTTGGTGACGCAGGATTTTATTTTTATCAAACTTTAAAAATTTAAATTGTGTACTGGCTTGAGTTTTTGAATATGGCCATCTGTTTGCAAATTAGTGCTGATACCAAGAATGCATCACTTCAGCTCCTCTATAAGAATTCAATGAACAGGAAACATCTTAACTCGTGAGATTTTAATGTACAGAAAACTCTGCAGTAAACATATGTACAATTCTCTCTCCAGGGGCTGGCAGAGACAGTGATGGGTCTTGCAGGGATTGGGAAGGTATGCACCACATCATCCAAAAGCAACCCCTCCAGTCACCTAATGAGTATTGTTAGATGGCATCAAAGTTAGCCCTGTCCAGTTGTCCATGACCTAAAAGACTTGTTGATGACTTAGGACAGGAAGGAAGGGTTAATAGCAGAAAATGTGCAAATACAGCATCTCTGTGAGAATGAGGAAGAAGTATTTATACCATATCCTGCCCATTAATAAATTAATTACTCTTACACCAGTTTTATACTTGTGTGATTCCACTGACTTGCAGAAATGAGGAGTGAGGTGGGAGAAGTCCGGAGCGCACACAAGCAACACACAAAATATGCTACTCCAGGAATTAGTGTAAGTTATTTAGATTTTTCAAAGCCGTTTAGGGACCTTAGCTACTCATCTGAAATTAATGGAAAACTGACTTTCTGAATAGTAGTAATGGACACATTGAGTTCTGTAGTAGAATTCTTGTGATGTTGCAAGAGTTTTCAGCTACAAATGTGTACAAAAGGTAGAGTCTACTCTTTATGTGCATTTGTGTGCCAGCATTCAGCTAGGGTTCAAGATTAATCTCTGCAAAAGTACCTGTACTCTTACCCTTCCACTTCAATTCCTCAGCTCCCTGCCTCATGACCTTTTCAATGTCAGCACTGGGTGTCCTAGAAAAACTATAGATAGATAGCAGGGGTCCCATTGGATAATGGGAGACATTATTCCACAGCAAATGATCCCAGACAATGTATCAATTGTCACATGTCAAAACTAGGCCAAAATGATTTATTACTAGTATTTAAGATGAGTATGGGAGTGCCTAAAGGCTTTAACCCGGTTGAGGCCTCTTTGTGAATGGGGTGGTACAAACATAGTAAATGATAGCCCCAGCTCAAATAATTTTACATATAACTCTTCTCCTAGATTCAAAGTTAATTTACAGCTAGTGTCCAGTGAGAGGGTAAGTTATAAAAGGAAGCAATGTGGGGTTTGAGCATTTTGAATCATGTAGCATACAGTGAAATAGATGCAGTAGCTGACATGCCAGAAGTAGTTAAAAACATGGTGGAAGCAATTGATTCCAAAGTAGTGTTACACATTTACACTAATTTTTACACATACAAACAAAATGCCACTAAATAGCCACTTCTGCTTACCAAAGAACTTAGGCCCCTCTTCACTGTAGTATGTGAAGGAGTGCAAAAACAAGATCGTTGTGTATAAATAGGGCTCGAATGTGGGAATACAAAACATGGAAAGGTGGCTATGGGGTGGGCCCACTTCACCCCACTGTCTAGCCATCAAGAGCCCTTCAATGTCAACAGCATATTGCATAAGGTCCACATGGGACAGGTTCATGTCCTCCCCCTGGAAGGAAGTGCTGGGGAACAAACATGCTCTGTACAATGTTCCCTTCTCTAATTGTAATTTATGCTGCTTCCCTTTTTAGGAAATGTGATTGCCCAGGTTGGACGGGGACACAGGAGCGTTGCTGGGAGCTACAGATGGGACTGAGCCAGCTGTGCTGCCAGTATTGCAGGCAGGAGGAACCAACTGGTGTGTGGTTAGACAGGGGCAGCGTGTATCTGACTCCTGAGCCAGGGATTCTGGCCCTGATTTTCCTAACTGCACCCCAAGTCTGCAGATCTTTCGGGTTATTTCCTCTCGGTGGGTGGCTAGATGGAAAGGGGAGACTGTGGCCTGACCAATATATTTAAAAGCAGAAGCATTTGCTTTATAAACCAGTCTGTGTTCCATCTGCGCAAGTGGAGCAGTCTAGTGTCTAGAGCACATCAGCAGGCTATTTATAAACAGAAAGCAACATCTTGGTATTCAACCCTACGAGAAAAAAAAATGCTTCGAAAATACTGACAGCTGAATGGGGCTTTGCAGAGGGTGCTCGACTGAGTGGGGCACGAGTCTTGATTGCAGATGTCGTGTGCCCGCGGGGAGGCTGCACATTAACACTCACTAACTGCCTCGCTCCGATTCGTGACTCTAGAGCTACAGCGTCAAATTCGGCCTCCCCTGCGCACGGAGTCGCGCCCGTTCACACAGGCAGGGGCTGCATCCCCGGTGCAGGCGCTACAATGCTTGGCTCGGCCCCCAGGGAACGCGCAGGGCCCAGCGCGTCCGGGCAGCGCGAGCCCTGCGGCGGGGACACCTGCCGCTGCAGCTCCACTGCCCCCGCGCGGCCTGCCACTGAGCAGCCGCGCGCTGAGCATGCGCAGTAACCACAGCCAAGCCGCGGCCCTCCGCGTGGGAGGTGGGTGGGGGACAGGGAAAGCGCTCCCGAGCGGTGTGTGGGCGGAGCCATCTGGCTGAGTGGGCGGGGCTATCGGAGCGGGTGTCCGACGCACTGTGGTCCCGCTCGCTCGTAGCCTCACTGTCCATGGTGCAGCCGCCGCGCGGGGTCCTCAGTGCCCGCCGCCGCCGGGGGGATGAGCCTGTGACCTCGGCGGGAGTTCGGGCCGCTCGGGGAAAGGAGCTTGATGGAAGCGATGTCCCCGCAACAGGATCACGTCGGGCAGGGGCGCTCGTCCTCTGTGAGCGGGGAGTCCAGAGCCTCCGCAGCCTCCGAGAGCAAGAAGGTGAGAGAGAGAGAGA
>NC_048298.1:308375498-308470837 GCF_013100865.1 Trachemys scripta elegans
ATGCCCAAATAAATCTGTTAGTCTTTAAGGTGCCACCGGACTCCTTGTTGTTTTTATAGATAAAACAATCACCTAGAATATTTTTGGCTAAGACCAAATGTAGTATCAGTGAAATATCTGACACATACCATTATGGGATATCTGCTACACCCCCTTAAACTGGAACTATATCCTGCCATGGCTGTTTGGGCTATTGATCTAATAGACACTTTCCATCTCTAAATACTATGATCTAAAATGTGGCCCCTGAAGGTAGTTTTTTTTTTCTATTGTTCCTTCCCCATTTTCTGAATATAATCTCTGTGCATATTATACCTTGCAACCTGTGAAAGCCAAAATGCCCTGTGAAATGAAGGGGAAACAAGAACAATAGACTGATAGGAAGCTTCAAATGCTGTGAGATTCGAAGTATTTTATTACAGCCTCCTATGTGTAATTCAGCATTTTGGATGTAAATAATATAAAGTAATAAAAAGTGCATTTTTATTAATGGTGACACTTTCCAAACACTCAAGGACAGACCTTGCTCCAAGGAGGTTACAGGCTAAGGGATTTTACCGCCCAAATTTTGCTCAGCCTCTAGCCAGTGCTGAGAGGGGGCAATGGTGCTGGTTAGCATGCCCACTTCCCACAGATCCTGACAGCCATGTCAGGATTCCATCTAGTGGAGGCACACAAAGTGGGATATGTGTGTTTGAAAAGAAGCAGCTTGTGCCACTGGCTTGTAAATGCTGCAGATGGCATGTTGCATGCTAGGTGGGGGTAAGGTTGGTCACACTCTTGACTCTGCATATATTGGCTTTTGAGTTGATGATGTGGTGGCTTTTATAGGTCCACGTCCTTAGTGCTCTTTAAGTACTGCACTGGAAACCTGGCCTGCTGCATGAGTGAGGAAGAGGCTGCCTATGATCTTTCTATACTAGTTCAACAGAGGTCAAGGCCTGGCCCTAGTTTTGCATGGAATGGAATCTCAAATGAGGTATCGTTACTGCTTAGATACTATAGTGATACTTACTCTGTAAGTACCTATATATCTATGGTAATTATCTTACAGTGTGCATATAACAGAAGAATGGATGGAATCCTTGTTACAGTGGGAGATAAACTCTCTTGTGTGCTGGTTACATATGAAATTATATGGGAGAGCAAGTTGGTAATAGATCAGTATAGAGACTGGTGACAATCTCAAAGATCAAAACAGGGCTAATGCAAATTGAGAGAGATTAATGCAAATATGATATTTAAGATTAAAGATGTTAAAATGGCTTTAACCTCCTGACATGAACCCTCTCGAAATAAGAGAGACTATCAGTAGTCACTAAATTACTCGTTCTTCTTATCATGACTGTATTTTACTCAGAGTCTGAATTAAGCTTACTTAGCAGAAATAGTTACGCTCTTCTGTGTTTCTCAGAACTCTATTTTATCTTAAGTTATTAGTTTGCATGTAGTTGTCAAAGCAAATAGAAGGAATGTGTGATTTCTGTTGAACCATAGGGTTGGAAGGTGGAAGCTGCCTACATTTTGCTCCCAGCTTTGCCATCTACTTGTGTGTGACTTTGAGCAAATAGCAAAAGTTCTGCATGCCTCATCTTCTCTAGATCCAAAATGGATATAAGGAGTTACCTACATCAGAGATTTTGTGAGGCATCGTCAATCTATGTTAGAGACATTTGAAATACTTTGCACTTCTACATTTGATATAGAAGTGCAAACTATTATTGTTGTGCTTGTGAAAAATCCTAAAACGGTTTCTAAGCTGGTGTAAATTGGTATCGCGCCATTGACGTCAGAGGAGCTATGCCAATTTACACCAGCTGAGAACCCGACTTTTGAGGGCTAGTCTACACATGGTTTTTGTGCTGATTTGAGGATATTTGTTTCAAAACCAATATAGTTATATTGATGCAACTGTTGTGATCACAGGTATGGCTGTTGCTTACTATGCTAAGGAAGGAAGAATTCAGGTGATGTAGAAACTTGTACTTTGTGGATATAGTTAAAAAACTAGGGAGCAATATTAGAATAAGCAGGGGAAAGTATAACCTCCCCCTTTCTCTGCCTCTTCATCCCCCTGTAAAAATAGGCAAATACATGTTGTTGTTTTCTCTATATACCTGCCAATACCTGATTACCTTGCTTGTATGTTGTATCCCTTTCCCATGCCCTTATATTCATTTATTTATTTTGGAGCGTAAGCTCTTTGGGTGCGGTTTATATCTTCCCATAAATTTGTATCTTGCCTAGTACAAGGGGGTCAGATTTTGGGGCCTTTGGGTGATACTATAATAATATTACTGCTAATGATAACTGGAATCCTGGCTGCCTAGGGACACTTCTCACAACACACTGTTATCCCTGTAATGGAAAATTACTGCATATGTTTAAGGTGATATGAGCAATTTTAAGACAAATGAGGACTGAAAATAGCATGTAGTTAAGATTAACTAAATCATTAATGCACTTGCTGCTTAGGAATGAGCCAGTTATATGGCATGTATTGATTTATGATACATAGTACTGTACCTCAGTGCCCAGCAATGTTGCTTTTGTCAAGGGTCCAGGATTAATGATTCATTTTTGAGGGTGGCCATCCATGGGAAAAGTAGAACGTTATATGTCTGGCGAATAAAATGATGTCCCAGTTCCTGAGTTTCCTGGCCTTGTTTTTTCACTCCAACATAGTAGCAGTCCTCAATAAAAACTGTAGTCCCCAGTACCTAGGAATTGCATATGTCACATCTTGTTTTGACTGAGTTGCTTGCAGTATCTAGGTACAAGGGGAATGAGTTAAGGAAGCAGAGGCAGCTTTTTTCCTTTTTTATATTAGTTTAAGGCTGTTAGAATCCTTTGTCTGCTTCTCATGCATGTGTCTAGCAGAATCCTGTGTACAATCTGTACTCACAGGTAAGCTCTCATTTATGCTCTGTTAGTATTTATGACTCCTTTGTCTCCTCTTCTTCACCTGGAGACAGGATAGTTGCATATTTACATTCTGTAGCCTGACACATGTAACGAAAGGCAGAGGTACCTTGGAATCTAGCTGTGACCTGCTCCATCTATGTCAGTACATCAGGGAAATGAATGCACTCAGTACAGTGAGCAAACATCAGACACCTGAGGAAGGTGACATGAGACACATGGTTAGTGGATGCCTATCATAACTTCTGAGACCCTTCCGGCCTTTCAGAAAATCCTGCCAGAGATTAAATTGAAGTTTGGGTGTGTGAGAGAGCTCCCCGTATTCTTTCAAATGATGGGAAGAAACTAGGCTTTAAGATGAATGTAAGAGGACGGGATTCACAGCTTTCACACCCGCCTGCATTTTGTTAGTTCCCCAAATGGGATTTCTGCCACATCAATACTTCCCCAGTAGCCACTTGACATAGACAAGAACTATATGAGGTTTGTCAGTTTTAAACTGCCACTGGGAAAGCTCTGCACTACAGGAGCACAGACACAACTGTACCAAGTGTTAATCCTCCTCTTGCTGTGTGTGTATATATGCACGCACTTGCCCGGTAGCAGAATAACTGGAATAAAGTAGAAGGGGAGGATAGCAAGGAAGTGCTGAAGCACTGCTGGCAATAGGACTTGAATATTTAGCATTCATTTTCGCTACAACCCCTTTCTCCATTTTTTTTTTGTTAGTATTCCTCCTTCCCACCAACATTTGAAACAACATAATAGGTGAGATCTCCCTGCCAGATTTAAATTAAAGCCATAAGAGTTTATGATCTAGGGTAGTAGTATGACTGCTGATGCACATCTTTTCTTGCTCATAATTTCTCTTACTGATCTTCTGTATTCCTACCCCAACTTTGCTTTTAGTCTCTGTCTCTTACTGTGCACTCTGCCACCCCGATCATCCACTTGTGTTGATGTCTCTTTCCTCTCATGCCTCTGTAATTGTTTTCTCCTTAGGGTATGTCTACACTACGAAAGTAGGTCGAATTTATAGAAGCCGGTTTTATAGAAATCGGTTTTAAACAGTCGATTGTGTGTGTCCCCACATAAAATGCTCTAAGTGCATTAAGTCGGCAGACCGCGTCCACAGTACCGAGGCTAGCGTCGACTTCCGGAGCGTTGCTCTGTGGGTAGCTATCCCACAGTTCCCGCAGTCTCCGCCGCCCATTGGAATTCTGGGTTGAGATCCCAATGCCTGATGATGCAAAAACAGTGTCGCGGGGGGTTCTGGGTACATGTCGTCAGGCCCCTCCGTCAGAGCAACGGCAGACAATCGATTCGCGCCTTTTTACCTGGGTTATCTGTGCAGACAACATACCACGGCAAGCATGGAGCCCGCTCAGCTCAGCTCAGCTCACCGTCACCATACGTCATCCGGCAGACGTGGTACTGCATTGCTACACAGCAGCAGCTAATTGCCTTTTGGCAGTAGATGGTATATTATGACTGGTATCCATCGTCGTCGTATTCCTCAGTGAGTTCGGTCAGAGGCACCTGGGCAGACATGTTTTGTCTCCTGGAGACTCAGTCCTGCCGGCAGTCCTATTGAACCGTCTTGACGATGATGGCTAGCAGCCGTAATACAGCACTTTCTGCCAAGCACCCAGAAGATGCCGATGGCTATCAGTCATGCTGCACCGTCTGCTGCCAGCTTAAGATGTAAAAAATAGATGGACCAGATTTGTTCTGTATTCATTTGCTTCCTCCTCCCTCCATGAAATCAACGGCCTGCTAAACCCAGGGTTTTGAGTTCAATCTTTGGGGGGGGGCCATTCTGTGTGACAGTTGTTTGTGTTTCTCCCTGATGCACAGGCACCTTTGTTGATTTTAATTCCCTATACCTGTAAGCCATGTCGTCACTCGCTCCTCCCTCTCTCCCTCCCTCCGTCAGACAATAGTTTCGCGCCTTTTTTCAGCCCAGATGCCATAACACTGGGATCATGGAGCCCGCTCAGATCACTGTGGCAATTATGAGCACTATGAACACCACGCGCATTGTCCTGGAGTATATGCAGAGCCAGGACATGCCAAAGCAAAACCAGGACCAGCCGAGGAGGCGATTGCAGCGCGGCGACGAGAGTGATGAGGAAATTGACATGGACATAGACCTCTCACAAAGTACAGGTCCCAGCAATGTGCAAATCATGGTGTTACTGGGGCAGGTTCATGGCGTGGAATGCTGATTCTGGGCCCGGGAAACAAGCACAGACTGGTGGGACCGCATCGTGTTGCAGGTGTGGGACAATTCCCAGTGGCTACCAAATTTTCGCATGCGTAAGGGCACTTTCATGGAACTTTGTGACTTGCTTTCCCCTGCCCTGAAGCGCCAGAATACCAGGATGAGAGCAGCCCTCACAGTTGAGAAGCAAGTGGCGATAGCCCTGTGGAAGCTTGCAACGCCAGACAGCTACCGGTCAGTTGGGAATCAATTTGGAGTGGGCAAATCTACTGTGTGGGCTGCTGTGATCCAAGTAGCCAACGCAATCAAAGACCTGCTGATATCAAGGGTAGTGACTCTGGGAAACATGCAGGTCACAGTGGATGGCTTTGCTGCAATGGGATTCCCAAACTGTGGTGGGGCGATAGACAGAACCCATATCCCTATCTTGTCACCGGAGCACCAAGCCACCGAGTACATAAACCGCAAGGGGTACTTTTCAATGCTGCTGCAAGCCCTAGTGGATCACAAGGGACGTTTCACTAACGTCAACGTGGGATGGCCGGGAAAGGTACATGATGCTCGTGTCTTCAGGAACTCTGGTCTGTTTCAAAAGCTGGAGGAAGGGACTTTCTTCCCGGACCAGAAAATAACTATTGGGGATGTTGAAATGCCTATCGTTATCCTTGGGGACCAGCCTACCCCTTAATGCCATGGCTCATGAAGCCGTACACAGGCAGCCTGGACAGTAGTCAGGACCTGTTCAACTATAGGCTGAGCAAGTGCCGAATGGTGGTGGAATGTGCATTTGGACGTTTAAAAGCGCGCTGGCGCAGTTTACTGACTCGGATAGACCTCAGCGAAGCCAATATTCCAATTGTTATTGCTGCTTGCTGTGTGCTCCACAATATCTGTGAGAGTAAGGGGGAGACATTTATGGCGGGGTGGGAGGTTGAGGCAAATTGCCTGGCCGCTGATTATGCGCAGCCAGACACCAGGGTGATCAGAAGAGTACAGCAGGGTGCGGTGCGCATCAGAGAAGCTTTGAAAACGAGTTTTGTGACTGGCCAGGCTACGGTGTGAAACTTCTGTTTGTTTCTCCTTGATGAACCCTCCGTCTCCCCCCCCCCCAGTTCACTCTAATTCCCTGTAAACTAACCACCCTCTCCTCCTCCCTTCGAGCACCGCTTGCAGAGGCAATAAAGTCATTGTTACTTCACATTCATGCATTCTTTATTAATTCATCACACAACTAGGGGGATAACTGCCAAGGTAGCCCGGGAAGGGTGGGGGAGGAGGGAAGGAAAAGGACACACTGCAGTTTAAAACTTTAACACTTATTGAAGGCCAGCCGTCTGATGCTTGGGCAATCATCTGGGGTGGAGTGACTGGATGGCCGGAGGCCCCCCCACCGCGTTCTTGGGCGTCTGGGTGAGGAGGCTATGGAACGTGGGGAGGAGGGCTGTTGGTTACACAGGGGCTGTAGTGGCGGTCTCTGCTCCTGCGGCCTTTCCTGCAGCTCAACCATACGCTGGAGCATATCAGTTTGCTGCTCCAGCAGCCAGAGCATCGACTCTTGCCTTCTGTCAACAAGCTGACGCCACCTATCCTCTTCAGCCCGCCACTTTCTCTCTTCAGCCCGTGATTCAGCCCGCCACCTCTCCTCTCATTCATATTGTGCTTTTTTGCACTATGACATTGTCTGCCTCCACGCATTCTGCTGTGCTCTGTCAGCATGGGAGGACATCTGGAGCTCCGAGAACATATCATCCCGAGTCTGCGGTTATCTCCTTCTAATCTTCACTGGCCTCTGTGAAGGAGAAACATTTGCAGCTGGTGGAGGAGAAGGGAGAGGTGGTTAAAAAAGTCACATTTTAGAGAACAATGGGTACACTCTTTCACGTTAAATTTTGCTGTTCACATTACACAGCATGTGCTTTCGTTACAAGGTCGCATTTTTCCTCTCATATTGAGGGCCTGCCGGTTTGGTGTGAGAGATCACTCACGCAGTGCCAGGCAACAGATTTCGGCTTGCAGGCAGCCATGGTAAGCCACAGTCTTTTGGCTTTTTTAACCTTCTTAACATGTGGGAATGGTTTCAAACAGTAGCGCTCTCATTTCCCATACCAAGCTCCCGTTGGGTTGACCATTTAAAATGGGTTTGCAATGTAAAAGGAGGGGCTGCGGTTTCCGGGTTAACATGCATCACAAACCCAACTACCCCCCCACACACCCAATTCTCTGGGATGGTCACTTCACCCCTCCCCCCACCCCTTCCCCCACTGCGTGGCTAACAGTGGGGAATATTTCTGTTCAGACGAGCAGGAACGGGCACCTCTGAATGTCCCCTTAATAAAATCACCCCATTTCAACCAGGTGACCGTGAATGATATCACTCTCCTGAGGATAACAAAGAGCGATAAGAAATGGATGTTGTCTGCATGCCAGCAAACACCGGGACCATATGCTGCCATGCTTTGTTATGCAATGATTCCAGACTACGTGCTATTGGCCTGGCGTGGTAAAGTGTCCTACCATGGCGGACGGGATAAGGCAGCCCCCCCCAGAAATCTTTTACAAAGGCTTTGGGAGTACATGAAGGAGAGCTTTCTGGAGATGTCCCTGGAGGATTTCCGCTCCATCCCCATACACATTAACAGACTTTTCCAGTAGCTGTACTGGCCGCAATTGCCAGGGCAAATTAATCATTAAACATGCTTGCTTTTAAACCATGTGTAATATTTACAAAGGTACACTCACCAGAGGTCCCTTGTGTGCCCTCAGGGTCTGGGAGCACGTGTTGGGTGAGTTCGGGGGTTACTGGTTCCAGGTCCAGGGTGATAAACATATCCTGGCTGTTGGGGAAACCAGTTTCTCCACTTCCTTGCTGTGAGCTGTCTTCATTGTCTTCATCATCATCTTCCTCGTACCCCGAACCCGCTTCCCTGTTGCCTGATTCTCCACTGATGGAGTCAAAGCACACGGTTGGGGTAGTCGTGGCTGCACCCCCTAGAATGGCATGCAGCTCCGCGTAGAAGCGGCATATTTGCGGCTCTGCCCCGGACCTTCCGTTTGCCTCTCTGGCTTTGTGGTAGGCTTCCCTTAGCTCCTTAATTTTCACGCGGCAGTGCTGTGCGTCCCTGTTATGGCCTCTGTCCTTCATGGCCTTTGAGACTTTTTCTAATATTTTGCCATTTCGTTTACCGCTACAGAGTTCAGCTAGCACTGATTCGTCTCCCCATATGGCGAGCAGATCCCGTACCTCCCGTTCTGTCCAAGCTGGAGCTCTTTTGTGATCCTGGGACTCCATCACGGTTACCTGTGCTGATGAGCTCTGCGTGGTCACCTGTGCTCTCCACGCTGGGCAAACAGGAAATGAAATTCAAAAGTTCGCGGGGCTTTTCCTGTCTACCTGGTCAGTGCATCTGAGTTGAGAGCGCTATCCAGAGCGGTCACAATGAAGCACTGTGGGATAGCTCCTGGAGGCCAATTCCATCCGCACTACCCCAAATCTGACCCGCAAAGGCCGATTTTAGCGCTAATCCCCTCATCGGAGGTGGAGTAAAGAAACCGGTTTAAAGGGCCCTTTAAGTAAAAAAAAAGAGCTTCGTCATGTGGACGTGTCCAGGCTTAATTCGATTTAACGCTGCTAAATTTGACCTAAACTCGTAGTGTAGACCAGGCCTTAGTTAGCCCTCTTAAATTGACTTTATTTTTGGGAAAGTCCTTGTAAGTAAATAAGTAAAAGTATGTTGCCAGTGTAAACAGTAACTCAGTAGTTTGCTAAATATTCACTTGATCTACCTTTATGGTAGATGAGCCCTGAGAAGGACATTTTACATTCTGTAAATTTATGGAGCACACAAACACGCACTCACTACAGGCTAAACCTAATAACAGCTGAACTGTCAACTCACGAAGCAATCAGAATAATTCTGATTAAAAGGGGTCAAGAACGGGATAGAAAGTTATAAACAGCCCTGTTGTCCTACTGAAGAAATAGTGAACTTCTCGAGGTTTAATTTATTTATATTCAATGTGTATTGTATGATTTTGAAAAATATTAGATTAAGGCATGCAGAAAACAGAAATAAACAACATAAAGGGCTTATTACCTACTAAGTTATGAATAGCCTAGTGCAGCGTTTTTCAAACTATGGGTCAAAACACCGTTTTAATGGGGTCACCAGGACTGGCTTACACTTGCTGGGGCCTGGGGCCAAAGCCTGAGCCCCATTGCCCAGGGCCAAAGCTGAAGCCCAAGCCCAACTGCTTCAGCCGTGGGCAGCGGGGCTCAGGTTACAGGCCCACTGCCTGGGGCTGAAGCCCTTGGGTTTTGGCTTTGGCCCATTTCTTCCACCCCCGCCTGGGGCAGTTGGGCTTGGGCTTTGGCCCCCCCATCTGGGGTGGAAGGGCTCGGGCGAGCTCTGTTCCATCTCCTGGGGTCATGTAGTAATTTTTGTTGTCAGAAAGGGGTCGTGGTGCAAGGAAGTTTGAGAAACCCTGGCCTAGTGATACCTGTGCAATCTAGCTGTGAAATATACTCAGAGTGCTGATGCATAAGTAGATCTTGAAAGATAAACTGTTGGGCAGTGAGGAATATTTTGGGGCTTTTTTTTAGTCTTAGTAAAAACAATTATTTGTAAATCTTGATATAGGCTTCCTTAAAAGTCTGTAAACATGAATTAAGTATGACATAACTAAACCATAAGGCATGTATGCCCAGATATTTTTGTTGTTACTTCAAACATCAAGAGGGCAGAGTTTGTATGAATGAAATCATTAACTGTTCTTATTGACGTAAAGATTTTATAGAGTGAGTTTTGTTTAAGGCAGGTTTCTTTTCATTAAAAGTTGAAGGGTAGGGTGACCAGACAGCAAGTGTGAAAAATCGGGATGGGGTTGACAGGTAATAGGAGCCTATATAAGAAAAGCTCCAAATATCAGGATTAACCCTATAAAATCGGGACATCTGGTCACCCTATTGAACGGTCCAGATTTCCCATGCAAAAGAGCAAAATCCTCTGCTTGCAGAACAGGTATAGCAGCAATAGTGTGGGTGAAGGTTGCAGTAGCTAGCCACTGTGCTTCAATCCTCACCCACTTTTAGAGATGGAGATTTTAATTCAGTTTCCAGACACATACAATCCTTTTGATTCTAGTGAGTGAGTCAACAATGGTGTCTGTCTTTTACAGAGGTGGTGTTCGTGTTGTGGTCACCTATCAGCTAGGGATAGACTGAGTTCTTCGTCCATTTCACATAGATCACTGAATCATCCTCAAATAGTATTGATTTTTCTTCTGGGTTCAAACCATTGGCTTAGAGGCCAAAGGTTCCATATTTCATTATCAAGCTTGCAAGCCCTTCTGTTCCCATCCTCTCCTCAAAAAGCAAGTGTCTTATTGTCCAAAAAACGTCTGACATTCTTGCTTTGTATCTTGCTGGAATACATCAGCAATATTCATTCTGTGAACACACATACATTCTGTGAACTTGATTCTGCTCTAACTTTGTCATTGATTTAAATGGGAGCTGGACCGGATCTTTGATTTCTTTAGTACACAACAAGGTTCACGTATTAATCTAAATATGGTATTGAGTGAGTTTAGATTATTTGAGCATGACAAAAAACATTATGCTAGGATGATTACAAAAGAAGTAAATCAAAACTTAGTTGCACGTTGGGGACTAGGGGTCTGTCTGTGTAGAACAGGGATGGGCAAACTATGCCCGCAGGCCACATCCAGCCCGCGGGATTGTCCTGCCCGGCCCCCAAGCTCCTGGCCCTGGAGGCTAGCCCTCGGCCCTTACCCCGCTGCTCCCCCGCAGCCTCAGCTCACTTGTTCCACTGCTGGCACAATGCTCTGGGTGGTGGAACTGTGAGCTCCTGGAGCAGCGCAGCTGCAGAGCCTGGCCTGACCCGGTGCTCTGTGCTGTGTGGTGGCGGCGGCAGCGTGGCGCAGCTCCAGCCGGGCGGCACGGCTGTAGCGCTGCAGCTACTGGTGCTCCAGGCAGCACGGTAAGGGGACAGGGAGCAGGGCGGGTTGGATAGAGGGCAGGGGACTTTGGGGTGGTGGCCAGGGGGCGGGGGTGTGGAGGTGGTTATGAGGGGAAACGGTGTTGAATGGGGGCAGGGATTCTGGGGGGGCAGTCAGGAAGGAGGGGGGGTTGGATGGAGTGGCAGGGGGCAATCAGGGGCAGGGGTTCCGGGGGAAGTCAGGGGACAGGGAGAAGGGGTGGTTGGATGGGGTAGGGGTCCCAGAGGGGCCATTAGGGAATGGGGGGTTGGATGGGGCAGGAGTCCTGGGGGGGGGGCAGATAGGAGGTGGGGGCCGGGCCACGACCCCCTCCCTTAACCAGCCCTACATACAATTTATGAAACCTGATGCGGCCCTCAGGCCAAAAAGTTTGCCCACCCCTGATGTAGAACAAGCTGAGGATCAGGGCCTTAAATAGTTTAATAGTATCAGCACTACGTGAGACTGGACGGTGATGTCTAAAAATATTACATAAATCAGAATGGTAGAGCTATCAAGTAGCTGAAAAAGGATGTCTGTTCATTGCACTAACCTGGAAAAGAATGACACCTGTTTTGCTTCTCTAGATGCGCATAAAAATTATAAGATACCAGATGTAAGTGGTACAGTGTTTAATTATTTTTCCTCACAAAAGAAATCACATGTACAATGAATTTTTGTGTATGTTCTCTACTTAACAAATGCTCTGCTGATCTCTTTCCAGGCCTAATATAATGAAATGCTATGCAGAAATCATAATAAAGTGCTATATTTTCAGTTACGTTTGTTTTGCTTAAAAAAAGAAAGCTCCACTCAAGAACTTTTGTACATTAGCTTTTTCACAGAATGGAGATTAATGCCATAATTGAGCAACACAATATAAAGTGACTGTCCACTTAAACTACTAGCCAAAATTAGTTTAATGCCAGCATTTAGGAATAGACTTCCCTGGAGCAGATGACTAGGTTGATACTCAGAGTAAAGGCTGGCAGTTTTACTGCTCATCTTTCAATCAATAAGATTACAAGATCTAATTTGTTAAACGATTTGGGCCGGAACCTATAAATTAGCATAACTCAGTTGAAATCTATGGAGCTATGCTAGTTCATAACAGGTGAGGATCTGGCATTGTTTGTATATTTTCTTTGCAGCGATAACACTTTAAAATGGTATTATAACCCCAACAGAAAACTTCAAGTGAAATTGAGATTACAGGTTCATTTCTGTGGTTTGAGTTTAAAAAAACAAAAACCCAAGAAACATAGCGATAAGGTAAAATTTAGAAGAAACCCACACCTATGAAAGTATGTACATGTACAGTGACATACAGTACCTTAACTCTGCCCCTTGCAGATGCCAGCCTACCATCTTTGCATGCAGAGTACTAAAAATGTGCATCATATAGGGCTCCATGTCAGTCACGGAGGTCGTAGAAGTCATGGATTCCGTGACTTTTCCCCACCTCCATGACTTCTGCAGCAGCCAGTGTGGCTGACCTCAGGGCTGCCCAAGCAGCTGGCTCTGGGGCAGCTGCTCATGTGGTCCCCGGGGACAGCCACTCTGGCTGCTGCTTGGGAGGCCCCGGGCAGCTGGCCCCATTTCCTGAGCAGCCACTGCTCGGCGGCCCACAGCTGCCAGAGCAGCCATTGTCAACGGCCCCCGGCAGCGGTCCCGGGGCGGCTAGAGCAGCTGCAGTTGGCTTGGCAGTCCCCAGCAGCTGGTGCTGCTGTCCACCCCACCCCAGCAGCAGCCCCCAGATGCACCCCCACCCAGCAGCGACCCTCCTTTCCCCCCACCCCAAAAGATTTAGTCAGGGGTATTTATAGTACAACTCATGGACAGGTCACAGGCCATGAATTTTTGATTATTGCCTGTGACCTGTCCATGAGTTTTACTAAAAATACCCGTGACTGAATCATAGCCTTATTCATGGGATATTGATTTTATGATGTTTCATATCTGCATGCCTCTGCCAGTGAGGATTTGTTACCATACTACTTTCCTTTATTTAAAAAAATGTTACAATTTCATGATATGGACATATGGGATTTGTATATGGAGAAATGCTGGCTCCATGTCTGTTGCCACTCCTCCCACTAATCCCTTGCCCTCTGCTTGCTCTTCATTGCCATACAGATTCTCTTAGGTCTCCTAAGTGCTGCCAGCACGAGACCTCAGGGTGTGTATGTGGATAAAAAAAAACACGGGTAGGGAAGCTAGAGATAACTGACGTCTTGGGTGCAGCTCGCTAGACCAGGAAACTGTCTCATTCCCCCACAGAATAGATTAATTAAATTAACTTAATTTTAATTGCGTCCCACTCTCTGTTCTTTAAACTAGGAATCTGGCTAAATCAGTGGTTCCCAAAGTGGGGTTCACGAACCCCTGGAGGTTCGCAGAACGTTTCAGGGGGTTCGCAAGAAAAATTTCATTAATGGCGGCCAGAGGACTCTGCTGGGACCCGTTGCAGGGCAGACATCCCGAGCCCCAGGGAGAGCGGGGCCGGGCAGTTTGAGCGGGCAGCCCGAGCCCTCTCCTGTCAGCCAGGGAGTCGGCAGCCCGAGCCTCGTGAAGAGCGGGCAGTTTGAGCCGGCAGCCCGAGCCCCTCTCCTGTCAGCGGGGGAGCCAGCAGCCCGAGCCCCAGGGAGAGCGGGCAGTTTGAGCCAGCAGCCCGAGCCCTCCTGTCAGCCAGGGAGCCAGCAGCCTGAGCCTCGTGGAGAGCAGGGCTGGGCAGTTTGAGCCGGCAGCCCCAGCCCTCCCCTGTCAGCGGGGGAGCCAGCAGCCCCGAACCCCAGCACTCCATGCGGGGTGCAGGTGGTAGCTCGGATCCCTGTCTTTGTCAGGCAGGGGAAGTTTGCATCCAGGGCAGTCAGCAGGGGGCCATGCTGAACGTGGGGGGTGGTCCAAGCTAATTTGTCCCTCCCAGGGCACCTTCCTCGGCGGAAGAAAAGCTGTTTGCGAGCCAAACCAGCCAGAAGCACGTTGTAGCCAGTGTAGGAGTGTTAAGGTGTCTCAGTAATTGTCCTTCTCTCTGGAGTGCTGATTTGCTTGAGTGAGTGAATCTTCTCAGTTTCTAGTTTGTTGGTTGTTAGCAGTCTCTCTCTGTTATTTTTATTAGAATTTTGTACACAAGTTCAATGGATAAGTGGCTGAAAAAGGAAAGTGTAAAGACGCTGGAATCAGCTAGTGTTTCCTCAAGTCCACACTGTGGAAAATCTAAGTCTAATGATCATGATGGTCCTGGAAAGTCACTTACAAAGAAAAGAAAATATGACGATTATATAAAATATGGCTTTACATGCATTGGTGATCAAGAACATCCAAAACCACTGTGTGTGATTTGTGGTGATGTTCTAGCAAACAGCAGCCTCAAACCTTCTCTACTTCGGCACCATTTAGAAACTAGGCATCCTGCACAACTTGACAAGCCTGTTGAGTTTTTCAAGCGAAAATTAGCTGAGAAGAAAAGTGACATTACCAGTTTTATATCCAAAGCAAGTACTGATAATGAAAATGCACTTAAAGCGACATACTGCGTGAGCTACCGAGTAGCAAAAGCATCAGAAGCCCATACCATAGCAGAGAGCTTGATTGGTCCATGTATAAAAGATGTAGTTCATTGCATGCTCGGAGAAAAGGCTGCAAAAAGGATTGACATGGTACCTTTGTCCAATAATACGTTGTCACGAAGAATTAATGACATGTCAAATAATGTAGAGACCACAATTGTACATAGAGTGAAAAATAGTCCATATTATGCTATACAGTTGGATGAATCAACTGATGTAGCTAATCTAGCTATTTTGCTACTGTTTGTACGTTATGTGAATGAAGGTATGGTTGAAGAAGACTTGTTGTTTTGCCGACCATTGGAAGAACGTACAACTGGAGAAAATATCTTCAATCTGACTAATGCATATTTTCAAGAAAAGGAAATAGATTGATCTCGTTGCCTAGGCATTTGCACTGATGGGGCCACATCAATGACGGGGAAGTATACTGGATTTGTAGCTCAAACAAAAAAGGTTGCATCAAAAGTCTCTTGGACTCATTGCAGCATCCATAGACAAGCCCTTGCAACAAAACGCATGCCAGAGGCACTGAAGGAAGTGCTGGACAATGTAGTGAAAATGGTGAATTTCATAAAATCATGGCCAACAAATTCCAGAATATTTCACATACTTTGTGAAGAAATGGGTAGTATACACGTCTGTGTGTTGACCCATACAGAAGTTAGATGGTTCTCAAGGGGTAAAATCCTTGTGTGCTTGTTTGAGGTTAGAATGGAAATCCTAGTTTTTTTTCAACAGCCACCCTTTCCACCTTGCCAGCTGTATGGAAAATAATTTCTGGCTCCAGAGCCTAGCTTATTTAGCAGATATTTTCTCAAGAATTAATGACCTAAATTTATCTCTTCACGGCCTCAATATAACAGTTTTCAATGTGCAAGAGCGAGTTGAATCCCTGATAAAGAAGTTGCAGTTCTGGGGAAGTTGTTTGGAAAACAATCAAACTGAGTGATTCAGTAATCTTCATGACTTCCTGGTAGAACATAAACTTCAGTTGGATCAGTGCACTAAAACCAATATAATTGCACACCTAAAAGGACTTTGCACAACTTTCAGGGAATACTTTCCAGCTATGTTAGGCGATAATGACTGAATTCGCAACCCTTTTGATGATACCACTTTCTCAGCACAGATATTAAACACCAAGGAAAAAGAGAAATTGATTGAGATCTCCTGTGATTACGAACTGAAAAGGAGTTTCAGAAATCTATCATTGATCAACTTTTGGCTGAGTTTAAGAAACGAGTACCCCTTTCTGGCAGAAAAAGCTGTTGCAGTTTTGTTACCATTTTCAACAACATATGCGAGAAAGCATTTTCCTCGTATGCACATCTGAAAACCAAATACAGAAACAGACTTGATGCCGAACCAGACCTGAGACTTTATCTTTCTCCAGTGGTTCCAGACTTCCAAGAGCTATGCAGAGCAAAGCAAGCAAATCCATCACACTGAGGAAATTTAAACTTAAATCCCTGGAAATATTCATTTTTAGGAGGGGGTTCACGAGATGTCACAATTTAGTGAAAGGGGTTCGCGGGCTGTTAAAGTTTGGGAACCACAGGTCTAAATAAATAAAAATTAGAAGAACTTTATAGTTGTGTTGAGCACTACTTTTAAAGTGTTTTCATTTACAAACAGATGGCCTGACTAACTTCAGTCTTGGTTGGGAAATTCTCCTTTTTCCTATGGCAAAGCTCTTTAGCGATCTATTTATGTTTTGAGGCCTCTCTGTGCAAGGCTGGAGACTTGAAAGCTTATGTCTACAGCAGTGATTTGGGTCCTATTCTGAACTTCCTGGAGTCTGATACTCATTTATTATTATTCTATGTTACTGTAGCTCTTGGCGGATCCCAGTCAAGATCAGGGTCCCGTTGTAGTAGGCTGCCTGGTATTGCCAACCCCAAGCATTAAAAAATCATGAGTCAGCCTCCCGAAAATCATGAGATTTTAAAAAATACTAATCTTTTTGTTCACTTTGTCTTCTGTTTCTTTAGGCCTTTGCGGAGTCACATTTTCTAACTTTTCTTCTCTCCCACGAGGTCCAAAATCTTTTAAAAATCATTGCTGAGACTCTCATTCAATCCCATGACTCCAGGAGCTTGGGCTTTAAGAAAACCACCAAATATGAGACTCACGATAAAACTGGAAGTTGGCAAGACTGAAAATGCCTATAAAGACACAGTCCTTAGTCTTTGGAAGTTATTGGGTGAAATCTCTGACCTGTGTTCTGCAGGAGGTCAGACTAGATGATCATGATGGTCTCTTCCGGCCTTAAAGTCTATGAGATTTGATTGTAATCAGGCAATGTTTGATCCTTTACACAAGTTCTCAGCTAGAAGAATTCAGCAAAGAAGGTATTTTCTCTCTGTTTTCTGCTATAAAGTGGAAAAAAAGCACTGGAAATCTTTTTTAGGATGGCAGTCTATTAAACCTTTACCTGCATAACTTCAAATCAGATAGGCCTGGGACCAAGTTAGAATTCTTCTAACTTACCAAAATGGATAGTATTTTCGGTAGATTTTAGAGTTGGACCAGAAATCAAGCTTATCATGGAAATTCAACCACTGCTGTATAACAGAGCCTTAATACGAGCAGTGTCTGTTACCAGACAAATATATTATAACCAAACAAGCACACATTGCATGAATAGAAAAGCAAGTATAAAAAATCATCACAGCAACAAACGCGCTGCTATGATTACTGATCAATGTCTCCCTGCTTGGCTAAAGAAAGGCTACAATGGAGCATTGCATAGTTTTCCCTCTCCGTGAAGAATGTAATAGCTCTCTATGAGCTAAGATCAAGTGTAGTACCTGAACATGCCCTAACAAGTTTTGTGCTATATTAAGAATACAAATTGTCAGAAGAATCAATAGTCCTCTAAAATGTTTAATAGTGTACGGTGGTTATTGTTAGCATAAAGGAAGAAAATCCTGGATCACGACTGGCTGAAAACAGTCATGGGATGAATCTTAAGAGTTTTATTTTTGTTTGTTCTCCGTGGTCACCAATCCTGAGATCTGGAACAATTTTAAAGGAAAATTCTAGTGTTGCATATTTTTATATCAAAGCTTGTAAGAACAAACACATGTCTTAGAAGCTATAGATTAGGGGCATCTCTCTCAACCTTCAGTGCATGATACACGCAATCCAAGTGTGTGACAAATGACCAAACTGTGGAACACCTGGGTTTTGCTGCACAATGTGCCACGTTAGACAAGTTATAGTGATTTTGTTTAAACTATAGAATCTGTATTTAAGAATGCTTCTTCACTAGGTGAATTAAATACACCAGTTTTTAAAAAAGAAAACTGGAAAAAACAAATTCTACCATGACTACCAGAGTTGGGGTGGATCCTGGTTGCAAATCAGCAGAGTTGGAACCCTCCAGCCCTTTGGATCACCAGCACAGACCTCTATTAGTTGAGCTAAAAAAGTAACTTATCTTTTCTGAGGGCCAGCCATTAGAGGGGGATGTCACACATGCTTTGCCAACTAATTACTAGACATCAGAATGTCGGAGAGGTCAGGAAATCTAGGTTTTTTTCCTGCCTGTTTGAGGGGAATGGTAGTGGTTAGAACAGTGGTCTGTTTGAAAGTCAATGTAATGTGTACTCGTAAATCCTTTGGGTGCTTTTGAAAATCTCCTCTTTGCGGAAGAATAATCTTATTTGTTTTGCACTTTATTGTAATACTCAACTTCACTCAATAGAAAAATACGCTGCTCTCTAGAACTACCGCTATTTTTCTCTTTTCTCCCTCTTTCTTCCCCATCCTTTGTCTTTCTCTATATCTTCCTTGTCTGTGTCTCCCCTCCCTTATTCCTTCCCTGCAGTAATCCCCAGTTTCTTCCCTGCCTTCTGTGAGTTCACTGCCATTCGCTTTCCCATTCTATCCAGTAATCAGCAATTAAATAGTTAATGCTGACATTTAGTGTTATCAGTCTTTAGAGATCACGCGCCAATTAGATTAATGGAGACAGGAGCCGAATGTCTGTATACATTCAGTTAGTGTTTAAAATCTCACCTCTGGTTCTTTTTGTTCTTTTTCCAAACAGAAGATGAAGAGTCTGGCTCAAAGACGTCAGTCTGCACCATCTCTGGTCCTCAGTAAAGCACTTAATAAGTCCAGAACTATCACCAGGTGAGTTGATGTATTTTGCTGGTTGTACTTTTTCCAGTTCCTGAGCCCAAATCTTGAGATGTTTTTGACAAGCAATTATTCAAACCAGGCTAAATTATGCCTTCAGGCAGAGCCATATTGAGGAGTGGCAGGAGGTGTCCTTCACTGCTAGCTACATTGGGATAATATCTACTGGAAGGCATAATGCAGCCAGAGGTGCGGCGTGGCGTGCATTAAGAGGTGGCTCCTGCTACATCTTTTTAAAGGCATTTTCAGTGCTGCTCTCTAGCACAGCTGTCCTAATGCTGGCTGATATGCCAAGGAGGCAAGCATAGCTGTTCTCCAGCCACACCCAGGCCTGCCTTATTTGAGCTCCTCAGCCCATCAGGCAGCATTTGTCAACCCCATTTCTTTTGCACTGGAAACCAAATCATGGCTGCCTGCTCTGGTGATGGAATGGGCAGGGAGGGAGGGTGACTGGTTCCCTCTTTCATTCCTCCCCCCCATGCTCCTAAGCAGCACTAAGTATAATTCAGTACCAGTTGCTGTATGAGCTAAGTTTCTATGATACATTACTGTACATAACTCTCCTCTTGTGCTATCGTGACATCTTATTAACAATTCAATAGACTTTAAACCTGCAAAGTACCAATGTTTATGAAATAGTGAACAGTCAAGTAGAATGTTATTACGTCAGACTACATGGAGAACCTTACTGAGAAGCATAATTATGGAAAATTAAAGCACAACTATGCAAAGACTCACTTTCTCCCACACTGTGGTGTGGAATTTAGGGAATTAATGTGTGGGCCTTGGAAAATTTGCTGTTTGATCTACTTAATACCTGAATCCATATTTATCATCCAGTGGAATTCCACAGCACTTGAAAAATCTGAAAAGAATTTGGAGAAAATATCAGAGTTGCAAAAAAACAAAGGAAAGTAAATTGAAAGTACTAGAAGCTGCTACAGGTCTTTTTATTGTCTTTGAATCAAAAGGAGAAACAGAGAAAAAACTCTGTAAATGATGTTTATGCTATTTTGTGTAGTCTAGCAGTTCAACATGGGATTGGAAGCCAGGAACTCATGGGTTCTAGCCCCGGCTCTGACACTTCCTCTGTGACCATGAGTAAGTCACTTAACTGCTCTCCTTTAGTTTCCAGGTTACTTACCTTCCTCGTTAAGGAGTTAGTTATGACTCAGACTGTATGGTAACTCATTTTTATTATCTGTTATTTACTATTTCCTCACCATCTTTGCAACTGCCTTAAAATTTGTGATTTCACAAAACACTTTTTCATGCACAATTGAATTTCTCAAAGCAGAATGGGGTGTGCATCTTCCTGTATACTGTACGTGGTGACAGCTTGAGGGTGTGATTGGACACACAGGGACAGGCTCCCACAATACTTTGTCTTCAGAGTTTTCCTCAGCTTGTTGGCATCTAGCTCAATGTCTGTCCATCCCTGCAATCAGGGCCGGCTCCAGGCACCAGCTGAGCTTGGGGCAGCAGATTGTTCGAGGCGGCATTCTGCCCAATCCTAGGGTGGCACGGCCACTTTTTTTTTTTTTTTTGCAGGGGGCCGGAGCCCCCTGCAGGGCAGTCCTCTTCCTTCCCTCCCCGCAGACCGGAGCAGAGCCCTCCCGCCCGCTCCCTCCCCTTCCCTCCTCCCCCCCAGCTGGTCCCCCTGCACCCATGCTCCACAGGTTTTTTTTTTTTTTTGCTTTGCCGTTCTGGCTGCCCCGTGGTTTTTTTTTTTTTTTTTTTTTCTTGGGGCGGCCAAAAAGCCAGAGCTGGCCCTGCCTGCAATGATCCTGTGACTAGAGCCAGCTGTATCCGCAGTAGCTCAGTATCATCTCCTTGGAAGGGATAAGCAAGGGCTCAGCTTAGTTAATGTCTGTCTGGTGCTTTCAATTTGTACAGAACTGTATAAAAGAGCTAAGTGTTATGTCCCACTGTCTTCAGATAATGGACTTTTCCAATAGTATGGGTCTCATTTATAATGATCCCCCCAAAAGTCAATCATTAGCCATTTCTACCAACAGAGAGTCCTAAAATTTTAGGACCTGCTCTGTTGAGTTCAGTGACAGAACTTTCCTTCACTATAATAGAAGCAGGCTTGTATCCTTAGAAAGGAATACAAGGTAACCCTTTGGATCGTCCGGTATTTTCATTTTTCACTGGGATTGTAATTTCTAACTTAGCCTATTCAGCTTTCCTCTTCTGTTGCACAAAATGCATTCCTCTTCATCAATAAACTGGATGAGTTTGAACTTCCTGCTCTGCTTGTTGTGTAAATGTTTAACTCTTGTGACGTGTTCTCTCTTTTTAAGAGAGCTAAAGAACAACAAAACGACTGTTTTCTAATCTCCAAATATTTTCTCTCTAAGCTATTTTAGCACTTAGTTCCCTTTTGTTGTAAGCAAAATCCATTATTCTCCTTCTGGCAGTGATCCCCAATGTCCGTACTCCAATACACTGACTTCTTAATGGTTGATTAATCACTTGTAGATAATAAGATCCCATGCAAAGTTGGCATACATCTGTTAGGTATTTTATCTGAATCGTCTCACCTCAGCAGCTGGTTCGCCTCAATATTTGTTGAAATTAATGAGCAAGTGCAAAGGTTTTATAAGGGCAGGAAATACTTAGAAACATGAGTCTGTTCATATTTCAATAGCAGTTTATATATCTCAGGTGTCCTCAGACTACATATGGCACAGCTTAATAAAATGCAAGTGCAGGGCAAACTTGCCTTCAGGCAATGTAAAAGTTATTCACAGTATTTTTTTTCTTTCTTAAAGATGTCTGGAGGTGGTGGCTGTTTTAGTTTTCAGTGAATTACATATCATGGCAATTGGCAGAAATTTAGAGTACAGAAGAGTCTGAATGTTTTATAAGATGGTTGTTATAGTGCTGTGATCTAGGGCTGTGTGGCTGTTACTCTAGATTTACACTGGTATTATTCCATTGATACCAATGGAATTACTCCGGATTTACACCAGAATAACAGTAGAATATGGCCCATTGCCTCCAAAGGATGAAAATATTCCCTGCTATTTTTGGTTTTCTTCTTCTTCTCCATACAACCCAGCCTGTCTGTCTTCACAAAGTAACACTGGATGATCATGCTAGCACTGTTTCACGTATTTAGATGGTGCATTTGAAGTACTTTGAGCATGTTTTACACTAGAAATCTATTGAAAAGACTGCCCCAGTGGATCGTGACCTGATGTGGAGCGGCATGACTGTTCCCAGGTTCCTGAGAGCAGTGCTGCTGGGAGTCTCGCACTCCAGGCAGGGTCATCCAAAGTGGAAAAGTGAGCTTCTAGATGAACATCGAAAAATAACCAAACAGAGTGAGGAGCAGCAATCGTGGCCAGAGAACACAGGAGACATGACATCAACAATGCTGTACCGAGTGAGACTGGACATACAGAAGAACAGTTCAAGGAACAGCGTGGTAGTTAAACTTTGTTCTGGAAAAAAACAGGTGACGATGAACGACGAATCCAGGGCGTTGGTTTTGCCATCAAAAACAAAATTGTCAACCAACTCGCAGAATTATCAGTTAGCATCAATGAATGACTCATGACCCTCTGCCTTAAACTTGCCAAGAACCAGCATGCAACATTCATCAGTGCATACACTCCAACCCTTGATGCTGATGAGGAAACCAAAGAAGGATTCTATGCCAACCTTGACCACATTTTCTCCACCATCCCCAAAGAGGACACATTCATACTCCTTGAAGATTTTAATGCAAGAGTTGGACATGACTCGGAGCTCTGGAATGGCATGATCGGAAAGGAAGGAGTGGGTAAGACCAATTCTAACAGAATTCTTCTCCTGGCAAAATGCACAGAACACAACCTAATTATCATGAACACCATGTTCCGCCAAAAGAACAAATACAAGACATCATGACAACACCCGGGGTCTAAGTATTGGCATCTGATCAACTATGTCATTGTCTGTGATTGTGATTGTGAAGACGTTTACATCATCAAATTAATGACAGGTGCTGACAATTGTTGGATGGACCATCACCCCATCTGCTCCATTACTTCCATCAAAACAACAAATGTGGAAGAAATCAACCAGACAGAAGATCAATGTTGAGAGTCTCAAGGACCCAACTAAATGTGACCCTTTCTTGCAGTGCACCCCTGAGAAACTGATGAATACCAAAACTGAGATGGAGAGCCCCGAAGATCACTGGAAAGCACTCAGATCAGCTGTCTATGCTGTATGTGAGAGAACACTGGACTTCTCAACCAGGAAGCACCAACATTGGTTTGATGAGAACGATCAGGAAATCCAAGATCTGATCAACTGTAAGCACAAGGCCTTTTGTGCTTAGCAAAATGACATCAATTCCAAGCAGAAGCCAAACGTCCGCCATCAATTCAAAGCTGAGGTTCAAAGGAAAACCCATGAAATGAAGAACAAGTGGTGGGAGAACAAAGCAAAGGAGGTCCCAACAACTCGCTAACACCCATGATATGCACTGATTCTTCAACACCACTAAAGCCCTCTGTGGACCCAGCACCCAACAGCTAACCCCCCTTAGATCCAGGGATGGAGTCACCCTCCTCAGGGAAAATTGATCAATGAATGATGGAAGGAATACTTCAAAGACCTCCTGAATCATGACTCCAACATTGACAAAAGCATCTTTGATGGGATGTTGAGGGATTAAGTCAAGGGTGACCTTAGAACTTCAACACTCATTGATCTAAAGGCAGAAGAAGCCTGGGATTACTTCAAGTTAAAGATGCATGAGCTGTCGGAGGCCTGCATTCCAAAAAAGGGAAAAAGATTACAAAGCAGGAGATTTAGACCGAGCTGGATGAGCGACCGACTCAAAGGGGCGATTAGGAAAAAACAGAAAGCGTACAAAGAGTGGAAGAGGGGAGGGATTAGTAAAGAAACTTACCTTAGCGAAGTCAGAGAATGTAGAAATAGAGTGAGAAAGGCCAAAGGCCCAGTAGAGTTGGACCTAGCGAGGGGAATTAAAAGCAATAGTAAGAGGTTTTACAGCCACATAAATAAGAAGAAAGCAAAGAAAGAAGAAGTGGGACCGCTGAAGACTATTGCCGGAGAAGAGATTAAAGACAATCTAGGCATGGCGCAATATCTCAATGAATATTTTGCATCGGTGTTCAATGAGGCCAATGAAGGTATTAGGGATACTAGCACCACTACAGAGGGGCATTCAGGATGGGGGATTACCGTATCCGAGGTAGAAACAAAACTTGAATGCCTTAATGGGGCTAAGTCGGGAGGACCGGACGATCTTCATCCGAGAATATTGAAGGAATTGGCGCGGGAAATAGCAGGCCCGTTAGCGATAATATTTAATGAATCTGTAAACTCGGGGGTGGTCCCGTTAGACTGGAGAATAGCTAATGTGGTTCCTATTTTCAAGAAAGGGAAAAAAAGTGATCCGGGTAACTACAGGCCTGTTAGTTTAACATCCGTAGTGTGCAAGGTGTTAGAGAAAATTCTGAAAGAGAAACTAGTTGAGGACCTGGAGGTTAGTGGCAATTGCGATAAATTACAACATGGTTTTACGAAGGGCAGATCGTGCCAAACGAATCTGATCTCCTTCTTTGAGAAAGTAACGGATTTATTAGATAAGGGAAATGCGGTGGACCTGATATACCTGGATTTCAGTAAAGCGTTTGATACTGTACCCCATGAGGAATTATTGGTTAAACTGAAAAACATGGGGATCGATATGAAAATCCAGAGGTGGATAAGGAATTGGTTAATGGGGAGAATGCAGCGGGTCGTATTAAAGGGTGAACTGTCAGGTTGGAGGGAGGTTACTAGTGGAGTGCCTCAAGGTTCGGTTTTGGGACCCATTTTATTTAATCTATTTATAACTGACCTCGGAACCGATTGCAGGAGTGGGCTGATAAAGTTTGCAGATGATACGAAGGTGGGAGGCGTTGTAAATTCGGAGGAGGATAGGGATATCCTGCAGGGAGACTTGAATGAGCTTGTGAATTGGAGTATCAGAAATAGGATGAAATTTAATAGTAAAAAGTGTAAGGTGATGCATTTGGGGATGACTAACAAAAATTTTAGTTACAAGATGGGGACGCATTGGTTAGAAGTAACGGAAGAGGAGAAGGACCTAGGGGTCCTCGTAGACCGCAGGATGACTATGAGTCGACAATGCGACGTGGCGGTGAAAAAAGCCAATGCTGTCTTGGGATGCATTAGGCGAGGTATATCTAGTAGGGATAAGGAGGTCCTGCTTCCGTTGTACAAGGCGCTGGTGAGACCTCATTTGGAGTACTGTGTGCAGTTCTGGTCTCCCATGTTTAAAAAAGATGAACTCAAACTGGAACGGGTGCAGAGAAGGGCCACTAGGATGATCAGAGGAATGGAAAACCTGTCGTATGAAAAGAGACTAGAGGAGCTTGGGTTGTTTAGTCTGACAAAGCGAAGGCTGAGGGGGGATATGATTGCTATCTTTAAATATATTAGAGGGATTAATACGAGGGAGGGAGAAGAATTATTCCAGCTAAGTACTAATGTGGATACGAGAACGAATGGATATAAACTGGCCGTGGGGAAGTTCAGGCTTGAAATTAGACGAAGGTTTCTGACCGTCAGAGGGGTGAAATATTGGAACGGCCTTCCCAGGGAAACGGTGGGGGCGACGGACCTGTCTGGTTTTAAGATTAAGTTAGATAAATTTATGGAGGGAATGGTTTAATGGTAAAACATAGTAGTCGAGGAAAACCAAGCAATGGTAGGTAAATTGTACAATGGCTGACAGGGGTCAGGCTGGAGACTCTTGCCTATATGCTCGGGGTCTTACTGATCGCCATATTTGGGGTCGGGAAGGAATTTTCCTCCAGGGCAGATTGGCTGAGCCCCTGGAGGTTTTTCGCCTTCCTCCGCAGCATGGGGCAGGGATCTCTAGCAGGAGGGTTTCTGCCGATTGAAGCCACCTAAAACAGGATTGGGGACTTCAACAGCAGAGTCCAGGGAAGGGGTAGGGACGGTTTTGTGGCCTGCAGCATGCAGGGGGTCAGACCAGATGATCATAATGGTCCCTTCTGACCTTAAAGTTTAAAGTCTATGAGGTAAAGGAAGCCATCAAGCAGATGAAGAACAATAAGGCATCTGGACCTGAAGAAATTCCTGCCAAAATCTTCAAAGAAGGAGGAGAAGAACTGGATCACCAATTCATGCCCTAATGTTCAAGATTTGGAATTCAGAAGAAATCCCAGCCAGTCTTAGGTATGCCATGATCATGACCATCTGCAAGAAAGAAGACAGAGCGGATTGTGGAAACTATTGAGGAATTGTCCTGTTGTCCACTTCCAGAAAGATTCTTGACAGAATTCTCCTCAACTGGCTGCTTCCTCTTACCGAGGAAATCCTCCCAGAATTGCAATGTGGATTCAGACTATCTCAAGGTACCACCAACATGATCTTCACCACCCACAAAGTTTAGGAGAAGTGCTGCAGACAACATCAACCTTTGTACATGAAGCTTCACTGACCTCACAAAAACATTTGACTCTTATCAGTTGCGAGAGTCTGTGGAGAGTTCTCCTTAAATTTGAATGCCCACCAAAAATTGTTGCTGTCCTCTGACTCCTCCACAACAACATGTCTGTGATGGTGGTCAGCAACAGCTCCAAAATGGATCCCTTCCTAGTCAAGACAGGAGTCAAGCAAGGCTGCGTCTTGCTTCAACCCTTTTTTTCCATCTTCCTTGCTATCATCTTCCTTCTCATTGCTGACAAGCTCCCCTCCAGACTTGACATTCAAAACAAAAGGGACAGCAAGCTCTTCGACCTCAGTCGCCTCTGATCCAAGGGAAAAATATCACAAAATCAGTCATTGAACTCCAATTTGCAGACGACTGTGACCTGTATGCCCACTTGGAAGAAGATCTTCCAAAAATAGTCAACGTTTTTTCTGAGGCCTACAACCAACTCAGTCTCGCACGCAATACCAGGAAAACCGAAGTACTCCACCAACAGCCTCCAAATCACTGGAATCCTGCTCCTATAATTCAGATCAATAGAGAGACTCTGGAGAACGTTGATCACTTCCTTTACCTCAGCAGCTATCTGTCATAGAAAGCTGACATCAATGAGGAAATTCAACACTGCCGCCTATGTGACAGTGCAGTTTTTGGACGCCTGAGAAAATGTGTCTTCAAAGATTGTGACATCAAGAATCAAACCAAGCTTTTCATGTACCAGCCCATTGTTATCCCTGCATTCTTGTACGGTGCTGAAACCTGGATCACGTACAGTAGACACCTCTATATTCTTGAACGATGCCATCAACAGTGCCTTTGCAAGATCTTTTGAATCAAGCAGGATGACCAATGCACCAACATCAGTGTTCTGTTCCAAGTCAAAACCTCCAGCATTGAAGCTATGATCATATACCACCAACTCTGTTGGGCTGATTATGTTCTTTGAATGCCAGACAATTGACTTCCAAAGCAGGCCAGCAGACAAGGGGCAGGCAAAAGGTGCTTCAAAGATGCCCTCAAAGCCAACATGAAGAAGTGCAATGTTGACATAAACCAAATTCAGGTCAATTATACTTGGCCCTGAGAATGGTGTGCATTTGAAATCATCTTGTTTACTACTGGGTATCATTGTGGTTCAATCAAGATTGCATGACTTTCTGAATGACATGTTCTAGAGATCCACCAGAATTTGTGGATTTGAAAAGGGAATTACTGGGTGAAATCTAATGGTCTGTGTTATCTGTGAGGTCATACTAGATGGTCATTGTGATCCCTTTTGACTCTGAAATCTATGAATCTCAAAACTCTTTTGTATGGAGGACTTGAGACTTGTCTGAAGCCAACTCATTCTTTCAGACAGGAAAATTGTTTGGAGGGATAGGAGACATTAGATGTTAGTATAGCTATCAGGTTTCTGAGCATTCAGTGAGCTCTTGTGAAGTGACACCTGCTCCCACTTGGAGCACATAGTAGGTCTGAAACTTAAGTCTGTATTATCATTATTATATATAATTTGTATTAATGTAGCATCTAGATCATGGAGCAGGAACCCATTGTGCTAGGTGCTGTACAAACACAGAACCAAAAACCATCCCCAGCCTAGAAGAGCTCACAATCTGAGTATAAGACAAGAGACAGCAGATGGATACAGACAGACTGACAGGAGAGTACAAGGACACAATGAGACAATATTGGTCAGCATGACAGGCAGCGGTCTCAGTGCTCCAGCAGCCTAACCATTATCAAGATTTTTTTAAGCATCACAGCAGAGGAGAGTTGAAGGAGGGATCTGAAGGAAAATAATGAGGTAGCTTTGCATATATTTTAGGGAACTCCTCTCAAGAGGGAGGGACAGGATAGGAGAAAGAATGAAGGTGCTGGTTTGAAAGTGTAACAACGGAGGCTGGCATCATGGGCCAGCATTAACATCCTCATCTATTTCCTTTTTCTAATTATCTGTTTCAGCAGAGCATTGAGGGTCAATTGTGAAACTCCCATTGATTACAACAGGTGCGGAGTTAGGCTAACACACGAAGGCCAGGTCTACACTACCCCCCTAATTCGAACTAAGGTACGCAACTTCAGCTACGTGAATAACGTAGCTGAAGTTCGAAGTACCTTAGTTCGAATTAGTTCGAACTTACCTTGGTCCACACGCGGCAGGCAGGCTCCCCCGTCGACTCCGCGGTACTCCTCTCGGCGAGCTGGAGTACCGCAGTCGACGGCGAGCACTTCCGGGTTCGACTTATCGCGTCCAGACTAGACGCGATAAGTCGAACCCAGAAGTTCGATTTCCAGCTGTCGAACTAGCGGGTAAGTGTAGCCAAGGCCTGAGTGCTTTTTGAAAAATACGCCCCTAATTGTTATACTTCTAAATGAAGCTGACTCCTTCTCCCATGAGAAGAAGGCAGAACTCTGGCAAGCTGTAACACACTTATCTAATTTCAGGAGATTTTAGAAACAGTTTCATTTTTGGATCTACTTGACAATTTGCAAATAGACTCCTGCATGTTCAAGTGAAATTGTCAGAAACGAAACACACTGAGTAGCACAGGGTAATTTTGATAGGCTAGGAGCAAAGATTGTGTTAAATTTTTAAACAGTATTTTTAGAAGGCTTATAAAAAGAACACTTCAGTAGACCTCAGAAGGAAATAGATTAGAAAATAGTCCTCATTTGGATTTTTAGGTTTATATTTGAAGATGCATAGGAAAAAAATGTAGATTTAAGGAATTTCCTAGGGGGTTTTTACTTCCATTAAGTAGAATCAAAGTTTCATGTTTTGTGGAAACACTGCTCCTTTTTCTAAATCACAATGAATGATTCTGACACGTTATCTTTGAAGGGTCCTGGCCAAATGCTAAGTATTCCTAGATAACTAAGATCGTATGTATTATCTAGTAATACATGCCACTTGGCTCTAGGCAAATACATTGTGTTCCCAAAGTCTTGGACAGTCTGTTCCTAAGGTATTAATCAGAAGGATAGTGGATGAGCCAATCTGTGTGACTAGATGAAGACAAAAATAGAGATTTAATAAATGTAAATTGCCAGAAAGCCTTTACTATTCCCTCTTCCCTGGGAAGATCAGTATTCAGTGTTTTATCGAAATCAGGGTGTGAGGAGGAGGGGAATAAAGGCCGATGTTGTTAATTAATGTGTTAAACTTTTATTTCAGTTTGCAACTATGTGCTGTATTTTCATTTGTTCTTTCTTAGATAAAATACAACCTGTGCATGTTTGGTGATGGTTAACACCTCACATTAATATTAGTGTTAGATTCTGCTCCCATTTGACTTCAGTGATGCAGGCCCATAGTGCATATCATACCAAAATATTTTTCAATCATCTTCATGTACAGGAATTGCTTCACTTGGCACTGAGACATCGCCAGCTCTGGAATGTGGCAGCTCTTTACTACAGCAGCATTGCTACCCAACTGCTTAGGACAGGCTGTGAAGAAGAATATTGTAATGGGCAGGGATTGTCTTTTTGTTCTTTGTTTGTACGGCGCTTAGCAGAGTGGGATCCTGGTCCAGAACTGGGGCTCTTAGGTGCTACGGGGATACCAATAATAAATAATATTCAGTCAAACTGCAATCCCAGTTGCAGTGGGAGTTTAGGTATGCACAAAATGTGTGTGCGTTACTGATATAATCAAATCTTAATAATTGTATTTATAAAGCAGCCCCAGCCCAAGTGCTGGGGTGTGGTGGGGGAGGAAATCTGTGCAAAACTGAAACAATACACAATATTAACACATCAAAAGTAGGGATACTGTTGCAGGAAAAGAGGGCAAAAATGAAGATGAGCAAGAAAGGTAATCTTGGGGCTAGGTGAGGTCACACAAAGAAATACCTTTGTGGGAAACTGGGAAGATTTAAGGCCTTTAAGTGAGGAAGAATTGGCAGAGATGGATGTTGAGTAAACAAATTCCACATTCCAGAGCCCACCACAAGGGAAGGTGTGATCCCTGAAATGCAGAGATAACAATTAGAAGTGGGCTCAGGGATGCGATTTCTGCTGTACCTGGGGCCTACACAATAAGGGCTTTTGAAACAGCAGCAGCAGGTTAAAGTCAGTCTGTCACTTTACAAGCAGCTGGTGTGAATAATTGGTTGGTGTTAGATCATTATGTTTGCTCAAACCAGTGAGCAAATGTGTGGCTGTATTCTGAGCTGCAAGTGATGGAGAAGCCCTGGTGAGAGCCAGTCTGAGAGAATTACACTAATTTAACCTCTTAGGTCATCAGGGCAATGGTTGCTGTCACAGAGTTGTCACAGGATAAGTAAGGGTGTGACCTGCACAACTGAAGAAACACCTCTTTCACTGCACGTCTGGACATGGAAAGGGCATGGTCAAAAGTGACCCCAAGATTCTTCACCTCCTGAATTTTTCCCATCAGTAAGAGAGACATAGCAGAGAAGCAAACCCTCTCATATGGATCATCCCCCTCCAACAACAGAGCTTCTGTCTCCTCAGGGTTAAGGGTGAGATAACTGGCAGTATTGTCCAAGCGTTCCTCCAAGGCAGAAATGGAATTTTGCGGGATTCAAGGGACAGGAAAAACACAGTTGCAGACCTATGATTCTGCATTCCTGGGTTTAGAGTGATTTGTCCAAGAGACATAATATGTATTGAACAACATGGGAAAGAAGAGACATTTTGCAGAACAATGAGAAGGGGAGGGAAAAATGTAAACAAAAATTCCCAAACCAAAGGATTAACTGCTGCCAACTCTTGTGTTTTTTATCGCAAGTTTCATAATATTGTTTCTTTCTTAGAGCCCTAGATTCTGGAGTCATGTGATAATGAGAATCTCAGCTTTCATTTAAAAAACAAAACAGAGCACCACGCAAGTTTCTAGCCTTTATGGTTATGGAAAAAACTTGAAAAACGGAACCCTAAAGACTCAAACCACAAGGCACATAAAAAAAACATTTAAAACTTGATTTTAAAATCCTCCCCTGCCTCATGATTCCTGAACACTTAGAGTTTGCAGTTCTGGATTAAAAACCTGATCCAAATCTTACTAAAATCAATGGGAGCCTTTTCATTGCTTCAGTGGGAAATGATTCAAGCCTCCAAAAAGAAAAGGACCTGTTGTGGGACATACCACTGAATCAGCGCCCTAGATAAGCCCTGATTCAGAAGTGTACTTAAGCAGGTTCCTAACTTTTAGCATGTGAATAGTCCCATTGACTTTAGTGGGGCAACTTGCAAATTTACAGTAGTGCCTTGCTGAAGGGACTTTGCTTAAGTTTGTGATAAGCAATGTACTGCTTAAGCTTTAATGCAAATATGCAGAAAGTGATTGGCAAAATATATGTAGCCACTTCTATAAAGTGTCATTCTTCCCTCAAATGAGCTCAAGATGATCACATTCCCGCTTTACATATAAAGTTTTGTGATTAAGACACTTCCAGAGTACCCCAAAATAATAATAGTATTTGAGCTGATTGAAAATTATTCCCCATGGAAATGAGGTTTATAAATTTTTTTCTGTGGGGAAAATACCTATTTTGGAAGAATTTCCCATTAGGAAGATCAAAATGAAACATTTCAGGCCAGGTCAACATTCATCTCTGTGTGTGCCTGAGCTGCCGTGAAGCCCCATGGGAGTTGTAGTTCCCGGTCCCTTGTGCCCCCATTGTACTGTCTCCCATGATACACCCATGGCCTTGGCCCTGTAGGTGGCTCCCATGACATAACAGAGCAGCTCAGCTCTGTTGAGCTCTCAGTGGATTGACAAACTGAAACCTTTTGGATTCAGGAATGTTCAAATTGGGAATTTCCAATTAGAAACTTTTTCTGTTTTTTTTGTTTTGTTTTGTTTTGTTTTTGTTTGTTTGAGCATGAAATTTCAACTTGTTGTCCGGATTCAGGATGTAAACAAATTTCAAAATATCTGAATTTCCCATTGGACAAAAACTCTATTTTTGATTAGCTCCCATTAATATGGAATGCTTTTGTATGCAATACAGAAAAATATGAATACACTATAGAACTGCCTTTAAAAAACAAACAAACTTGTGTGTGTATCAGCTTGCTTCTCGTCTTAATACAAAGCCACATATTTAAAATAACCTAAAGTAACGATGATAGAGAACAAATTGTGACATTTAGGGCACTTTCAATTCATGTTTCATCTAGATTAATTATGATGCTGGAGTGTGTGGTTTTCTTAAACTGTGCACTTGGACCCAGATGTTATTTTTCTGCAGTACTAGTTAGAGGAAAATATTATTAAAACTGTTAATAAGGAACAAAGGGAGCTCTTGGGCCTCCAATGGCCTTTGAATTCAATAGATTGGAGTTTCCTGTTCTCCTCTGCATGTGTTTGTGTTGCAAAATGCATCAGTTATTCATCTATTACATACAAACTGGCTTACAGTTATGTGTTTGCATCTGGAGATTGAAATGTGCTGCTTCTTCTAGACTTAGCAATATGCTGGGGGTTTTTTATTAAAAGGAAAGGAAGAGAGGCAAAAAAGGGGGGAGCTCAGAAGCAAGTTTTCAGAGTGCTTCAAGTTCAGATATAGAAGTTAACTTCACAATGCTGGCCCTTTAGAACCTAAGAACAGCTGTACTGGGTCAGACCAAAGGTTCGTTTAGCATAGGTGCCAACTCCAGGGGTGCTCTGGGGCTGGAGCACCCACTGGCAGCCCTGCAGATAAGCGCCTCCCCCTCCCCCCAGTGCCTCCCACCCGCCGTGGATCAGCTGTTTAGCAGCAAACAGGAGGCGCTGGGGGGGAGAGGGGGAGGAGAGAGGGCAGGCGGGGCTCGGGGAGAGGATGGAATGGGGCGGAGCAGGGGTGGGAAGAGGTGGGATGGGGCAGGATGTGGGCAGGAAGAGGCAGAGGCTAGGGGGATGGGGTGGAAGTGGGACCTGGGGCAGGGTGGGGGAGTGGAGTACCCTCCTCCCCCCCGCAGTAACTTATAAACACGGCTCCTCTGCTATCTAGCCCAATATCCTGTCTTCTGACAGTTGCCAATGCCAGGCACTTCAGAGGGAATGATCAGAACAGGTAATCATAAAGTGATCTATCCCCTGTCGCCCATTCCCAGCTTCTGGCAAACAGAGGCTAGGGGCCCCATCCTGGCTAACAGCCATTGATGGAGCTATCCTCCATGAATTTATCTAGTTCTTTTTTGAATCCTGCTATAGTCTTGGTCTTCACAACATCCTCTGTCAAAGAGTTCCACAGGTTGACCGTGCATTGTGTGAAGAAATACTTCCTTTTGTTTGTTTTAAACCTGCTGCCTATTAATTTCATTTGGTGACCCCTAATTCTTCTGTTATGAGAAGGAGTAAATAACACTTCCTTATTTATTTTCTCCACACCAGTCATGAATTTACAGACCTCTATCATATCCCCCCTTAGTCATCTCTTTTCTAAGCTGAGAAGTCCTTCAATCCAGTTCCCCTTTAGAATTTTGACTGTTTTAAGTCAAAGATGGTGAGTGGTTACATCCCATGAAAGGAAGGTTCTAAACTCTCATTGTACTGTACCCACATGATTTTAGATTGTTCTTTGGAGAAGAGACTGGTCATTTGACAAAATGAGCATCTGTATAGCTCTGATTCTTGTTAATAACATCTCAGTCAAATGACTGTGTTTATGCATAGCAGTTGGGCAGTGACATACCTGAAGAAATCGGGGACTGACAGAGGTCTTTGTGACATTTTGTCTTAGGTAAATAAGGGGAAAGCAACTAATGATATGCAGTCATCAGTGTCCACAGCTATGAAAATTGCCAGGATTAAATATTTGTTGAATTCTGGACTGGTGTGGTGTTGCATCACCTCTCTGGGTCACATTCTGATGGAACATAAAGTGTTGCTGCCTGTAACGAGTTCTAACTATGCAACAAGTACAATAATCTACTTTTATTTTTTTTTTTAAATGTTCTCATCTCTGAGTGCTTCTCAGGTTCCTAGGTCTGCATGGTAGGGTTTCGTGTGGACCTCAAGAATATTTTCTGTTTTTTGTCTCCGTAATGGAGGGGGACAGTAAGGTGTGAGTCATCCCTGCACTGACTCTTTCCTGTGCTAGGCTTCAGCCAATCTATAAGCCAGGAGCTGGTTTGGTGACACTCAGGATGGGTATGTCAAGGCTGATTCCCCACTCCGGCACTTTGAGTGCAGAAGGTGGGGGCCCACAAGGATTCTAAAAATTTATACTGGCCACTCCAGGCTTGTATTAAACTCCCAAGGTTACAGCTTTTCAGTGACCTTGGATGGGGAGATGCTGCCACCACCCAAGTGCAAAACCCCTTTGAGGACGCAGGAAGGCGCACTTGTGAATTCCTTTCTGTGGGGTTCCTTCAATCCCTTTCATGCCCCCTCTGGGAATGAGCTGAAAAAGATAAACAAAGAAAATCAGCTGTTGCCACCAGCTAATTAAACAACATGTGCACAAACCTCTTAGGACACAAAAATCCAATCCTGTTCTTAAAAACAAAAAGAAAGAAAATACATCTGGAAACTCAGGCTATTGCTAGATTAAAAAAAAAACACTTACAAGGATTAAGCATCAAGAATAACGTTCTTGAGGTCCAGCTTAAAGGTTACAAGCAAGACAAGCATTTGGGGTTAGCACAGAGGAGTCCACAAGCCATAAAGAAATAAGAAGAGATAAACCTAATCGCGTCTTCCTAGTCATTTCCTGATCTACTTACATATCTGGGATTTGAAATGGGTAGTTTCTAGGTATGATACCAATGATTTTTCATACCTGGCCCCAAGTTTCTTACAGCATAGTTGCTCTATGTCTGCTTCTCCCAGAGAACAACAACAGACAGACAAAAGAGGAGTCTTGTTTCAATTTTAAATAGTTCTAGCCTTCCCATTGGTTCTTTTGGCCAAATGCCCACTCACTTCCTTTTACCTATGCATTGCAGTGAGATTTTTAATGCTTTACAGGTAGAGAACAGCTACAAAGAGGGATTTTATAGCTAACTGGCTGGCTGGGTCCATAAAATGGAGTTACTCTCCCCTTCTTGATTTATCACAGGATATATAAGCCTCACAGGAGAAACAGCAACTAAGTCTGCTCAAAGTCACTTCATGGCTTGGAACTCTCTGCTGCCTGATAGTGGTAACAGACTCCACAAGCCTTAGCCTGCTCCAGCCTTGCTTCTGCTCCAGCCATATTCCTAGTCCTACTCCAGCCTTGCTCTTACGCCAAACCTGTTCTGGATTCCTGATTTTGGCTCTGACCATTGGGCCTGACCATCCCCACCACAGTTTCTGACTGCGACACTGCTTAGAATATACATGCCCGGGTGCCTTTCCCTCATTCTGTGCCTTCTCCTGATGCTCTATTAACTAAGCTGTGGTAGAAATCTTTGTCAAAATGTTGGATTTTGCATTGTACCCTGAAAGTAGTCAGACTCTGGATTTGTTCAGCCTCCCCTGGGAACTTGTTTTATCACTGATTCCTTTTGACTGAGAACAGTTTCTCTGGCTTGCACATGCTTTCTCCTGAGTTCTGTGAACAGTGTTTTCCAAGAGGAAAACAGTTGGCTTGGTGGGTGATGTATAAAATCAAATAC
This sequence comes from Trachemys scripta elegans, assembly GCF_013100865.1. NCBI lineage: Eukaryota > Metazoa > Chordata > Testudines > Emydidae > Trachemys > Trachemys scripta. The sequence continues at coordinate 308,411,410 of NC_048298.1, forward strand.
CCATTTTCACCAAAGAGTCAATAACGAGACACTGGCATAGATCTGGCAAACCAAAAGTGGCAACAAATATAAAAATAGTTGCCATGCAAAAAGTTCAAAAAAGTTCTGCCCCTCAGAGCACAGAAGGCCTAATTCTCCCCTGCCTTACACATTATCTGCACCACTGTGCACATGTGTGATTGCACAATGGTGCAAGGCTGTGGAGAATTAGTCCCTGTACATCTTCTCTCCCCGTATGTAGATTAGCATGAGATAGGAATCTTCAAAGAAATAGATCTAGAAGCTCTGTAAAAAAGACTAATTTCATATATAGGAATTGTAAGGAAGTCAACAGATGGACACAGTTAAAACTAATTTGTCTACTGAGGCTCAAAAGGAATCTGGGTCATACACATGCAATAGCTAGCAAAGCCAGAGGTATCAAGTAAATCTCCTCACTGCAAAGGGATCATTCATATCTCATGGGACTAGCTTCAGACTATGGTTTAAAGCCCTTGAAACAAGCCAAAGACAGATTCATTCCCATTAACGCTAAGATTAAGTTCAACAAGGTGGCAATCAAATCTTCAATGGGACATTACAGTTTCAGAGTCCCAGCCAGACTGGCATCACGTTGAAATGCACAGTAGTTTCTCAAGCTAGCTAAAGAGATGAGGCTGGATCCTCAGTTTAAATTTTCAGTGGAGCTGTACTGAATTTACACCATAGAGTCCCACTGCTGTTGGGTACTTACAAGCCAGTGATGATTAACAGGTAGCAACAGACTTCAGTGAAAGCAGAAAAAAACTCTTCTCTCCTGATGATGGGGATGGGGTCATGTCTTACTAGAGGGGTGGGAGGAGATGCTGATCGGTAGCTGACCTTCTGCAGTGTGGGTCAGTTCACCCACCGGATATCCTCCTGCCACTGGCATGCACTAACCTTCTTCTGTCACCCTCTCACTCAGCCAGGACATGATCTCTTCTGGCCTCTCTGGGTGATGTGAGACCCCCGTTGACTGAGTCCTCATAGGAGAGGAAACTGGACTGGAGCTCAGTGTAATTCTCAAGCACCATTATCCTCAGGTGTCCTTCCCCTTTCTCACCTGTGTTGCCCAGCTATGGCTCCCAACTAGGGTGACCAGATGTCCCGATTTTATAAGGACAGTTCTGATATTTGGGGCTTTTTCTTATATAGACACCTATTACCCTCACCCTGTCCCGATTTTCCACACTTTCTATATGGTCACCTATATGGACATGCAACCTCTGGGCCCCACCAGTTCATACAACTATCACCATCTCTGTCTTGCTGTGTGAAAAGGGCTTTCGGGTGGCTCCACAGAGACTTCTGTCACTCCAGACTAGAACATGTAGGCATCTTCCTATAGCAAGTATCTATGGGAAAGGATGGTCAGGCAAAAGTACAAGGTCATATAATTTATTTGATCAGCAGGCTGTACTGAGATTTGGTCAGGTAGAGGCTGCTTCAGAGGTCAAGTCAAACTTGCAGTCAGTCTACACAGGAACTTATGGCTGGGAGAGGGGGAGGGGGAACCATTAAAACCAGCATGGATGACTAAAAGAGCAGGTGGCCAGTGTTCAAACCAGTTTGTGGAAAGGCTTCCCAAAAGTCCTATAAACTTTCTCACTTCAGTGGGGTTCATAGTAGTTGTCCGCCAGTGGAAACAATTCACTAACGTTAAGTGGAGGAAGGAGGTAGAAGAGAGTTGTCCCTATATGGGCTTCTCCATTATAGCTGGCCTTTTATGGGAAGGAGAGTGAGGATTAAGAACATAAGAATAGCCATACTGGGTTAGACCAATGGTCCATCTAGCCCAGTATTCTGTCTTCCATCCCCTGTTGTCCACTCCCAGCTTCTGGCAGTTGGAGGCTAGGGACACTCAGAGCATGAGGTTGCATCCCTGACCATCCTGGCTAATAGCCATTGATGGACCTATCCTCCATTAACTTATCTAATTCTTTTTTGAGCCCCCATTAAATTTTTGGCTTTCACAACATCCTGTGGCAATAAGTTCCACAGATTGACTGTGCGTTGTGTGAAGAAATGCTTCCTTTTGTTTGTTTTAAACCTGCTGCTTATTTATTTCATTGGGTGACCTCTGGTTCTTGTGTTATGAGAAAGAGTAAATAACACATCCTTATTCACTTTCTCTACACCATTCATGATTTTATAGGCCTCTAACATATCCCCCCTTAGTAGTCTCTTTTCTAAGCTGAAAAGTCCCAGTCTTTTTAAACTCTCCTCATAGAGAAGCTGTTCCATATTCTTAATCGTTGTTGTTGCTCTTTTCTGTACTTTTTCCAATTCTAATATCTTTTTTTGTGATGGGGTGACCAGGACAGCATGCAGTATTCAAGGTGTTTTTTGAAGATGTCTGGGAGATGCAAGAGGGGAAGGGACATCAAGAGGTCATGGAACAGGTTCCCACTGATCCTAACAAGCTTCAGGACGTCAGCAGGTAGCCATGTGGCACTGCTGTCACTTCAACCACTCTGAGTTGAGTCTTGCTGTAGGAGCTACCTGCACCAGCTGTAGGTGGCTCTTTCAGTCCAATTAGCTTCCCAAAGCATTCTGGAGTAAGGTTGGGCCAGCAGCTGTTTCATAGACTGTTGTTGCTTTGCCTGTTTAAAAGGCAGTGGGATAAGTAGCGAGGAGGTAGTGGATGGGCTGACTGTCTCCAGAACAGACACCCTGCTGAGGGTGTCCTCTTGAAAGGAATGGGGGGATGGTGCTTCCTATGGAGGCTGGTGACCCGTGTTTGGGAGCTCTGAATATCCAAAGAGGAACCATAATGAGAACAGGGTAGTGGGAATTAATCTGTCCTTTCTAAACACAATGGGCCAAGTCCATCTGCACTGTAATGCCACTGACTTCAGTGGAGTTTCAGCAGTGATTTATCAGTCTGATAGGTGCTGAATCAATGAGCTCTGTCACATCAGCGGGCTGACAAACAATCTGGAAGAGTTTAGGTCTGGTTACTTAAAATGAAGTAAGAGATCAGCTGGGGAAAGAGTCAGGTTTGAATGGCCATTTGGACAGACTGGTAGAGCTTAGCAGCCTATAGCAGGAAAAAGTGTGTGATGGCTTTAGCTCCTCCTCACTAACTGACACGATGGTACGTGTCCTAAAGGTGGCTGATTCAGGTTTTATAAGATCATATAAAGTATCCAATTCAAGCAGGAAAGGGTTAAATAGTAACAAAAGTGAACATAATATAGAATCCCAAGAGAAGAAAATTAAAGGAAACAGGTAAAAAGAGTGAACAGAACCAGAGTTAATATTAGAATATTTAATGCAGGGATTTATCGCTTAGCAATCCTGTTTAAGGCTTTTTATATTTTGTTACTTTGATAGTTTATAAATCAGTAAGTTTAGTAATTCAAGACTCCTGAAAAGGGCAATCTGCCAAAAGGCCTGAAAATTAACAGCTGTTGAAATCGACTTTAATTTTACCTGTCCAGGCTCAAATGTCTTTTATTGCTTTGGACCAAATGATTGTGTTTGGTTTTGTTTTAATACAGTGGCCTATCCGGAGACAGTTTCCATGAGAGGCAGCTTGGGGAGGAGAGCTACTTAGGACAGCAGCTGGAGAATGGAATGTTCAGTGGCTGAAAGGGAATGAGCTCATTGGTATGGGACTCTGCTCAGCCCCTAGCAGCCTGCCTAGCATTAACATACACCAGTTTATTATCTGGTAACCCGGCTAGGCGATTAGTCTGTGGTAAGCAGTTTGGCAGTAATCTAGAACTATTATGGATATTAAAAGTAATGTATGTAGTTGTCCCAAGTCCTGCCTTACCATGCGCTTGTTTCCTGGTAGGCGTGGGCAGTGGGATATGCTAATCATTGCCACAAACAATCCCACTGCACCTTGTAAACAATCTGTGGCTGATTTGTAGCATGAAAAGGGTGTTTTGGTGAGCATGTAAATTCTGCTCCTCAGGGCTGCTGTAAATTGTGTTCTGCATTGACTCTAGAGTGCCCTTCCATGCAGCTGGGATCACCAAAGTGTGGTTGTCCCTTTACCCTGTCATGGGATGGATGGATGGGAGTGGTGTAGAATTGGTGTAGCTGGTTCTACACCACCTAGGATTCGCCTAAGCGGGAAGGGGAATCTCCTATGGGAGATGATGGGCTATGGGCTAAGTCATGATGGGGGCCAGGATCCAGCCCTATGTATGGTTTTTTTTTTTTTTGGTCCTTTCTATTTTTACTTTGTGCAAAAATCACTTTTTTGTGACTAAGGGAGTAGAAGGAACAAAGAAATCTTTGCCTGTGTAAATAGTGCCTGGAATGGCATCTCCCTGGCGTAACTATTATGGGAATGCCGCTCCAAGTGGTGCTGCTATGTCACTGAATACAAATTTAAATTGCAGTTGTGAACAGAGGATCGATTCTTCTGAAGGCTAAAAAGACTTTATTGCCTTCTACATGCAAAGATGTCCTTACCTAAACTTTCCCTCCATCTTTATAAGTCCTCTGACTTTGTAGTTGATCAGTATTGAAGCTCTGTAGCAGAGTTTGCAGAATATCCACACAGCAAGTATTTGAAGTCTCGAGTGTTCATTAGTGCTTTAAAAAAGCTAAATTATTTTCTGCTGTAAATTGTCCGAGCTCCATTGGAATGTACCGTGCTAACTTGCACCAACAGAATTTGGCCTTTTGTGTTAAACTTGCAGAGTAAACACCTTGCAGCTGTTTGTTAAAGCTTTAAAAGAAAAAAAAAACTGGAAGTGAACCAAGCCACATGTGTATTTTCCTGACTCTAGGCACCACACTATAGTGCGTTCTTGCTGCACAGAGAATGTTGTCATTTCAGCTGTGTAAAAATGACTTCAGTGAAGTTTGTTTTCATTTAAGCTGCCAGACATCAATGGCAAAAGGTGTGGAGATATATTTTTAAATAACATATTTCACACTAATAGCTATGTGAGTATTCTATTGCATTTCTGGTTCCTTCACTGTCTTTCAGGGAGAGTACAAAAGAAACATACTTTACGCAGTTTGACTTTATAACTCTTGCTAGTAATTCCGTGTAATAATATTTTGGCATAATGCAAAGATGAGACTTTAAGTACTTGTACAATTAGTTTTTTCAATATGTAGTTGAATTAAAACCAACAAACCAGTACTGGTCCAGTGAATGAATGAAATATGAGTGATATTTAAAATAGAACTGCATTCAAAACATTACATCCTGTTCAGGAAGTAATAGAAATTGTAATACTCCGAGAATAAGGGTGGGTTGGTTGGTTGGTTTGCAGTTTTTAATACAAGGCAAATCTCTCAAGCTTAATTGTATGGAAGCTACTGTAAACTGGGTCTGAATGAGCTCTCCCCTGACATCTAGTGTTGAGCTGGGGAAGAGGACTTCAGGAGCTGACCTTGGCATGGGCACACTTACCTTGCCTAGGTGCTCAGCATGATGGGACTGCTTTGCCCAAATGATCACTTTTGGCTGGTGTTGGATCACAGGTTACTTTGTTATCAGGAGGAGGGGTACTAAAGGGTTGTTATCCTTGTGTGAATCAAGGGCAGCAGAACTATGTTTGGCATACTCTGGTTGAGGGACTCATCCTCATCAAAACTGCACTCGCTAAGCAGAGGACAAGAGTGCCAAAGCCCAGTGAGTGGCGAGAGGGTGGGGACAGGTACTTGTACCTGGTTGTGTGGGTGCTGTATAAGGGTCTAGACACCATTTGACCCTTCCTCTCTCCAGTGTGTAATAACACAGCTGATTAAGATTCAACTGACAGTCTTGTTGCACACCAACAGAGCCGAAATCACTGATAATCAGGTCTAAGCATTCGGCCTGCTTTGAGACAGTGTCTCTTCCCAGTCTCCATTAGCAGTGAGGCTCCCCTACTAACAGCTGAAATCACCAAGAGACGTGTTAAGTGGTGGGACCTCAAGACATTCCAGAGGGTGCAGAGTGGAGCAGCAAGTGGCCAGCAAGGTGGCTGACACCAGAGCAAGCACCTGGATGGCAGAGCAAGCACAGGGCTCCCCCCACCAGGGTGGGAGGTGAGCTCATGCAGATATACCTCTAAACTCTGGGTCTTCACTGACCAAGGACAACAGCTATGAGTGGGGTGCAGTGGAGGGAGAAGGGAGAGGCACATTAAAGGAACTTTTGGTTGCTGGACTTCAGAACCTGACCAAAAGGACACTGCCCAACGTACTCTGGGGTGGGTCTTTTGCTCATTGTTTTATGTTTATGAATCCTGCTTGCAGCATTTTCCCAAATTAATGCTGGGTTACTTTCCTCTTTTTATTAAGAAATTCTTTTCTGCACTCAAACTCTGTGCTTGCAAGAGGGGAAGTATTGCCTCTTAGAGGCATGCGTGGGTGGTATGTAATTGTCCCAGGTTACTGGGGGATGGGGCTCGAGCCGGTTTGGTGTTGTATTGTTGAAAAGGAACCCCTAGATACTGAACACAACCTTTGTTGCTGCAAACTCCAACTGGCAGAAGGGTTACACTACTGTATATGACTATGTAGTGGTTAAGGAAATCTGCAGTGTGTGCTGCACAAAATAAATTAATTAGCTTTTTGGAATTCAGCACTGGTTTCACAATGAGCAACTTGAGCTATGTAAGATTTACTGCTGACTAACTCTCAAAAATGGATTGGCTGCCCTTACAATGAAAGAATTTTTGTGCTTGTGTATCCAAGTCTCCTGTATTACTAGGCAGTTTAATATTACAGCAGCATTGTAGTTTTCCACAATCACCTCTTCCACTTATCTCTTTCAGGAAAAAAATACCCTTCTGGGCTGATCTTTGTTTATTCTTGGCCTCATGGTGTGATATATGTATTATTATAGTATTATTATAATATAAAATGCGGTTCAAACTTTATATATAAACCCCTAACTCAATGGAGAGTTGCAATGGGAAAAGGCACCACCTCGTTCTCTGTGTGTTTGTCAAAGATAAATGTGCATATAGAGAACCATATCTAACTGGACCAACCAACAAAACCAATCTTGACTTGAAGTCAGTGGGAGCAGTGAATGCTCAGCATCTTTTAGGCCCCAATCCTGCAAATTGTTCCATGTGGGCAGATCCCTGTGTGGAGTCCCACTGAAGGCAATGGGACCTCTGAGTTCACAGCACCTGAAGCGAGTGGAGTTCTGTGTGGGCATAGGGCTCTGCAGAACAAGTACAAGAAACAGGCCTATCTTTAGGGTCCCACCTTTCAAAATCTTATCCTGTATGCAGAAGACCTATGGGGAACAAGGCAGCAGGAGCATAGTGAAGACCTGTCTAGTTGGATATCATTAGTATTCCGAAGCCATAAAACATTGGCCAGTTTTTCGCCTTTTCCTCCTAACTGATATCTTCGATGGTTTGAGAAAATGAGAAGCTGCTTAAACTGGGCTTTGATAGTTATACGGCTGTTCTTTAAAGACCGGATTACCTGCTGGGAAGTCTCAGGAATAGTCCTGCTCTGTGTAAAACAGTCCTCTGCTGCTCTCTCTAATTCTTTTTGACACAGCAAGCGAGCCTCTTCAGGCTGTGAGCTCTAATGACTTATCCACATGCTAGGGGCCAAATTTACCACTGCTGTTCGCAGGCCTGATTCCATTATCTCACACCCGCTTATGCCCATGGTGAATTTGATCCCATCACAGAAGAAACTCTCATTACATTTTTACACCTATTGCATGATGATCTGCTACCATGATATTGTCAAGACAGTCATAATACGTGTGCAAGACATTAGCCAAACGGTCATTTTACTGTTACGATGAAACAGGATAAGTGTTGAGGTCTTGAAATGTTAACATTTGTTTTGAGTGCAATATAAACAGTGTATGGATGGGTACTTTCTGCTGTGTTGTGGGTTTGGAGGTTTTTTCCCCCTCATATGAGGACTGCAATCCATACTAGAGCTCTGCCTTTTGGTTTGTTCAAATACTGTTGTTAATAATTAGTTCTTAGACAGTGACCCTGAATGCAAAACCTCTAGCCAGGAAATATGGGTAGAATTTCTGTGCATTAAAAAGTATTTCTAACAGGGAGCCAACATGGTTCCTAAGCTCCAGTTAGCAGTGCCTGCCTGCCTCATATTTCTTTTAACAAGTCTGGGATTAAACTTATGTTGAAGGCTTCTTCTCAAAGGCAGTCTTGTGCAATTGAGGATATGAAAATGAGACCATAATAGCGCAAAGGTTATCACCTGCAGTGACAGAGCCAGGTTTTGCAACTTTTTGCAACTGGGTGGTCAATGTGTCATTGGTGGTGCGGTGGGCTGGAGAGCGAGCCTGCCTTGTACTCATCCAACAGCATCAGCTCTTGTCCCGAGCAGCTCCCCACTCTGGGCATTGCGACCTAGTACATGGGACCCTGGATGACATGTCACAGAGCCCAGAGTGGGGAGCTGGCCCTGCCCCATAGGACAGGAGCTGCTGCTGCCGAATATGAGTGAGGGGCAGACTCACTCTCCTGTTCTGTATGAAAATGTATGTTGTACTCCTCCTCTTGTGTATTGCATAATATGCCTGAAAAGTGCCACACATCCATCTAAAGGCCTCTCCTGCTCCCCTATTAACTCCACCACTGGTCACCCGATCTGTTTACAAAATAAGCTCTGTTTACAAAAGAAGTCTTGGACCTAACTTCATCTCTTCTGGCCAAGGGCTTGAGAATTAGAACAGCGTGTGCTGGTGCAGACCCAACGTGTGTGGCAAATCCTGTTGCATTGGTTAAAACCAGGGGTGGCCAACCTGTGGCTCTGGAGCCACATGCGGCTCTTCAGAAGTTAATATGCGGCTCCTTGTATAGGCACCAGCACCGGGGCTGGAGCTACAGATGCCAACTTTCCAATGGGCCAGGGGGTGCTCCCTGTTCAACCCCTGGCTCTTCCACAGGCCCCCTCCCCTGATCCTGACATGCCCTTGCTCCTCCCCCTCCCCCGCAGAGCATCCTGCATGCCACGAAACAGCTGATCAGGAGGTGCAGGGAGGGATGGGGAGGCGCTGATCGGCAGAGCCGCTGGTGAGCAGGAGGCATTGGGAATGGGCGCGAGCTGATGGGGGACTGATGACGTATTACTGTGGCTCTTTGGCAATGTACATTGGTAAATTCTGGCTCCTTCTCAGGCTCAGGTTGGCCACCCCTGGTTAAAACGATTAGTTAATGAGAAAAATGGCATTGCTAGTAGAGCAGGTGCAGGGTCCCATGAGGCTTGGGTTGCATGAGAGTTGGCTGGGATGCTGTCTCAGCACTATTTAAGTGGCTCTCTCAATGTAAGGAAAATGTGTATTTTAAAATATTTATTTAGATTCAAATAGAAAATTTGATTTTGTTTTGTTTTTTACATTCTCCCCCTCCCTTTTTCTGCCCAGTGGGAAAAGTGGGAGAGGAAATGTTTCTCCCTCCCTCATTCCTCCTCTGCCTTACCCCACCACCACGCTCCTTCACACATTTTTTTTCCATTTAAAAAGCCACAAGTCTTCTGAGCAGGGCTGAGCAGAGTTAGGCAACAGTGTGGTAAAAATATTGGTGCCTGCCTGATGTTCTCTTTACACCAGTGGACTGGTGGTGGTAATAGGTGGAAAATTCTTGGTAGCAGAGTCTAATAGGCGTCCCACAGGCCTGGTCTACACTTAAAACTTACACTTGCATAGCTATGTCAGTCGGGGGAGTGAAAAAATCATACCCCTTAGCCCACATAGCTGTGCCATTAAACCCGAAGTGTAACTGAAGTGATGCCAGCGGAAGAGGACTTTTGTTGGCATAGCTAATGTCGTTCAAGGAAGTGGCATGCCTACACTGGCAGAGCTCCTGCTATCAGTGTGCACCACATTTACACTAGGGGGCTTTGCCAACATAGGAGCTGCCGTGGAAACATAGCATAGTCTACAGATACTTATTGTTTCCGCCTGTCTCTAAGGCCTGGTCTGCAACTTAAATTCACACCCCTGAGAGACATAATTAAGCTGACCTAAGCCCCAGTACAGACACTGCTAAGTCGAGAGAGAATTCTTCCGGCGACGTAGCTACTGCTTCTCAGGCGGTGGATTTACAACAGCAACAGAAAAACCCCCTTCCGTTGACGTAGCAAGTAGCTACACTACAGTGCTACAGCGACAGCGGTGCCCTAAAAGGTCTGAGTTGCTTCCCTTCATCTCAATGGGTTGCTAAAAATAAAGCCTAATGACGACAAAGTAAATATCAACATGACTAACTTTTTCACTGCTGATCACATTAGCAGAAACCTCTAGTTATTCTGGGACTGTGCAAGAAGCTCGTGTAACAGAGAGAGAATCTGGAAAATGGAAACTCAATTGCTAGGATTAAAAGTTTGCCAACTTTGGTTTTCCTAAAGGCAAATAAATGGTTCTCCATGGACACCCAGTGATTGGCCTTTGAGATGTGAAACAAATCCTTTACATTTGTGGGGGATGGGGTGGGGAAGGAAGCTACAGACTAGTTTGTAACTCTAAAGGGCATTGATTTATGTGCTACGGCTGATCAGGGCCGGCTCCAGGGTTTTGGCCGCCCCAAGCAGCCAAAAAAAAAAAAAAAAAAAAAGCCGCGATCACGATCCGAGGCGACAATTCGGCGGGAGGTCCTTTGCTCCCAGCGGGAGTGAGGGACCGTCCGCCGAATTGCCGCCGAATACCTGGACGTGCCGCCCCTCTCCCGAGCGGCCGCCCCAAGCAGCTGCTTGCCAGGCTGGTGCCTGGAGCCGGCCCTGCGGCTGATGCAAGCTCCCTTCTAGCCAGCTGCCAGCACAACAAGGGGCAGCTCATAGCATGAGACTTCCAATTATTTTGACAATTGTCTTTAAGAAAACTACTTTTTTAATATTCGAAACAATGCAGAAATTGTAGCGTCAGCAGCTGGACACCAGTTCTGCTGAACCAGTTGGTGGCTAAAAGATTCCCTTTTTACATACAGTGTAAAAGGTTAGACTAACCCTCGCCACAGTGATATGACCAGGTGGACAGGAGTCAGTTACATGGGAGGGGAAAACCCTCCCAAAATGGCTAACACTGGCTCCATCCCAACAGTAACAGTAACACATTTAGCAGAGCTGTAAAAGGGAATAACTTCAGTAGTTATTCTCCTAGCAGCACTGTAAAGGAGCGTAGAGTGATTTTATGTTTGTTGTTCCTGAAACTTATTCACAAAATTTAAAAATCATCTGAAGATACATCAGGATTTAGGATAGAAGACTGGGAGTCAGAAAACATGGCATCTATTCTTGACTTTACTCTTTGTCTTTGGGCAAGACACCTAACCATGCTGTGCCTCAGATTCATCTATTGGTTAAATAGGAATAATTCTTACCTACCTTTGTAAAGGGCTTCAGTGATACAAGATCAAAATGTTGTTTTATTTCATTAGATATCAATTATGCAAATTTGTGGTGCCTAAACTCTAGGGAAAACTGAAAAAAATAACTACCAAGTTCTTATTCTAGAGAGGAGGCTAGAAGAGAAGATAGGCTCTCTGAGATTAACCTAAAACTCAGATCCAAAGTCCATTGAAGTCATTGTAAAGCCTCCATTGATGTCAGCAGGGTTAGGATCGGGGTCTTAGTTATTACTTAACAGATGCTATGTTAAGTGTCTGTGTAGAGCAAAATATTGGTATTGTACTCTGTTTCCCTTGTGAATAAACATTAAAAACTACATCTCTGTTGCACTCCGAATGAAAATAAACATCTCAGTACTTACATCGTAAAGATATGGTTAGCTCGGAAACCCTCATGACAGCTATGGGAGTGAGAAACATTGGTTGGCTGTGTTTTTGTGCTTCCTAGTAAAGAAGCCATCCTAATGAAGTGGGCATTGAGATGTTTGTTTTCATACTGAGTGCAACGTCATTGTTTCTTTCAACAGTTAGCTGATTCTTCGTGCTGACTCTGAGTAGCCCCTACACCTCAGATTGTAAAGCTCTTTAAAATAACACTGAACAGGTGCATATTCTGATTAATTTAAAAATAGTGAGTGAAATCCAGGCTGTATTGAAGCCAATAGAAAAATATCCATTAACTTCAGTGGGGCCAGGATTTCACCCTATCATTTGAATTCATCCTTGAATAATTCAGAAAACAGCTTTGTGGACTTTCTTCAAACTTTGCAGCAAAGTTCACCTCTTGACTAAGAACATGCTTTGGATTTTCTGCCGCAAGGATAATATGTTTTGAAAGTAATAAGCAACTGACAATAGAGAGTTAGAATGGAAATGCCATCTGAACCTTAACTATAGCATTACAGAAGCAATGCTACACAAAGAGAAACAAGTGTAGATGTTCTCTGTGAAGGATATCTTTCTAGAAAAAATGGAATTGGATATTGCAGCAAACAGAATTTGTCTGCCAAACAGATTACTAGAAAGCTGACTATTATTCTATTATTTAAAAAAAACCTATAGTAATAAAAGTAACCAGTCATAAAATAATTTGTAAAAGAACAGGGAAAAAGTCTTTTAAAAATAATTCGCAGCCATTGAGCTATCAAGACAGCAATAAATGCCTACATTGAAAAGTGATTAGTGATTTTTGGGTGTGACTATTAAAAGTGGCTTAATTTTCAGAGATGAGCATTCCAAGGTGTACCAAGCTGATCAACCAAAAACTGAGGGTCCAAAATAACCACTCATTTAAGAAAATTTAGGCCTACAAGTATAGTTAAACTGTGTGTTTTAATGATTTTCTGACATGAAAGAATACCAGTACAGTGGAACTTTGGTTTCATTCATCTCCTGTAACAGGATCAGTTCAACTATATGGATCAAAAATTACTTTCTAAAAGATATTTGTATCAATGCTGGAGAGTTTTCCGCTCCCTTGCTATGGTTGGTCAATGGGGCTCTTGGTTATAAGGGTCCAATTGAAAGTAATACCTTGGATTTTTCTTTGTTTTCAAAGAATGTCACCTTTGTTTGGTGCCACTGGTAAGCAGTGTTGCAGCATGTGGGAATGCTGATTGGGTGAAAAAGAGCCATGGTAGTCAAGGTGCAGGTCCCATTTGGATAAATAGCTTAGGTTTTTGCATATCTTCAAACTAGAAACAAATATAATCTGCCTGACCTGCAACAGCATTGAAATACCTAGTAGAACTTTCTCTGTTTACCTGCATGATGGAGATTTATGAATGTCAACATGGACTGCACTGGAAAAGTTCATGATGCCAGGGTTTGTCGCTGATCAGGAGTCTGTATTCATGGACAGGCTGGAACACTATTCCCCCAAATGACACTGTAATAAACGGAGTTACTGTCTCCTCCATTATTCTGGGGAACCCAGCATACCCAGCATATGGCTTGAAATGGTTTCCATTATGTACAGGGTTTACAGTTTGGTACAAATTGTACCAAATTGTTCCAGCACCCCTGGATAAGAGGGTTGATTGCATGCAATGTACTTATGTACCTGACTGCTTATCAAATGGGGGAGGGGAAAGAGGGTTGGCTCACAGTGTGGATTGATGTAAGGAAATGATCGATGTAGCTAACGATGTATTGAGAAATATTGTTTGCATACTAATTCCTAGTTGTCCTGATTAGGTTTACCTTTATTATTTGAAATACACATTGTATGATGTGATGTAGTGATAGCAATACACATTCTTGATCAAATAAAAGGCTTTATTTATAAACATTAACCCATTGACAGGCAGGCCAGCTGCCATCACCATACCAGAACAGCATTAACCAAAAAAAGTGCAAACAGTGAAACCATGTACAAGCAGAAACAACCTATTGTTTCATGTTCCCTGACCACCACCCGCTTCTCATTTCCTCTTCTTCCACATTTGCAGCACACTTTGCATGGGGGCGGGGGAAAGAGGTGGTAGAGGCATCCACGGGGCGGGTGTCAATATGGAGGGCTATATGGGGGACAGTTGCTCTGTCCAGCTGCTCAAAAGGGCCCAGTTGCATGGGCCACCCAGCCATGGAGTTGCCTGAGCTGTTTCTGGACTGCCGCACAAGGTACCACAGAGGGGACTCAGTCCAGGGTGTGGGTGCAGCAGGAGCTCATAGTCTTGTGGCCATTTGTGATAGCAGCCACTCAAGCAGTTCTTTTTGCTGAGCTCTGTCATCCTCCCTTTGCACTGTTCCTGTTTCAGGAACTGCAAAGCAAGGATATCAAATGTTACTTTTCCAAATTGAACTTCAGTATATTTTGAGAGGGATGTTTCAGGCCACAGAAGCTCCCGGACACAGCTGGGTTAATCACAATGAAAGAAGTCAGAGACAATGGTAAGTTTAAAAAAAAAATCAAAGCTGCTTTAAAAAAAATTATAGAACAGTTTGGATTTGAGGGGGCAGTTGGTGGCCATGCTACAGAAGGATTTTCTATCATTTCAGGCCTTCCACAGTTTGGCGAACATTAACAGTTCTTGTGGGCTCGTGGCAAAGGGAGATGATGATGGTCCCATGCTGCTGGTGGGAAACCAGCAGTGTATGCAACCAAAGTCTTCCATGTATAGTGACTGAGCAGGTCATCTATAAGTGGTGTGGGCTGGTCAGTTACTGAGGTGGCCCTGGAAAATAAGTCCTTCCCCAGTATGTCACTATCTATCAGGAGTTCCTACTTCAGGAAGAGTTTGCAGCTATCAGTACCTGGGATTGGGTCAGAATTCAAGAAGAAATTAACAGGATGCTCTGTTAGCTTCTGTATGACTTAGCATGTTATGACTGTATGCAAACACACAGAGCTCCACAGTCATCCTCCTTACTCCTTTCCTCTCCCCTGGTACTTTTCTGGACAAAATTTCAAATCCCATTTGTACGTGGGATGAATGATTTTTTGTCATCTATGAACTACATGGAACTGAAATGGACTAGATTTGGAAACGGAACACAGTTCCACCTTCCCCTCCCCCCATAGTACACTGTTTTCAGGCAGTTCTTTACACTGTTGAGCAGCATACTTACTGGTATGGGACTGTAAGTTTGTTATATTTAAGAAACACGAATGGCCATAGCAAAAATCAGCACCTTTCCAGTAAAAATTCACTTTCAAAGCGTTTTCACTGTTTGCATTTCCTGGTCACCGTTTTGAACTCCCATGGGGTAGAGCGGAGGGGCTGGGGGGATACCAAGGCACTGGCATGTGATCCATCATTAGCATACACATAGCAAGACAGGGCTTCTAACAACTTTTGCAATGGTTCATAGAATGGAAATCCTTCCCATTCCTTTATTAGTATACATTAAAATGGAACCAGAAACTTATCAAACTACGTGGCGGCTTCTGTTCCTTTTGTGTCTACTACCAGTTCTGCAGCAGGCTGTTCCTCAGGTTGTCTCAGTGCTTGGCACAGTGCCCCGCACCCAGTAAAACATCTCATTAAATGGACATGATGTGGGCAAGTTGCCCAAGGTGCAGTTCTGGTCCCTGGTTTTCTGGTACTCAGTCTTGAGCCACTTAATCTGCTCCCTGCATTGGTCACTGGACCAGTTAATTTATAACACTGTCAGCTTCTTGACTATTTGCTGATATGTGTGGTCATTGCTGCTACTCTTATTAAAGTCCACTGTTGTGCTGGCCTCACACCAGAGATTCAATAAAATCTGGCTGTGCTCCTGAAAAAGTCGACTTCTGGTCAATCTCCACTGCAAAGAGAGAAGGTTCTCGGACGATGTGTTTGCAGCTCAGTGGTCAGAAAACAGTGGAAGGGTTAAGTGCTGACTCGCTGAGCTGCTGTACTACAACAAAGGGGCTGCTTCAGTTTCCCTGGAGTTAACTGGCAATTCTTGGTATAGAGAGGACAAAGGAAGTTGACCCATAGGATTGTGGGATACTTTTGGCAGACTCCCAGGACCTGAGTCAGAGGGGGCTGCGTTTACAGTGCAAAGTAAAAGGGCTTGAACCTGGACCATGGCTTGACTCTGGCTCAAACCCTCCACCCCCACAGGGTCCTAGGACCCTGGTCTGAGCCAGAGATTTGTGTGTGAACAGAATGGGGGGTTGGGCTCAAGCCAGAGTCTGAGCCCAGGTTTGCATTTCAATGTCTACACTGCAATTAAACACACACAGCTAGGCCTCTCAGCGGACTCAGGCTTGTAGGACTCAGGCTTGTGGGGCTGTTTAATTGCAGTGTAGATATTGGGGCTCAGGCTGGAGCCCGAGCTCTGGGATTCTCTGCCCTCATGGCATTCTAGAGCCCGAGCTGAAGCCCGAGCCTGAACATCTGTAGCCCGAGCTCTGCGAGACTGGGTCAGCTGACATGAGCCACTTGCAGGTGCTTCACTGCAGTGTAGACATACCTTCACGGGCTTCTGTTTGGTTTGGTTATAATAACATATCAGCATGTTTTTATTCTAACAATTGTCATTACTCACTTCAGAGATAAGTGGGCATTACATCTGCATTGCATGCACCTTGATGGAGGAACTCCGCCAGCCCAAAGCATTAATCACTTCTGCTTCATTTTCTGGGCTGCACACTAGACGAGTGGGTTTATATAATGGAGTCCCTGATAACGTGGCCACAAGTGTTTAATATGCTGAATAACCAAAGTCCGAGGATTTCAAAGGACAGGAGTCAATGAAGTGATTCTCGAGTGTTTCCATAGTTACCCTCCCCTGAAGTACTGAAACTCCCGTTATGAAGCTCTTAACCCAATGTTCAGAACTGACCTGACTGAAAATCCTGGAATATCACAGCTCTTGGTGTGTGGTTGTTTAGGTGACAACTGGAGGATGCTCCCTGTGTCTGAGGTAATAACTTCTCCTGGTTCTAAATACATTCCGATACTGAGTCCCCAGTACTGTGTTAGGACAGAGTTTCTCAACTTAAGGGTCACAAACAGGGGTCACAGCCACGCAGAGTTGCTGGAACAATTTGTATAGTGGGGGTGCTGAAAGCCATTCAACCAAACTGTAAATCCTGTATATGATGGAAACCACTTCAAACCAGGGGGTGCGACAGCACCCCTAGTTCCAACACCTATGCAGCCACCTTGCTCTCCCCCTATTACCAGATGGGGGTGTGTATGTGTTTGGTCCTGGCTAGATGGGAGAGAAGTGCTGGCTATAGAAAGGGTTGAGAACTGCTGTGCTAAGTGTTTGACATGTAAGGAGATTGATCCCTTCCCGGGTGCCCTTGACACCCTTAAGTATTACTGGAGAGGGTGCGGAAGGGCTGTGCTGCAGCTCTGGCCCTGAGAAGGCAGTCTGCCTTAGCTACCATAACTTCAGGGGGCTCCTGAGCAGCCCACGCTGGCACAGCCTTTGGAGAGGGTTCAGCATTCTCTCCTGCACCCCTCGCCAGCCCAGCTAGCTGACTAGTTCAGGGTGAATAGGGCCAGGACCTTTTTGGGCAGTTAATGCCTATAGGGGTACTAGGAAGGAGCAGGGTTGGCAGCACTCCCAAGCCACATTGTGGGAGAAGGTGGGGCTGAAGAGTGGCTCATTGCACCATCCCTCACCTTGCCCACTCACATAGTGACCTGCCCACTCTTGCATCATACTAATATGAGCTCTTTCTTCTCTCACCCCCACCTCTCTTAACACCCCTTCTGCATAGGAAGGATTAGGCCCTACTCCCACAACAAGTAACTTTTTATTTTTTGCATTATTCATTTTTAAAGCTCCTGCTCCTCCCTCTGTCCCAAATAAAATGAAGGAATGATTTTTTAAAATGCAGGTCTTCAGCCACGACTAGGATAAATATGGACTTTCTCTGGCAGCTCCTCACCGCCTCCTTGCAGATCAGTGAAAGTGAGTCACGCTCATGTAGGCTGATCAAAGCGCTTGTCCTTTCAGCACCAGCTGTTGGATTTCCTAAATCAGCATTACTGCTGAAGCCCTCCAAGTAATCCAAGTGCAGGCAAGGGGTTACAAACACAGGGAAGCAGCCAGTTTGTGCAAGAGCTTTGGGAAGGCCTATGACCTTATTTGAAAACACTTTCTCTGCTTGCAATCTTCTTTTTGCATGTCTCTCCTGTACATTTGTGGCTATCCTCTTACAAGGTCCATCCTCCTGCCATTGACGTCAGTAGGAGTTCGCCACCAATTTTCATAGGAGTAGGAACAGGCTCAGTCGGAAAATGCTTTACTTCTGCCCAGTTTAGTCTTCGTGAAATAAAAGGCCACACACCCTGGGATGTGTTTTTCAAAAGTGCTGAGCACCCTCAACTCCAGTCGAAGTAACTGGGAGCTGCAGGTGCTCGGCATCACTGAGAATCAGGCCCTGTCTGCGTTACATGTATTTCACGTTCTCTGCAATGGCAACAGGATTGGGTAGCAGATAGAGAATTATGTCTTGCAAGAGGCTGAGCACCTTCTGAATGGTACTGAATATTCTTAACTGCTGCTGACTTCACTGGAAACTAAGGATGTTCCGCGCCTCCCAGAGAAACTCATCATCTTGTAGAAATGGAAACTTCGCTTTATTAATATACAGGGAGTTACGCTTGTAAAGAGCCAATGCAAAATTGGCTTTTTGAATCAGTTTGAAAATTCTGCCACGAATTTACAAGGATTTGACGACAAACTATTGATATTAGTGATAAATGCAATGGGAAAATAATTTAGACTTGGTTAATAAAACAGTATTAAAAACAAGCTGCCAAATTCTGTGCAGTTTAGGTCCTACATTATACATACTTTGAAAGTTGTGTGGTCTGTCACTAAGTGCATCCCAACCTGATTGTACCATGTTTATTTTTTCAGTATTGGTCTCTGTGATTCTCAGTATGAGTTTGCAATTTTAGAAAGTTATTCAAAGTCCCACACACAAAGATTGCTCAGATGTTCCCTGCTCCAAGGCACATTGATTTATGGGGAACCTACAATATGTGCAGTATTTTGTTAACAGTCTGATACAGAGTTGCGGGGGTTGTGTTTTAAATTATTTGTTAAGTGCTAACAATGTGCTTGGTGCTGTACAAGATGCACAGGTGACAGTGCTGCTAAGTTGTGCAAAGCAAAAGTCAGCATCCCTGCAATATTTTAGTTAGACTGTGAATTAATGAAATATTTTTCTGTCTTTTCAGCAATTGGTGTGGGAAATCTCTGCCATTCTTCATTATCTTTGATTTGCTGATTTGCTTCCCTTTATTCCTGCTGCAGGGAAAGCTGCTTCTCCCCAATCAGTCCGGAAGCATGTCCCCTTGTGCAGTCCTTTATCTGCCCCAACAGAGCCTTTGTACTTGATGGTCATGTTCAGTTGAAGACGGGCCTTCAGACCCAGGAACGGCACCTTTTCCTCTTCACAGACATCCTTGTTGTTGCCAAGTCCAAGTAAGTATCATTCCTAAGGGAATATTCTTGCAGAGCAGCACCCCTCCTCAGTACAGCATCCAGTGAATTTCCCTAATGCTATCTTCAGTAGTGAATCTTCCCTGGATTTCATGAGAGCTTCTTAGTCTGCCAATGGGAGTTGAGCTCCTAACTCCCTTAAGTGCTTTTGTACACTCACAAATCAGTCACTCAATCCAGACTAGAATATGGTAAAGGAATCATAAACTTGTATGTTAATTCAATATGGGAGGGTATTTTAGAAGTGCTGCCTTAAGCTGAGAGTGGGAATGTTGTCTAGTGGATAGAGCGGGAGTTAAGCATCTTGAGTTCCATTCCCAGCTCTGTAGCCAGCTGTCCGAACTCTGACAAGTCATTTAAGCATCTTGGATCTCAGTTCATTCATTTGAGAAATGTGTATAATATCACATCACATTGTGTTAAAGATTTAAAATGTGTCTGGGAAGTCATTTGATATCCGCAGATGATTAACATTTCTATAGAACATTTAATATTAAAGTATTACAGTGAGCATTTCTGTCCTCTTTGAATTATCTTCCAAATACTGTTTCTGGTGCAGCAAAATAGAAGGCGGTAGTATTGAGGAGTCTGGGGAGCTGTTCATGTGTAATCAGACTTGTTGTTGAGCTCAGATTATTCATTCTACCATTCACAATTAAATCAAATTTACAAGATGGATCTAGCATGCTAGCCTCTTTCAGCAATTGTGGTTTAAGGCAAATCTTGAGAGTGCTTTCACTTGTTTATGCGTTAAGGAAAAATATGAAAAACACTGATGTAGCTTCGTTCTCTGTAAGGCATCATGTACTTCCTTTTAGGAGGGTGGATGCTTTAAACGTGAATCTTGTGCTTGTTGCAATACAGCTTTCCCCTCAAATGGCTATTTCAGAGGCTGCTGGGAAGAGCCAATATAAATCCATGTTTTCCATAGACATCTGAGCCATGTCTGTCTGAATCACATATAGTAAACATAAAATCCCTAGTTGAATTCCTTCACTTTGTGGCATGACAATAAGGGATATTTTATTTCCAACACATATCCATGGGGTGGTGAACATCCATAGGGCTGGATCCTTCCACTTATTATTATTTATTATTTGCACTGCGGTAGCAGCCAGGGACCCTAATCGTGGATCAGGGTCCCACTGTACTGGGTGCTGTATAAGCAATGTATTAACTCATGTTGAGCAGTAACTTACTACATGTGTATTTATTATTAGTAGTAGATTTGTATTACCATAGTGCCTACATGGCCTCTAGGGAATGGTAGCTGAATACACAGCATTTAATTTAATGTGGAGGAGAGTCTAAAATTTCTGAAGGAGTTGGAAAAATGAAATGTTTTTTCCATGTGTGAATTTGATACAAGTTAAACCAGCTCAAAGTACTGTAATTTAGGGTTTAAAGAGGAACAAACAGAGCGGGATTCTGGTAATAAGAAAATGAGCCTCCATTCCTATTGGTTGTTAACGATAGTAATAAGAACAGTATTTTGAATATTACTTGGTATGTCTTGAAGTACCGATTGGGATATGATCTCTCAAGCTGCTCTATCAGCAATTAATACACCTCTACCTCTATATAATGCTGTCCTCGGGAGCCAAAAAATCTTACCACGTTATAGGTGAAACCGCGTTATGTCGAACTTGCTTTGATCCACCAGAGTGCACTGCCCCGCCTCCCCCGGAGCGCTGCTTTACCGCGTTATAGCCGAATTTGTGTTATAGCGGGTCGCGTTATATCAGGGTAGAGGTGTATTTGAATCCTACATCGCTAAAAAGTCAACAGTTGCCAAAAGTTATCATGCAGTATCATCTGAGATACTGTAGTTATTTCCTATTCTAAGTAGTACATAGGGGAAACCTGTGGTGTATCATGAACCAATATATGGTGATAAATGTTGACTTCTTAATGTCTGATGTGAATTTAAGACTGTAGTGCACCAGAGTAAAATCTGAACTGAAATGAGGATCCTGTTGAATTTGACTCAGCTACAAAATTATTTCCCATAAATGGCTAATCTGTAATATTCTTCTGTGTTAAATACTTCCCCAGTTTTGGTGGCTGCATGTGTCTAAGAGACATCTTTGTCTTTCTTTGGACAAGTGTTACTCTATATTTAGAGGTACTCCTAATTTGCAACATATGTGCAGGCTCAGCCCAAATCAGTCACTCTGAAAAGGAATCTCATTTATAATTAGGTTTTCATTATCAGTAAATGGGTCCAAGTTTTTTCTTTAAAAAGTCCCCAGCAGGCTCTCAGCTCTCTGATTCCACTCCTGTGAGATGGTAAGCACCTCTGGAGAGGTGACGAATACCAGTTTCCCCCAGTAAAGTCTGTGGGAGTAGAAGGCACTCAGTACCTTGCAGGAGATGTTTAGAGCCTCAGCAGGTTGGGAAAGGAGATGTGCTGTATGGGTCAGTGGATAGGATGGGGGTTCTGTTCCCATCTCAGCAAATGATTCTGCATTTGACTTTGGGTTTTTACAAAGTATCTCTGCAAATTAGACAGTTAACCTTTTGGTTCATCAGTTGAGCAAACTGTAAAAAAAACAAACAAATAGTGATAATATGCAGATGCTGGGGTGCTGAGGGCCATACCAAGTAACTAAAGAATTAAATATTTGCTGAACTTTTTTGAGTTATTTGAGATCCTCAGATGACCAGTGCAATAAAAGTGCTAAATATTATCTCAGAGTTGGAAGGGACCTCAGGAGGTCATCTAGTCCAGCCACCTGCTCAAAGCAGGACCACTCCACAGACAGATTTTTTCCCCAGCTCCCTAAATGGCCCCCACAAGGATTGAACTCACAACCCTGGGTTTAGCAGGCCAATGCTCAAACCACTGAGCGATCCCTCCCCCCATTCATCACCAGTTGTTATTCTGCGAAAGCTTTTAGTCTGTGCAGCTCGTGGACTCAGAAGAGGAAACTGTTTTTTACCCCTCCCCATGATATATTTACTTTGATGTTTCATGTGTAAGTATTGGACCTGATCCTCCCTGTGGTTGGAGAGTGTTTCAGGTGGCTCCTACCTAGTGGTCACAGTTCACTACAGGGGCTGTTACGCCTAGTAGTGATGGTTCAAGGTGCTGGTAGTCCCGCCTAGTGGCTGCTGCCAGGGCAGGAGCAGTGGAGCCTGGGCTCTCCCTCTTCCACCGGGTTCCGACTCAAGGTCCTCTGAGGCTGACTCAGCTGCTCACCTGCGTTCGTGTCATGTTCAGCTTTGGGCTTCTGGTCCATGTCCCCTCCACTGGGTGCTGTGGATCCCTTCACTCACTGGCTCAATACTGGCTCTGCTCCAGTCCTCTCTGGCAGTTCCCAGGGTGTGTCCTGCTCCCTGCTTGCCTGCCCCAGACTGAGCTGCCTGGCAGGCTTTTAAACCCCTCCTCCAATCTGAGCATGCCCGGCCATGGCGTGGGGGCAGGGTCTCTTTAGCCCATAAGTGTTCCTTAACCCTGCGATCGGCGGGTGTTGCAAGGAACTCCTGCCTAGTAAGAGGTTCATACACCCCATCACACTCCCCTTCATATTTATGTTGAGTAGAACCTTCCTTGCATTTTACATAATACGTCCTGCTCAAAGTGACTAAGAATGGCAGAATTGAGAACTTTAGGGTTATTTGTTGTTTGTGTCCACTTTTATGCAAAGCATTGATTTAAGCAACTTGTTCCCCACCTTTTACTCATTCCCCCTTCTCCCGCCCCTTTGTTCCTCAAGCCTCCAATTCTAAAGAAGCTGAGCACAGGATTTTGTACATAAAGGAGGGAGAGGTTTCAGAAACAGAAGATACTGCTTCGCTTCACTATGTGATGTGTGGTGTTCTTTGCATCTAGGCATGTAGGTTCTCCATGGAGCTAGTCTGGAAGTAGAAGGGTCCCTGTGTCACAAAGACAAATCACTCTCTTATTCTATTTCCTGTCACTTATGCAGAACTAGCTCTCTCACTCTTATGACTCCAGCTTGGTTTTCTCATATCCAAGAGCACTCGCATAACAGACCTTGCATTCAAGGTGTGTGTGAGCGGGAGGGAGTAGAGGAGAGAAAGCATTGGTGAGGGACCTGGGAAAGAGACTGGGATTCGGGATCATCCAGATAAGTGTGTTTCCTGTGACTGTAACAAAGGATTAGGAGCCAGGAATACCCTAGTTTCTAACAGAGCCACTGATTCATTTTTATCACCTTGGATGAGGTAATTTGAGCTCTTTGTGTCTCATTTAACCCAGATATAAGATTGGGTACAATACAAAATTTGATTCTGCAAATAAACTGACCTGGCTCTTATGTGAGGAAAAATCCAAGCTTTATGGTGAGTGTTTGGGTTTAAAAAAAAATCAAGTTATATTTACTGCCTCTCAAGAAAATGTAGATAATTTGGGGGCATTTTTCTTCAATCTGGACAGGAAGTAAAGAGACTAGTTGATGCCCAGTATGTAATGGATGCCCTGCTTAGCAGGGAAAAGCAATTGAATGGCTTGTTGGAGTTGTGGATAAACTCAGTTTTTTAGAATGTGTACATATCAAGATGGAAAGCATTTGTTGTGTTTATATAACACACAATGCCACCAAAACCCCATGCACACGCTGAAGACAGAAGGCATCCTGTTTAGCAACCATTGGTCAACATCCCGTAGTTCAACCAAGGGTTGGAATTTCACTGACTGTGATCCTACCAGCAGTCACTCTTCCTGCTGAAGGCTTTTGAAGCCACACAGAAGAATCAGATCCCTTTTTAGGCTGACCCAGTTTTATGCAAGAGCTGCAGTCTCAGACAGTAATCCACTTATCAAGTCAGGCAAACTCCACAGCAACAATTTCCAGGCAGACAATACTTTACAGAGCTACAAAGTCAGCTTGTTAGAAGCAAAATAACTCTGAGAGGGCCACACAAGGGTCCCTTTCAGCTACATTCACTATTGCCAAAGTGGAATATCAAAGCCTTAAACTTAGTCCATGGTTGTGCTATATCTTTGGGCGCACACAAGTAAATCCTCCTGTCCTGCTGCGGCCACATGAGGATTTAAGCCATGTTTACTCGCTGTTGGTCAGCTGTAGCTCTACAGCTGATAGTTTACAGGTGTTTCTCCTCTGCCAGCCTTGTGAAAGGAGAACCTATGAGAATCCAGATAAACTGAGACTGGGGGAAAAGAGAATACACTAGTTAGCTGATTGAAAGATCCTTGATCTCCAAACCAACGTTTCTATGTGCATTGTGTTGGTAGCGAGTTCCTTATCTTACCTATTTGTTACCATGTGCCAACAGTTACAGATAGATGCTTTAATGCAGTTTGTGTCTTTCTGTTTTTAACAAAGATTTCTAATGATTCCTCACAGGTGTGTTGGATGGGATGTAGAGATAGAAGATTCCCCCTCAACACACACATTTGGTTACTGTTCTGAAGTCTGGCTGCTTTTGGGAAAATTAGTAGGAGGATAAATATATGGAATGATGGTAGCAATTTCCCAGTGGATCCATTAACATTTTTGTCAGAAGCACCTATTAAGGAGATTAACTAACCTAGTGAGAAGTTAATCTTCCATCTGTTAATAGCAGCAAGATACTGAATTGCCATTTACTGAAAGCAACTAGACTTGCCATGCTGGTATGAGAGAGGTAGGCATGTATTAGTGTACCTGCGCCTTCATGTAGGGCTCAGTTGTGTACCATCTAAAGTGAGCAGTTTTGTTGTTGACTTCACTAGGAGCAGGATGGTGTCCTATATCTGTAATGTAAAAACAAGCATATTTTAGAATGGTGTCAATTTGTTTTCTTGAAAACAAAATCCATCTCTCCTTAGGCCAGTCAGTCTCTTCCCTCTCTATTGGTTAATATTGAATTTTGATGATAGCTGATTTTGAACTGACCAGAAAACTCTAATATTTGGCCAAGAGTCTCAAAACTGGGTGCCTAAAATTAGGCTCTAATGACAGTAATTAAGCACTTAAATAAGTGGCATAATGTTGAAAAGTGCTCACCTCTCATTGACTACAGGAAGGACCTGGCAGATGGGGATGAAAATGGGGGGAGGGCTGCCTGTGAATGGGGGGACAAAGGGATAGGAGGGGGAGAGAGGGGAATTACTGAGACTCAGTGGGTGGGGACCCAGCTCCAGTCTGGGAAGGAGGGTCTGGGGGATTCCTATCTGCTCTACAGTCCAATCCTGGGGGCTGCAATGATGGGCCCAGCCCTTCCAGGCCCCACTCTTGTGTCCGAGTTTACACAGGGGTGGAGCCCCTACAGTATTTCCATTGCAAAGGCACCAGAGCTCCCTGGTTCCACTGGCTCATGGATGAAGTAATACTTCTCTGACTCTGTTGACTTTAATGGGAGTGACTTGGTGCTCAGCATGTCTGAAAACCAGGCCACTTACTCAGGTACCTAAACATAGATAATAGTTGACAAGTCTGGCTAACCCAGGCAGATGGTGGGGAATTTACACCAGGGACTCCACTCCACCAATTGTGGTCAGTAAAGCATCTCTGTGTTTGTGTGGGCCCCTGCCAATATTCACTCTTGGTTTTTTGGGGATCCAGCACTGGGGTGTTGTAAATGTTAAGAGAGTAAAGTACCAGGCAAAGTTTGCACCTTACCAGAAAATGGAAAAGGAAAGACTCGACCAAAAAATGAATTCCTGATGTAACGCCGCAGGTGTCAATGGAGTTACACCAGAGATAACTTTATATTATTAGATCTTATGCTTAGTTCATTAGACTTCACTCCTGTCCTTGTATTTGTAAATTTTTTAAACAGTTCATTCCATGGTCAGTCTACGCACAATTACGCAATATTTTTGACAGTAGCTCTTACTTGCTCTGTAAAAAAAATCCAATCATTTTATGAGCAAATTGTATCAAGTATTACAGATTTAAGAGAGGTGAGATGCACAGTGGGTTACGCATCTTTATGGCAGAATAAAAATAAAGATATGATTTTAATATGTAACTTCACAATATTCTACAGACATTCTACTTCTTTATGCCAGTGGCTATAGAGATATGCATGCAGGATCCTTTTTACATTCAGCTGTGGATATTCACATTAATGCTGGGTCATCTGTGGTGCAGTATCCAGCCGCAGTGGTTTTCAGAATTTAAACTGAAAACGTCAGAAATCAGAGCAGTGTGAATTTAGCACAATCCTTTTAAACCCATGAGGTACAAGTCCTGTCCCATTTCAGACTTAAATAGTTCAATGTGACCTAAATTAAATACCTTGTAAATGAGACTAATCCTGAAGAAGGTATTTCAGATCCTCCACAGTTCTAAAACTGTTTATTTCGTGTATTTATTTCTAGAGCACTAATCACCATAGTATCTAGGCACCATCCCCATTCACCTTCACGATGGTGAGCTGAGATGATGCACTCTTGTTTGCAGTGCTTGGCGCAACACATCCTGGTGGCAGGCAGGGCACTTTCTGGGATGGGCCCTCATCTCTTGAAATCTCTTTTCCTGCTTGTCCAGAAGAGGTGGAGTTCGATTTTGTAAACCGATCTGTTAACTCGGCCTTTTGCCTGTGGGGTGGTGATGATTACAGTGCTTGCTTGTAGTGACTGTGGGTTGCATCTATAGAGTTGAGTTGGCTGATATCAACTAATTTGTTATGCTTTTAATAATTTTGATGTAGTGTAGGGCTAGGACAGCCAAGGGACATCTTTATGTGGAATGGAAAGTAAATTGTATTTATCTGTAAGCACAAAAGCCCAGTAAAAGATTGTATTTCTCTAACTGAACAAGTATAATCTGTCCGCTAGCGCTGATGGAAGTTACATGTCAGCACCACGGTATTTAATAAGTTGGGTTCCTCTGTTTTCATGTTTCTAATAGCTGGCATTTCTGCCAACAGGTCACCATCTCATTTCAAACTAAAGAGCCAAGTGCGTCTCTGTGAGATGTGGACGGCATCCTGCATGGAAGAGGTCTATGAGGGCAGCACTAACCCGGAAAGGTCCTTTGTTATAGGCTGGCCCACCACCAACTGTGTTGCTAATTTTAGGTAGGAATTGAAAAGTGTATTTGCTGCTTTATTAAATTAGGTAGGTTAGTAATGTAATAAAAATATTACAAATGACGTATTGTCTACACAGAGGCCTGGAAGCCTGGATCTCTGTGGCTCCGACATAGATTCCCTCTGTTGCCTTGAGACAAGTCAGCTAATCTCTTTGCCTCAGTTTCCAGATCTCAAAAAGGGTGGCAGTGGTACTCACCTAGCTCTTATGGGTGCGGAGAAAATTGAAGATTTGGCAAAGTGCTGTATGATTTGTGCTGTGTACATGCTTGGTGTTAACTGTCTGTCTTGGTTTTTAAAAAATATTTCTGTAAATACCTTGATTACTTAGTAAGGCTAACTACCGAACAGGCACAGCCAAGCTGTCAACCCTTTCCAGGGATCAAAGAGTCTATCATATGAGCCTGCAAAGGGGCAGAGTTTGCATTGAGTACAGGCAAGAATCATTCAGTAAAATGTTGACTCAGTTCAGTTTTTTTTAAACTGTGCCAGAGAAAATAAGTTCAAAATTCCTCCTAAAACAGAAACGCTGAATATTAACGGGCCTGAGCATTTAAATCTGTTTCTGCATGGTCTTCGCTGTGAGGGCACACTATGGCCATTAAGGCAATTCTGGCCATTAGGCTGCTTTTAGTCTCTTCAGGAAGGCTCTCCTGTAACTTGGGAAAAAGGAGGAGACCTTTCTCCAATAAATCTGTGGTGTCCAGCTAAGCTAATTGGGCTGAGTACCATAAACTGGATTCTGCCCCTTAATGGAGAGCAAGAGATGAGACCTGTAGTTCTGTTTTTATATTACATTGTCTGTAACCAAAAAGACTGTTCTGCATAAATTGTTCTCTGTAATACCGACTTTTTTTTTAACAGAATAGGTCTGAAACAATGCTGAAATTTCTATTTTAATTAAACTCTTGCCAATAAAAATGAGCTTTGATTTAGAGACAGTAGCCTATCCTTTAAAGCTAGAAGGAAATAGTCTGGTGTGACAGTGACAGCCTTGTCAAAAAGGAATCCTAGATTGTATGTAAGTGGAGTGATTTCATGTCCAGAGGTAAATAGGAGATCTGAAGAGTTTTATACAAGTCGCTAAGTAGAGATAAGTTACAAGAGAATCTGCCAAGCAATGAAACCAAAACCAAAGTTCAAAAGTTTATCAAATGTATGTTTCTGAAGGAGAAAAATTGACCGGGGATTATAGTTCCCTACATATCAACACCAAAAATTTGGAGAACTGATTTGCAGAAGCAGGAGTGGGAAAAATCTTTTCTTCTTCTAGGGCAGGATTTGGATCAAGAAAGTTTGAAGTAAAATTAGGTTAGACTCCTTATTACTGTAATTATCCTAATAAAAGAACAATCATACATATAACTGGATAGCTTAATACCCTTCAAAGTGTATGGGTGAGATAAAAGTTAAAAAATCTTGTGTAAAATGGGTCCTCGGTCCTCACTGGGGCCTTTTAAGTACTAGCCTACTGTAAACGATTAATAAGACAAAGCATCAGAACGGGAGGAGCTTCACCAATCTTTATACCAGCAATACCCTTAAACTCAGGAATTAAACACCTAAGTGTAAAGTTAGTTTTTTGTTTGGGTTTTAACAGCCTGTAGCTTAGGAGCCTAATCTTGTTTCCATTGACTTCATTGGCAGAATTTTAACTTCTGTGGTGAAAAATTGAACACTAGGACTTTACCCCAATACAGATCATATTTTTTCAATTTGCAGGGAAGCAGGTTTTCACTGAAAGTTGCAAATCATGTCAGTAGTTGTCAAAGGCTCCCCTGAGACAGTTGCCCCATGGAGTAGGCTGATTTCAGGTTTACAGACAATAAATTAACACTGAACTCAAAATAGCTACCTGGCCATTAAAGACTATTATTTGATGTGGGCTTTCACAGAGATCCAGAGCAAATGCTGTCAAGGTTAGACCCCTGACTGGTTACTTGAGTTAAAGAGAGTGAGCCTTTCCTGTCTTGGCTTCACCCAGAACTGGTCCCTACTAGAAGTAACCAGTCCTTTTAATCTGTCTGTTTGGCCCTGATTGGCCTCTGCCTTCTTCTGGCTCTTCTAGGCACCAGAGGACCAACTCTGTCTGGTTCTCTCTAGGCAACCTCTGGAGCTCTAAACTCACTGCTGTCCCCTTCCAGCAGGACAACTCCTTAGGACAGGGGCTGGCTCTAGGGTTCAGCAGGAGCCTGGTCACTCTGTCACAACAGTTCTTTAACACTTGCTTGTTGTTCGTGGATATGCCAGTGAATCTATATGCTCGTCCATCTTGGATCTTATCGGTTTTACTTTGGCACTTGCATGCTGGCTAACTTCTATATTTGTCACTCTTTTATAATCCTTGCAGTTCCCCAGAGCAGAAGGAAAAGTGGCTCTCTTCCTTGCAAAGGTACTTTATTTTCCTACTTTTATATTACTCATAGAAGAAATGGAAAAGACTCATTCACTCATCTAAACTATCAGTTGCTAATGCAGGATTGTTCCCTATAGTGGACTTTCTAGAAAGAATGGGCAAAATCCATGCTAGTTTTGGTTTTTCAAAACCTAATCAATCAAGGGGGATTTTGGGGGAGGCTTGAGTACATGGATCTGGTTTTGTCCCATTTCAAATAGAGATGGGCAGAAACTTCATTGGCTGGGATTTTCTATTCCAAAGTCAAAGTTCTGGGAGTTCAGATCTGCGTCTGTTTGTCTGGCTCCACAGACTTCATGGGTTGGGAGTGGATCAATCATTCTTACTTTGAATTATTTAGACTTCCCACTTTTTTTGTCCAGTTGCTTTAAATGTTCTAAGCAATGGGGCTTCAACCAACTCCCTTAGACTATTTTACAGCCTAATGCATCTTGATGATGGGAAGTTTCTGCTGGTGTAAATTTACCCATTCTTAATTTCATCCCATTCTCCTTAGTGATGTCACCCTGTATCGTCCTCAAATACAGCTCCTTTTCTTCCTTGCTATTTACACCCTATTCATCCTTGTAGGCAGTTGTCCGTGGTCCCAGGTAGTCACTGGATTATCCTATAGTGATGACGATTTAATGTACCAGTCACCAGGTTTATCCTCACTTGTTAGGGTAGTTTCCTCCTTTTGAGCTGGATCTCTCCCTCCCACAGCAAAACCCATGAGAGAAAGAAAGCTGCACAAAGGAGTCCCCTGTGAGGATTGTCCTGACCGGTTGGAAATAGACCACAGGTCCCACCAGTGCCATTGGAGTGGAGACCATGTACCACTATGTGGCTGGCTCTGTGCCACCAGCCACTCTGGCCCTGGTCTCTGGCAGTGAGGCTCCAGTGGGGGCTGTGTTACCAGGACTTCTTCTACCCACAGATGATCCCCAGGACCCTCCTAGGCAGGGATCCCTGCCATGGAGGGGGCTTTGCGGAAAAGGTAGTGCAGCCCTGGGATGCGTATTTTCCTATTGGGGAATCTCCATAAGGTGGGGGGAAGGGTATTCCCAGATCTATGGGGCACCCTCCAAATGATCTGGGGCAAGGAGAGGGCAGTGGTGTGGAGATGACTGAGACCCCACTTCTGTCCAGAAGAGAGGGAGACCCATGTGTGCAGGGATTTCCTTTGTATGCAAATCTGGGGGAAATGATTGGGCCCTTTACTAGCAGAAGGATGCTTTTCATTTTGGTGGGCTGCCCAAAAAGCAAACCATTGTGAAAGCAGCATTTAGGGTTCAGAGGGGCTTTAAACCTTGCTTGTCTATTGCTTATACTGGTTTCCACCACCTATAAGCTTTATTCATGCAAAAGTGTAATATTTTATTGGAAACCCTGGTCAGTATCCATATGGAATATTATTCTAACATAGAATAGATGCATCATTTCCCCCTAAGATCTTTGTGCATATGATAAACTTGCAATCACCTCTCTTCTTTATACAGCTATTATTTGGGTTACTAAATAAAAATATTACCAATTTTGTTAATAACAATGAAAATGGTGTGGTCTTTGCTTGTTTTGTTAGTCGAATCAAAGAAGAGAAAGAAAAAGACTATCCCAAGAACATTCCACTGAAGATCATTGCGAAGGATGTCGGAAATTGTGCATATGTAAGTGTTTCTGTGCTGAAAAAGGGGACTAATGCTTAATGGCAAAAGACCTAAATGATGCTGAGCACACATAATTCCCAGTGACTTCAGTGGGAGTTTTAGGAACCCAGCCCCTCTCATGATCCAGCCCACGATAATGTATTGGGCCAAGGTGAATAATGAGCTGAACGTGAGCTCCCAGCGTGATGATGTGGCCAAAAGGAGTAATGTGACCTTTGGATAAATAAACAGGAGAATCTCAAGTAGGGAGATTATTTTACCTTTGTATTTGCCACTGATGCCTCCGTGTCTGGAATTCTGTCCCCAGTTCTAGTGCCCACAATTCAAGGAGGATAAGTTGGAGAGGGTTCAGAGAACAGAACAGCCACAAGAACGATTAAAGGATTGGAAAGTAAGAATGGCCATACTGGGTCAGACCAATGGTCCATCCGGCCCAGTATCCTGGCTAGATCCCAGTATCAATGGCCAATGCCAGGTGCTTCATAGGGAATGAACAGAACAGGTAATCATTGAGAGATCCATCCACTGTTATCTGCTCCCAGCTTCTGGCAAACAGAAGCTGGGGACACTCAGAGCATGGGGTTGCATCCCTGACCATCCTGGCTAATAGCCATTGGTGGACCTATCCTCCATTAACTTATCTAATACTTTTTTGAACCCTGTTATAGTTTTGGCCTTCACAACATCCCTTGACAACAAGTTCCACAGGTTGACTGTGCATTGTATTTTGTTTTAAAGCTGCTGCCTATTAATTTCATTGGATGACCCCCAATTCTTATGTTATGTGAAGGAGTAAACAACACTTCCTTATTCATTTTCTCCACACCAGTTAAGAGTTTATAGACTTCTGTCATATCCCCTCTTAGTCCCCTCTTTCCAAGCTGAAAAATCCGTCTTTTTAATCTCCTTATATGGAAGCTGTTCCATACCCCTATCATTTTTGTTGCCCTTCTCCTGTACTGTTTCCAGTTCTAATATATCTTTTTTTTAATGGGGTGACCAGATCAGCACATAGTATTCAAGATGTAGACGTATCATGGATTTATATAGAGACATCATGATATTTTCTGTCTTATTATCTAATGGTTCCTAACATTCTGTTACCTTTTTTGACTACTGCTGCACATTGAGTGGATGTTCTCAGAGAACTATCCACAGTGACTCTAAGATCTCCCTCTTGAGTGGTAACAGCTAATTTAGACCCCATCGTTTTGCATGTATAGTTGGGATTATGTTTTCCAGTGTGCATTACTTTGCATTTATTATGATTTTAAGGAAAACATGCCTTATAACAGGGTTTCTCAAACTTCATTGCACTGTGACTCCCTTCTGACAACAAAAATTAGTACACGACCCTGGGAAGGGGGACTGGAGCCTGAGTCCCACTGCCCAGGATAGGTGGGCCAAAGCCCAAGCCCCACTGCCCTGGGGGCGCCAAAGCTTGAGGGCTTCAGCCCTGGGTGGTGGAGCTCGGATCTTGACTTCAGCCCCAACCCCCAGCAAGTCTAATGCCAGCCCTGGCAACCCTACTGGGGTCCTGACCCACTTTGGGGTCCCGACCCGCAGTTTGAGAACCATTGCCTTATAGTGATGGACTCAAGGAGCTCAGTCTATTTAGCTTAAAAAAGAGAAGGTTATGGGATGACATAGGGAACAAATATTTAATGGGCTCTTCAGTCTAGCAGAGAAAGGTATAATGTGATCCAATGGCTGGAAGTTGAAGCCGGAGAAATTCAGACTGGAAATAAGGTGTACATTTTTAACAGTGAGGACAATTAACCATTGGAACAGTTTACCAAGACTCGTGGTGAATTTTCTCCATCAGTGACAAATCTTTAATCAAGATTGGATATTTTTCTGAAAGATGTGCTTTAGAAATTATTTTGGGGAAGTCCTACGGCCTGTGCTGTACAGGAGGTCAGACTAGATGATCACAGTGGTCCTTTCTGGCCCTGGAATCTATGAATCTGTGAAACGTTTCCTCTCTATTCAATACATGCAATCATGTCTTAAAAATACTGTTCTGGGATAGAAACACTTTCATGGATCAGGTGCACATCTCAATGAGTAGAAAGCAAAGCTGGAGCACATTTCAGAGCAATCCTTCTGAAGTAGTTTACAGTTAGGCCCCTTGAGTGATGCTCGTACAACATGCCCTGGTTTTACTCTCAGGCCTGATCTAGATACAAAGTTGTACTGGTTCATCTGAAAGGGTGATTTTTATACTGATTTAGTTAAACTGGTGTGACTTGGTTTGTGGACACTGTTAAATCAATTTAAATCTGGCTTCCATCAGCTTAACCAGGGATCAGTGTTCATATCACACTCCTCGCCAGTACCCGGCCGAAGCCGGGGAAGCTAACGAAACCAGCGGAACCAAATTCGGTGGTTAATCCTGGTCACGACCTGTATCGATACATTTTCAGGAAAAAAACTAAACTGATATAACAAATTTTAAGCCAATATAAGAATGTCCACGTAGGGCATTGCACCATTTTAACTCCGTTTTTACCCAGTTTAAGTTAAACAAGTGCACTTTCTGTACGTAGACAAGCCCTCCAAAAACCACTAGCTCGATCATCCATCCATCCTGTCTGTTTCTATCCTCTCCCCTCTAAATGCTGCTTTAAAAATCTGTGTTTTATGTTCAAGAGCCTAAAAGACAGTTGCTGAGGCAATTTATGTTTTGTAGAAAGTCCCTTAAGGAGACTTTTCTACCAGAAGAGGCAATCTGCAGTTGTTAGAATGCTATATCTGAATAAGTCCAAACACAGGGTATTCCTCCTTTCATGGGAAATCATTGTGAGCACAACAGCTAGAATTACTGGATCCCTAAACACAATGTTAATAAACAGTGGTGCAAACAGTGAATCAAGCTGGGCTCAGATATTTCTGAAGAGGGGTCTGTAAATCTTTTATGTACATTCAGAGTGGGGCAATAGCTCAGAATCTTTCTAGCTTAAAATTAGTTCATGAGCCAGAGTTGGCTGTCCGAGCCTGATAGTCCTAGAAATGAAATCTAGCAGTCCAGATATTATCAGTAATGAAGCAAAAGCATATCAGATGGAAACTTCATAATCTAAATACCTCTTATGTATTACTGTCTCTTGTGTATTAAAGCAGCTGGGGATCCCAGGGAACTGTTTCATTTTGTGGGAGGAGGGACATGCAGCAAAAAACCATTTTATTATATTCTAGCCCAAAGCAAAACTTATGCAAATATGTTGACCTACTCCTAAGTGCCAGATGCCATTGCTTTGGGGAAATGTTAAATTTTTTATGGTATGAGCATTCAGTTATGTCCTGAAGCAAACATACAGTATTCTCACTACTTTACTTTAATTGCCATGGCAGCTTGTTACTATCAGGGGCTATACAGAAGGACGTTCCAGATCTTTGTTTAAGGCAAAACATCATGGGTTTGTTTTACCTGGAAACGTTGTGTGCAGTTTAAAATTGATATGCTGTATGTGTCAGCAGGGTCTAGCAAACTGATTCTGGGCAAGGAGTCAAGAGTTCAAATCCTGGGTTTGACACCTACTCTCGCTGTGACGCTGGACCTCTGTGTCTCTTTCCCCCCATCTGTAAAATGGGGTCAGTAACACTTATCTACCTCCCAGCGGTGTTGAGAATGAATTAGGTCATGCTTGTACAGTGTGTTTGAAATGTAGTGCTCTGGGTAAGGCTACATCTACTCTAGAAGTGCTAAAGAGGCACAGTTGCACAGCTTCTGGTAAAGACTCTCTAAAGCCACGGGAGAGAGCTCTCCTGTCGGCTTAATTACTCCACCTCCCATGAGAAGTGGTAGCTATGTTGGTGGGAGAAGCGCTCCTGCAGACGTAGCGCTGTCTACACCGGTCTAAGTGTCGTAAGTTATACTGAAGTAAGTTCTAGTGCAGATAAGGTCTAAGTGTTTTTTGGTTGGAGTTGGGGAAGAGACAAGGGCATAAAGATTGATTGGAATGGGCTGGAGGGAGGACATGAAGGTAAGATTAGAAACCATGTGTCATGGCGATGTGAAAAATAAGACACGTAATTGAGGATGTTCCCCTCAAGACGGCAGGAATAATATTGATGCTTGGCAGTCAGTGGCACTGGTGTTGCAAGATCATTTGAGGAAGAACAGCTTCCAGAAAGCAGGACTTCCAGGAATGACTAAAATCAAAACACATCAGTGCATACAGAAAAGGGACTTCAAGATGGCCAGAGTGCTCAGCTCATCCCCTGTGTCAAACCAATGTCCTGTTTCTATTCATTATACACACCTGAATAGGAATAGTATGTTTCATATTGTTTATCATTAAGTTTGGAGGATGTTATGGAGGTAAAAATATGACTGGATTAGAGATTCCCGAGATTAAGCATTTCTGCTATCAAACAGAATTTGGCTTTGATGCATATACATGGGAAGTGAGTGACGGGCAGTGATGTGAATGTCACTGTTACTATCCTTTCTGGCTAGATCTGCAGTAGAAAAGTGAATTATTAAATGTTAATACACTGACCATTTGTTCCATTGAACACACTCACTTTATCCATTCTGAAGTGTTCCATTCTTTCCAAAGACTCTTCTTATATCTATATGTCCCTGCATTAACTCACCTTTTATTTGTCTTGTGTAGAGGGAAAGTGCAGTTCTTAGTGGTTGATTCAGCTGCGTGTTTTAATGCAGGGGTCTCAACCGCGAAATCATAACCACCCTGCCCTTCCCATTTCGGTATTTTGGAAAGTGGGGCCAGGTCCAGGTATGGACAGGTCTGAGAGCTTGTTCTCATGCACAAAAAGTATATATTGTTTATTAGCTAACATCTTATCAGAGTATCTTGCACAGAGTTTTTTTTCAGCACTGTAATTTACCACTATTCTCATGCGAAGTCATTGGGAGGATGTTCTTGGCAAACACTGTAGTCTAGAATGCCAATTTTCCCTTCCCCTTTTTTCTCTCCACAGTCGAAAACGTTCCCTGTAACCAATGCTGATACAGCGAATGATGTGATTCTTACAGCCCTGCAGCAGCTGGGGATTAACGTAAGTCCTTGCAATCAGATTTGATGACTCTATTTATTTATTTTTAAATCATATCAAATCTTTACTGCTTTTACCCAAATTGAAGACATTGACACCAATTACATTGGTTACCATAAGAGGCCAGTGATTCTTAACTGCTATGGAGACGCATATTAGTATAGTGCTTTTCATCCACGGATCACCAAATGCATTATAGGTATTGAGAGAGCCTCCCAACACCCCTGTGAGACACACCCCACATTCGTGCTGGTTATTAAATTTATTTTGCAGGTGGGTGAGCTGAGGTGATCACAAGTTAAGAGCTCCATACAACTCCTGTTGAAGACCGAAACTCACCTTGGGAGCTGGCTCTGGCCTTATTGGCCTGATTTGTTTTCAAAGTTGAATGTGCACAATTACATTTGCAAATATGTGTGTACAGCTGTGTGCCTAAATCTTACATCCAAGTACTGCTCTTTGATACCTAAACTGGGTAGTTGTCTGCATGTCCTCTTTGGTGTGGAATTGCATGTGTAAAACTAACAGACCCCAGTTATTGGCAGGCGGGATCGAACCTGGGACCTCTGGAGCTAAATGCTTGAGCCTCTACTGCATGAGCTAAAAGCCACATGGCCCTTAGCTAAGGCTGTAGAGCAGACTCATTAATCTCTCTCTAAGTGGTCTCAGTGCCACTAGATGCGACAGAGCACCACAGCCAGGAGTATGTGTGGTTTACACACATGCACCTACATCGGAAGTTTTTCCTTAATGACTTGTCCGAGGCCACACACTGAGTGAGTGTCAGGGTTGGGAATAGATGTCAGGAGTTCTGACTTCCTATCCCTCTTCTCTCACTATTTAGCAAAGTGGCTCTGACCTGTACTGGCAGTAGTGGAAGTCTGTGTATGAGCATTGGTTGACTGGGTGGTTAATTTCTTTCTTTCAAGTGGAACAAAAATAGAAACAATGTTAAGTAAAATAGTATAGCTCTTCATATATATGCCTTTTTAAAATGGCTTGGTCGTGTGTGTGTGTGTGTGTGTGTGTGTGTGTGTGTGTCCTGAAAGTTGGGTCTGGCCAAGCAGCTCTCAACACAGGTTCAATTATGGAAAGTTAAATATGGCTGAATGCCACCTTCATGCTCCCTTGGGTCTGCAAAGGGTCCTGACACAGTTTAGAGCAACTTTAGGGCTGCTGTAATTTACACCAGCTGTCAGGGTTTCTAAGGGACTATTCTGTTGGCCAGGGATTTCTTGAGCACAATACTCAACCATACTTCCCAGCATGTCTCAAACTCCCGTTACACCAAGTCAGACCCTTTACACCACGTGAGGATTTCCCCTTCTGCCTAATTAGGATAGCTCTGGGATCCTTTTGAACCACTGCAATGAAAAGAGGTTGTAACATAAGTCAAAATCTGGTGAACTTTCTCTCCGACCCACAGTCCAACCTAAGGGAGCTGATGCAGTATGACAGTTACAAGTCCATTTTCTTAATGCACTTTAGTTTTACCCTTTATTATGCTTGCACATGTCTGCAGAGAAATCATTGGGCTATGAAGATATTGACACTGCAAAGGAGTGTTTTGGCTGGTACGAGAGAAGGAGTTGATAACTGTTCCACTGTTAACCTCACATTAGTATTCCATTGTACGTACCGTACCTGAGCTTTAGCCCTGGTTTAATGTATCAATTTGAGCAAGAAAAAAATGAAAATCTATCTGGATGATTTAGACTCTTGGTTGCTGTACTACTCTTCTAAGTAAAACAGCACACGTTTTCTCTGCACCGTGGTGGCCTAGCAGCTGTTTTATTCTGAGCATATCACACACCAGCAATCATCTGAGACTAGCTTAAAAAGAAAACACACAAGCCCCATCCAATAATTGTTTCTGTTAGATAGGTGGCTTTTCCTTACATGACATGACACACAGGAACAAACATCTGAAAAGTAAAGGGGAGGATATTTCAATGGCAATTAAAGGAAATACATTTCCCATCTTGTGTGAGTAATGACGCTATTACCGTGCCTGACCTTGCTGCATTTTGTGCAGTGTACTTTTTTCTGGGAAAACCCAGCTAATTCCTGCAAAGTGTCGTCGTTCAATTGGTCTAAACCAGGAATTCTCAACCGTTTTTCTTTCTGAGCCCCCCTTCCCCCCCAACATGCTATTTAAAAACTCCATGGTCAGCCTGTGCCACAACAACTGGTTTTCTGCATATAAATGCCAGGGCCAGCATTAGGGGGTACCAGGCAGGGCAATTGCCTGGGCCCCATTCCACAGGGGTCCCCACAAAGCTACATTGCTCAGGCTTCAGCTTCATCCCTGGGTGGCGGGGCTCAGGTCCTCAGACTTCAGCCCTATGTGGCAGGGCTTTGTCTTTCTGCCCTGGGCCCCAGTGAGTCTAATGCTGGCCCTGCTTGGCGGCCCCCCTGAAACCTGCTCATGGCCCCCTAGGAGGCCCCATACCCCTGGTTGAGAACCACTGGTCTAAACTATCAAGCTGGTCAGGAAAGGGGGTTTGGTGGTTGGAAGGTTCCTTTAAATTTCACACACCAGCATCCGACGAAGTGGGCATTCACCCATGAAAGCTTATGCTCCAATACATCTGTTAGTCTTAAAGGTGCCACAGGACTCTCTGTTGCTTTTTACAGATCCAGACTAACACGGCTACCCCTCTGATACTTTAAATTTTGAGTTCCTAATGTTTCAGTAACACCAGGACTGTCACAACTGTGCAAGCAAATGGACTTGTATTGCCTACAGGGGCAACATTTGTGATTGGGAAGGGCAGTCAGTCCCTCAAAACTGAGTTCACCAGCCCCTTCCTCCCCACTACATCTCCTTCCTATATATTTTACAAAGAAAAAGTAAATATTTTTTGTGCTGTTCAGCTGTATGTATTTGCTCCTGGCTTCTGGCCCTGAGGCACCAGGGATGTCTCCAGAGTCTATTTATTTTTCTTCTTCCACATGCTAACTAGCTTGGCAGCAGTGCTGATGTGGCCCAGAAAGCTGTACTTCTGTCAGTCGCAATGAAAGTGGCTACGGCTTTCTGGGGTGGATCCAGATTATTATAGGTGGGTGCAAGAGGTGGTGGGTAAATCTATTTTGAAGAAGTTTGGAGTCTGTCTTAGATAAAAATAAAGTACCACTGGGTATCTGCCAGATTTCTATAGCCAGGACACTCTCTGCTTAAGAATGCTGTAGCGCAGGGGTTCCCCAACTTTTTGCATGCATGACCCCATTTTGAGACTTACTGTTTCCTGTGACCCTTGACAGCAATGAAGTAACATAGTGACCAAGGAATCCAAGGACTTTACACATTAAGTATGTTATTTAATGCTCTCTAATGTGACACATGGGC
Source organism: Trachemys scripta elegans (assembly GCF_013100865.1). Lineage (NCBI taxonomy): Eukaryota > Metazoa > Chordata > Testudines > Emydidae > Trachemys > Trachemys scripta. Next base: position 308,451,088 of record NC_048298.1, read on the forward strand.
TTGTGTGTTGCGACACAGCTTCTCAAAGTCCGGCGGCATGGTAGAAGTTGCACATTTAATCTCCGATGTGACATCAATGGTAGATCAATACCGAGACTTGATGGACACAAGTGCCCTGAATCCAACTTCACACAATTATGTGCTTGCAAATGGCACCATCAGTTTCAAAGTGCATGTTGAGAGTGCAGGATATTCATTCTTGATAGTGAACCAGAACTCTGGGAGAGAAAATTGGGCATATGTTCTTCGCAAGAATCGATCGCAGGAAATTTCGATGAGCTGTTTGATTTCAGCTGCTGGCAATTCCGTGGCATCAGGCTTGCACTGAAAGGGGCTTTGCACCCAATCATATTTTGTCACCTCCAACTCAGAGTAAACTGTCTCCCCTCAGGTCCAGCTTGTGTAGAGAGAATTGCCAGTCTGTGAACTGTGAGTCTGAAAGAGGCCTCTAGAAATGGAGGACTCCAAACAGCCATTCATGCTGCTTGGAGCTAATCCTTAACACCTCATATTGAACAGTATAATAATGCAAATAATTCAGAAGTTTGGATATTCTTATTTGGGAATTACAGGAGTAGTCACCCTCTGGAGAGTTCCCTTGCTCATAGTCTCAAGGCACAGACTCCTATATTACTGTAAGAAACCTAATACATTCCTCTCCTAATGGCTGGTCATTTTGATTTTAAAGGGCTCTGAAAAAGACTATCAGCTGTGGGTGAATTCGGGAAAAGAAGATGCTCCTTACCCACTTATTGGTGAGTTTTTGGGATGGATTTGTTTTACATTATTAACTGTCATATTAGAAATAAATAAAAAATGTGGTTTCGTATTTTTAATACTTCCCTGTCCTGTGGGTTTGCCTATCTTAAGGAAGACCCCAGACACAGTTGAGTTTTTTGATACTTTTCTGCAGAGAGCGCTCATGTGTTGTACCCTCTTAGCAATTGGAAAGTACCGTTTCTTTCTCCCCGAGATTTGTTATTTTACATTTTATAAACCTTGATCTAGCCCAGCGGTCGGCAACGTTTGGCATGCGGCTAGCCAGGGTAAGCACCCTAGCAGGCCGGGCCAGTTTATTTACCTGCTGATGCGGCAGGTTCAGCCGATCGCGGCCTCCACTGGCCGCGGTTCACCGTCCCGGGCCAATGGGCGCGGCGAGAAGCGGCGTGGGCGAGGGATGTGCTGGCCGCGGCTTCCCGCCGCCCCCATTGGCCCGGGACGGTGAACCGCGGCGAGTGGGTGTCGCGATCAGTTGAACCTGCCACGTCAGCAGGTAAATAAACTGGCCCGGTCCGCCAGGGTGCTTACCCTGGCAAGCCGCGTGCCAAACGTTGGCGACCCCTGATCTAGCCCCTCTATTCACACACCTTCTCTTTCTCATAGAACCAACCTGCTTTGTCATGTTTTCTCCTATATTGCCATAGCATACTTACAGGGTTCTCAGTCTCAGCAGATTCCTGGGGAATGGGTTTGCTAATGTACTTATGTCCTCTCTGCTGGCAGACTTTCCCCCTTTGCAGGAGTAGAACAAAATATTGGGTTTTTTGGTTGTGTGTGTTTTGTTTTTTTTACACAACCCCTCTCTGGTTTAGTAAGTAAGGTGATTAGATTGAGATTAGTTCTGGCCCATCTCTCATTTAATTCAAGAACTGATTCCCTTTCCATTTTTGAGAACCTTCCCTCCTTGGAACGTCGCATTGTTTACGCTTCATAACATTCTGCAAACAAACAGAAACAGGGAACAAGAACAATGTGCAGGTTTTCCCCATTCTCCTCTCTCCAACCTAACTGCAGCTAAATCATAGCATTCCTTCTCAGAGCAGCCTTAACTACAAACGCTTTACTGGCATCAGACAACATTCATATTTATAAAATGTCTTAATGTGTGCACCTTATAGACAATGTAAACTGTTTTGTCTTTGAAACATACCAGACTGTCATTCAGCATATTGTATGTAGTTTAGTTCAGACATAACTGCTGATGTGGCTTTATCTATAGGATCATAGAATGTAGAGATGGAAAAGACCTTTCAGTTCATTGAAGCTCTCCTTCTGCAAGTACAGAATATAATCCTTTCAATAGAAGACCTATTGGATGTTAAACTGATACTACACTTGATATTAACCCAAAGGTTTACTTGGAGAAGTTAAGGGCCCAGTTTTTAATCTCAAATTCTGCCTGCCGATGTGCATCTAACTGCAAGTGTTTCAGCTTTGTTCTGCCTATCATCCTTAATCAAGATTGCATCCACAAACAGATTTCAGATTACTCCTGGTCTACATACAGTTACACCAATTTAACATCACAACTTCAGTTCAACTTCTGTGTGTGTAGACAAGCCCTGAGGTAGTTCTTCTAGTGGAGTGTTTGTATGATTACTCCGAAATGAATAGACACTGAATAGTTCCCGTAGACTCCAATTGACCGTGGACGACTAGTTTCAGTTAACTGTGTGATTAACATTTCCTTCCTATTTCAACATCCTACAGAAACTGGAATTGTGTCCCCTTTGCCTGCCTAGTTACCAAGGCCAGGGAGGGGAGGTCACTTTCATGTTGAATCTAACGCTTTTTGTATGTTTTTAGCAAATAATGGCTACCAAAGCAGATAATGGCTACCAGGACTTTCATTTCTTGCCAGCTGCATGTGGAAAACCAGTACCTAGATTTTCTGCAGAGAAAATAAAGCAGTAAAAAGAATAAATACTGGATTCCAAAATTGTCAGTTGTAATTTTCTGATGGGCATTTGCACAATTTGACTAACAAAATTGGCCCGAATTTTCTTGTACCCAATGTAACTTTGACTACAGTGGAGTCAAAAATGACTTATGCCAGCAGAAATGAGAGGAGAATCAGAGTAGCTTTATCCTGAGGTTACCAGGAGAGAGAGAGAGAGTTGCAAGCCAGTGTACAAAAATCTGTTTTTTCTCTAAAGTAGATTGAATTTTGCTAGTCCCCAGTCAGTCCGAAATAGATTATTTTGATTTCTCTTTGAACAGGACACGAATATCCCTTTGGAATTAAAATGAGCCACATTCGAGATGCTGTGCCCCAGATACAGGAATCGAAAGACTGTGCCTACCCTCTTGACCTTCATGGGTCCTTCTTAATGGAACAGCTGCCCCGAGAGCTGCAGTGCCAGTTTATACTGAAGCCAAGTCGTCTGGCCTTGTGCGAGCAACTGAATGGTAAGTTGCTCCCCTTACAGAGGCATCATTCATTGAGAGAGTCTTCAGGTTCTCTCTCTGTTATAGAAAGCGGTCATGTGATGGGGGCATAAGATGTGGGGAATAGGGTCCAGATGTATGTTTCAGCTATATGAGAAATTTTACACTAGAATTCTCTTATTTGAGTTCACTGTATTTTTTTACACTTTTTTTTTTTGAACCAGGTTAAGTTTTTATGAAACTGCCTATCAAATGGTTTTTCCAAAACCAACAAAGCAATGGCCAAATCTCCTCCAGGCAGCCTGTTGGCTTATTTTAACAGTTTATTTGCTGATCAGAAAAATCATGTCTCCACAGGCCTTGCTTTTCTATAATGAGGCTGAACAGTTTTGTGGTTAAGGCACTGGAGTGGGACTCAGGAAATTTGGATTAAATTGTTGGCTATGCCCCACAGTTTGTGTCACCTCAGACAAGCCCCTTAGTCCTTGATGCAGCAAGGTGCTAACTTTAAGCACTTATTTCAATGGGACGACTCACATTCTTTTTTTTTAATTCGCTTATGATTAATTAAAAATATAATATATATATATGCAGAAAAAACAAGCATAAAGTACTATACACAAACTTCTCATAATACAGAAATGTTTCATATTAATCATTTGCTGCCTAACCTTAGCTATACTTGAAACATTTAATTATATTTATAATATGAATGATTAAAATATAAAGCAGCTATTTGTATTACACGATTTACAAACAAAATTTGTTTATAAAAAGTCCAACAAAACAAAGAAAAATTCTGAAGTTAGGATAAAGAAGAGAAGCCAAATTCAGAGGAGGGGGATAGAGATGGGGAGGGAAGGAAGTAGGCTGAGTGGAGGAGGAAGCGAGGGGCACCCATTCATTTCTTGCATGTGATTGTTTACACTGGGGCCAACCTGACTTGTCTCAAAAAGGGTGCAACACCTCATTAAAATCTCCTGCTATGATGATTGATTCTAGTGGGATATTAATTAGTTTGGGGAGAAAAAAATAATAATAAAAAAACTTGTATCACCTATATTGGGTCCATATATATTAGTCAGAGTGTATATAGAGCAGTGGTTTTCAAACTTCTTTTCTGACAATCCAGTTGAAGAAAATTGTTAATGCCTGCGACCCAATGGAGCTGGGGATGAAGGGGAAGGGGTTGGGGTGTGGAGGTGAGGGCTGCGGGGTTGGGGCCAGGAATGAGTGGTTCACAGTGTGGGAAGGGGCTCTCGGCTGGGGGTTGGGATGCAGGAGGGGGTCAGGGCTCTGGGCTGGGGGTGCAGGCTCTGGGGTGGGGCTGGGGATGAGGGGTTTGGGGTGCAGGAAGGGGCTCCAGGTTTGGGGGGGCTCAGGGCTGGGGCAGGGAATTGAGGCTTGGACTTACCTCTGCTGGCTCCCAATGAGTGGTGCAGTGGGGGTGTTAAGGCAGGCTTCCTGGCACCTTGAACCGCGCTACACCCCGGTAGCAGCCAGCAACAGGTCTGACTCCTAGGCGGAGACGCGCAAGCGGCTCCACGTGGCTCTCGCCTGCAAGCACTGACCCCGCCCCCAGCTCTCATAGGCTGGTTCCCGGCCAATGGGAGTGTGGAGATGGTGCTCAGGGTGGGGGCAGCGCGCAGAGCCCCATGGTCCCCCCGCCTAGGAACCGGATCTGCTGCTGGCCACTTCCGGGGCACAGCGCGGTGTCAGAACAGGTAGGAACTAGCCTGCCTTAGCCGGGCAACACCACCGATGGGACTTTTAATAGTCCAGTCAGCAGTGCTGACCAGAGCCGCCGTGACCCAGTGCCTTCCATTATGCGACCCAGTACTGGGTCGCGACCCATAGTTTGAAAACCACTAATAGAGAGAGTCCGAGATATTAGCCTTCTCCAGCAAAAATCTATCACCTTCATCTTTATTTACATCTCGAATTTGTAAATTGAGTCTTTTGTGAAACAATATTGCTACACTTTTGGCTGTAGAGGAGAAATCGTTAAACATCCCTTCCGACGTCTAACCCCTCCACAATTTCTCTGCCTCCAAGTCATTAAGGTAGGTTTCCTGTAGGAAGATAATATCTGCTTTCAGCGTTTTTAGGTGGGTGACAATTCTTTTTCTTTTTATCGAATGATCAATCCCTTTTATAGTCCAGGAAACACTATTTATAATATTAGCCATAAGGAGTGTTTAGGTCAAATATCTCTTTATCAGGCACCTGAATAGTGTCATTGCTTGGGTCATTGTTACTTCCAGATCTTAGGAATGGTATATCTGGGTTTCCCTTGACTGCCGTGGGGGCATGAGGGGGAGGGGAAAGGGGAGAAGGTAAGGCAGACCTGGAAAGGTAAAAGATAGGTATAATGTGGGAAACAAATAGGAAAAACTGAATAAAAAGAAATGAAGTGGTCAAAAGTGATCACAGATCACTTAAAAATACATAACCCTTATCCAAATGGAAATAGTACCTCAGTCCAGGAGGTTTACAAGGGGGTGACCTCATCACTCTGCCCCCCACCTCTTCAAAACACCCATGTGGGGTATAAGCTGGTTTCCCTCTAACTTTATAAAGAAGAAATAGTCTCATATCAAGGGAGGGAATGGTTTCTACACTGTTCACAACAACAAAAGGGGAAGAAGGCTAGTGTCTAAGGAACAAGTCTATAGGAGATACATAAGAAAGGTATACAAATAGTTTAACCTTATTCTAACATAACGGGATCATTTGCAGATAAGTGTTCATTGGCAGAACAGTTCTACCTAAACTTTACCCCCTAGAGTTTTGTCCACACTTGAGTATTGTGTGAACTCCATTGCCCAATAGCTACATCAGCAATGTAAATCAGCTTAACATTTATTTCAACTCATTTAACGAAAATAAAAACTAAAATAAACCACCTGAACTAATATTATTGGAAAAGACAACTGACCTTCTCATACTCTCAGTCTCAGTAATTTGGTGAATCATAACCAGCAATAATAATTATTCTTGGATAGGATTTTAGGAGATCAGATTTATTCACCATGGAGAATTGAACAGATTCATCATTAAACTGAAATCTTTATTCCATCGTTTAGATCTGGTATCTCTTTTATAAGTGTACATTTAGGGCAAATGGATTGAATATTTCCAGATTTACTATAAACCCTGAATCTCTGAATTAGATGGGGATGAAACCAAGTAAAATCATCAGGCAGGAAGATTTTTTTTAAAGGGGTGGGGGTGAGATAAGGGGTTGGAAAAGGTACCAAGAGGGAGAGTGCCTCAGATAGAAAATAGCATCACCCTGCTCTGTTGAGCCTTGCCGATCCACAGTGTAAGGGGTCCCCAGGTCCGAGGCAGTGATTTGCTTGGAGTCAGGATCTTGAGGTAGGTGGTGCTCCCTGTGCACTGAAATCATGAGTATCTTGCCTTCCTCTTTAACTTTGAAAGTAGCAGGGAAGGAAACGTAGTAGTCCAAACCCAATCCTTTCGATAGGGCTCTTGATCTATTGAATTTAGCCCTTTTTTCCAGCATATCCTTGGTGTAATCCAGGGGAATCATCAGCCTGTGTCCTTTCCATGTTAGATCTTTCAGTTCATGGGCTTTTTTAAGAATGAGTTCCTTAATATTGTATTTTTAAAATCTTACAATTATGGCCCGGGGCTTTGCATTTGGAGGGGGTTTGGCACAAGATAGCGGTGAGTGCTCTCAATCTCTAAGTTTGATTGGGGGCAGAGACAAAAGTGCTGGCAGGATGGTGGATAAAAATTCCACAGGCCTCCCTTTTTCCAGTCCCTCTGGGAGACCCACGAGTCTCAGATTCTTCCCTCCAGATCCTTAACCTTCTCTTGTGGTGCTTTAATAGTTCTTTCCTGTTGCTCTGCAGTTATATTCATACTACTCACTGTGTCTTCTTGTGAGGAGATTCTGTTCTCAGCGTCCTCTACTCTTGAGGCCAAGCCTCGCAAATTAGCTTGGAGCGTACTAGTAATATTTTTGATCTCCGTTGTATCGTCATATCTTTTTCTCAAGATAATCTGCTCACTTGAGATTTGTGGTAGCCAGTCCATATTTTCATCTGGCTTCAGAGAGGCAGCCTCTCCCTGGTCAGCCATCCTGGTTGCAAGAGGGCTGCCCAATAGCTTCTGCTTTTGGGTATTTTGTAGAAAGTCTGGAGACGGAACAGGGTCCATAATGATATTAAATCAAAAGAAAAGAGCTGTAGAATAATATCTGATGAAAATTAGATGGGGGGGGAAGTTATGGTGGTGGATTTTTGGAGGTGAGGAAGGAAGCTGTAAAGCGAGGCATCCACTGCCCTTCAAGTGGCTCCCAGAAGCAGACTACTCACATTCTTAAGGTTAGGCATGTACTTAAGTACATCTCTGCTTCCATGAACGGGGATAATAATACTCTTCCACCCTTTGTCTGTCTTATCTGTATCGGGCCCAACCCTGCATACTCTTGAACACATGCTTTATTTTGTGCAGTGACCTCAGTGAGACAGTTAAGCACACAAGTAAGATTTTTCAGGGCTGGGGCCTTAGACTGTAGACTCATTGGGGCAGAGACTCCCTTAATATGTGTTTTTTACTGCACTTAGCATACTGGGACCCTGATCTTAGTTGTCACCTCTTTGTGCTACTGTAGTATTAATAATAGTAGAAAATCATATATATGTAGAACTTCTTCATGTGCCTCACCAATTATTTTTATTTCCTGGATATAATTGCTCAGAGTGTATGCCTAGAACACCATTTTTAATGTATCTAGAAATTAAATATATGGGGGTTTGGTATGTGAAGGTATTACACATTACACAGGAAATTTAATTGCATTTTATATATAGTAAAATAATTTCCTTTCTACTCCCCCTCCCCCCAATGTTATGCAGCATCTATTACTTCATGGCATATTTTAGGAATGAGGCAATTAGTTAACAGGTGTGATTAGGTTTCTAGGCCCAGCGTGGCAGCTGACATTGACTGGCAAGAAAAAATAGAAATGCCAATCAACTCTCTCAAGTTCTAATGCAGACCCATTATCAATAGCACTGTGTAAACTGCTGGAGAGAAAGCAAGACTGCCTCTGGATCTGAGGCTAGGGGCAGTCCATGGATGATGCACAAGCATTGGGCAAAGTGTCAGTACGAGAGGCTATTTATTTATTTTTCTACTCTCCTCCTCATCTGATTGAGCAATACATCATTTTAAATTGCTTTATCGGTTCGCAAACCTGATTAACTTGTATGCTGCAGGATCCACTCTCCTTTCCTCTTCTTGGCTCCCACTCACAGATTAGTTTAGGAAATTGATAAGGACAGCAGCACAGAGGCCAGTAGCTGATCTCAGGCTGATCTTGAAATCAGCAAGCCAAAGGCTATGTGGCTGTTGTTGTTATGTAATTGCCAGGCACAATTCTGTCTCGGTATCAGAAGAGTTCACAACAAAGGGCAAGATTTGTATGTATGGTAACAGGTCTTATGGCTCATAATGCTGCCCCTCACTATTGTGGGATTAAGCTCAATTTATTCTCTTTTCCCTGAAATAGGATAAAATAGTTAACTTGGAAACGGAGCTTATACAAGTGTCCACTAAAACTTACAACTGAATGTGTAGCCAGTTAGGGATACAGTTGGCTCTAAACATGGTGGTTGTCCATGCACAACATGGTTAACATACAATTAGCAAGCACAGAGGCATAAGTGTTTCAATCATGTCATACTAAGCCATTGGCAAAGGTGAAATACTTTCACATTGCATAGATCAGTGGTTTTCAAACTTTTTTTCTGGCGACCCAGTTGAAGAAAATTGTTGGTGCCCTTGACCCAACGGAGCTGGGGATGAGGGGTTTGGGCTGTGGGAGGGGCTCAGGGCTGGGGCAAAGGGTTGGGATGCAGGAGTGAGGGTTGTGGGGTGGGCCCAGGAATGAGGGATTCAGGGTGTGAGAGGGAGCTCTGGGCTGGGCCAGGGGGTTGGGGTGTGGGAGGGGGTCAGGGCTCTGGGCTGGGGCTGGGGATGAGGGATTCAGGGTGTGAGTGGGGGCTCTGGGTTTGGGGGGGCTCAGGGCTGGGCAGGGGGTTGGAGTGTGGGCGGGAGTCAGGGCTGGGGCAGAGGGTTGGGGTGCGGGGGTGAGAGCTGCAGGGTGGGGCCAGGAATGAAGGGTTCAGGGCTTCGGGGAGCTAAGGGCTGGGTTGGGGGGTTGGGGCATGGGCTTACCTCAGGCGGCTCCCAGTCAGCTGTGCAGCAGGTGTGCAGAGGCAGGCTTCCTGCCTATCCTGGCACCGCAGACCGCGCTGTGCCCTGGAAGCGGCCAGCAGCAGCTCCGGCTCCTAGGCAGAGGTGTGCAAGCAGCTCTGGGTGGCTCTCGCCCGCAGGCACCACCCCCCAGCTCCCATTGTCTGTGAACTGGCCAATGGGAGTGCGGAGCCGGTGTTGAGGGCGGGGACAGCGCACGGAGCCCTGTGCCCTCCCTCCCCCCCCACCTATGAGCCAGACGTGCTGCTGGCCACTTCCAGGGCGCAGCGCGGTGTCAGAACAAGTAGGGACTAGCCTGCCTTAGCCGGGCAGCACCGCCGACGGGACTTTTAACGGCCCTGTCAGCAATGCTGACCAGAGCCGCCGCGACCCAGTGCCTTACATTCCGCGACCCGGTACTGGGCCGCAACCCGCAGTTTGAAAACCACTGGCATAGATTATACCCCCTAATAGCACAATTCTGTACAAGTTGGCCGCTCCTCCTCCTCCTCCATCACTATGCATTAGGACATATTTGAGTGCATTGAGCCATGTGATACTGGTGCCACACTCCCTTATTGAGGCAGTGTGAATTAATTCCCTGGATTTTCCCATAATGCACAGGCACACACACAGGCAGCCTGGTAGATGGTGACATGTGAACACAGTTAACAAATGATTGTAATGTGAAAAAAAAATTGCTGTGTGGACAGAATTCAACTCTGTTTATTGTAACTGAGTCAGATGGCTGTGCCATGACCTGGTTACAAAAACATAGTCTATGTACAGCGAGGAAAGGACCTACACATGCGTGTTCCTTCTTTAGGGGCTTTATAGCATATAACGTTGATAACGAAGTTAATTGCATCATCATGATTAAAAATGCTTGTAAGCTCATGTCTATCAAATGAATATCATAAACATATATTTACTTAACATTTAACTTCAAATATTTGAACAGTGAGAACTGTTTGTCTGGCATCCAAATTGTTCTTTAATCATCTGGTAAAAAGGAGACCAGAGTACAGTAGATTGGTCTCATCACAAAAATAGTCTCATAAACTTGGAAGGATTCAGTAGTTACAGATTTGGTCCAAAAAGACCCCAGATGGTTCAATAAATTCCAGAGGTTTTATTTAGTATTCAGATTGTTTCCTAGGCCTGGTCTACACTAACCTCCCCAATTCAAACTAAGGTACGCAACTTCAGCTACGTGAATAACGTAGCTGAAGTCGACGTATCTTAGTTCGAACTTACCGTGGTCCAGACACGGCAGGCAGGCTCCCCCGTCGACTCCGCGTACTCCTCACACCGAGCAGGATTACCGGAGTCGACGGGGAGCACTTCTGGGTTCGATTTATTGTGTCCAGACAAGACGCGATAAATCGAACCCAGAAGTTCGATTGCCTGCTGCCGAACCAGCGCGTAAGTATAGACAAGCCCTTAGTAGTTCATGAAATTGGGGAAATCCAGTCACACTGTGTAGCACCATGTTGATTAGAATACTGCATGTGAATAGGACTCCCTGCACCTAATGTAAAACGTGGACAGCTCTGATTCTGAAACACATCAGTATCGCTAACTCTCACTGGGCCAGATTCATTAACTCCAAACTTATTTGCAACCAACGTGCTATAATGTGTTCCCCATTTTGGCCCAGAAGAACCCAGTGGCACCAGATTGTTCTCAAAATAGCATCCTCCACATACAGTGTGACCTCCCATGCAGCTACATGGAGGACTCCATTTTAAAGAGCAAAACAGTGGAGGACCGCGCAGTGTGACCTCTTGCACTGTATGTGCATAGCCATACTGGCAGGGGCTGAGAACCTGAACTTAAAATATCCAGACTGCACCGCTGCCCAGAGGAGACCCTAGGAATACAAAGTTTGTGTTCCAAAGTATGGAAGTACTGCCTTCAGCACAATGAATAAGCTGCCTGTCTCTCAGCCATGTCAGAGCTTCTCTCTGTATCTTAACTTAGCACATGTTTAAGCAAAGAAAGACCTTACATGTCTCTCCGTCCCCCAGCTCTTCTCCTTGATATCTCCCATTTCCCTTGAGCTGTAAATGAACTAATATTGGGGTAGCTTTACTGTCCTTAGAATCTCTTTGTGGCCACACGATGTTTCTTTGTGCTGCTCAGCCATTGTCAATTTTTGACACAATGCTGGTGTTTCATTGTTTTAGGCTACTTGTTGGTTTCTGTCCCAGTGTTTTCAAGAATTTTGAATTGGTCCTCTTCAAATAGGAAGAAATCTTCTCTGGCTTGACAGTGAGATTTAAATGCTAACAAGCCAGTGGCCAAGTGGAACAGCTGTCTCTCCAGGACTTTGTTCTGGTGATGGCTCTACAGAAAGTGTTTTTGAGGGGGATATACCAGCATCAGAAGCGGACCTCATAACACCAGGCTTAGGACTCTCACTTAGTTTGACCAATGAGTTATTGCCTTGCGGAGCTGGAGATAAAGAAAAGTTTCCATTGAGATTGGCTCAACCACTCTGCTGTCACAAAAGAAAGGCTGAAATGTTCTTAGTTGCAACATTGTTCATTTACTTAGACACATTTCTGAAATTTCATAACAGTTTTTCACCAGCGTGGGGGTGACCTGGCTAAATTCCAGATTGGGTAATAATTCTGCTTACCTAAATTCCTCCTATAGTTTTACTTCTGTTCCGCTCCCTGATCTAGATAATAATAATAATTGTTGGAGTGCACGGTTAAACAGATGCTGTTTCTCTCCCAAACGGTGGCTGCATTTCCTTGAAATGGTCCTTTTTTTGTTTGCATAATTTTTTTAAGTGCTTTGGCCTCTTGGAATTGAAGGAAATAACATGAAGCTAGTAATTGTTCCTAATTTTTAAGATAAATTCCCTTAAGTTTTAATATATTATTCCTTATTCTGCAAAATAGAAGCTCTCTTTAATTTTTCCTTTCAATGGGCTCAATGTATTTATTGCCAGAACAGAGCATAAGTATGTACTTGCTATTGTAAAAACAGAACTCGCAGTGTAGTAAACCTTAGCAAACCATAACAAAAATTGAGTTTTTAGACATTAGAGGTTAGTTGCTTTCTTCCAAAGCATGACATGTGAAAGCACAATCTTAAACTTTGTCAGGCTTATCTTTCATGAAGCTTCGGTTCGTTTTAAATTTATATCCTCATTTTCTTTATGGAAAGTAGTTTTCATCAGCTTGTAATGTTAAAACATTCAAGTTTTGAGTTACTCTAACTTTCCTGTCTAATTGTAATGAAATGAATTCCCCCACTCCCAATGGGAACGTAATCTCCTACAATGGAATGATGTATAACAGAAGCCACTAGTGACGCTAAAAGCATGTGCGATAAAGTATGCGATATAAAAGTCTATATTGTACTGAAATCCATGCTTATAGAAGTAACACGCCTGGATTCTAGCAATGTAGAACCCTTCTGCGGGATGAAAGACCCAACATATGGAAAGGTTCATAGAGGTTTAAGGATCCTGTATACCTGAATCAGATGACTTTGGAGAAAAAAGAAAAGGCAAAATGTGTGTGTGTGTGTGTGTGTGTGTGTGTATTAGTTTTTCTATCTCATATTTCCACCATAAAGTTGCCAACACAACCCTCCAAAATACCCTTTGCTGTTAAGCCAGAATTTATATAGAATGACAGATAAACATGAGGGAATCCATTTTCTATTTAAGATTGCCTTGGTTTCCTTCTCTTTGTGCTGTAAAGAAGAGCTTCCGTCAGTAGTGCAGTTCGGAGCTTTCACTGTTACCGTACCTCATGAAAACCATCAAAAAGAATGAAGAATAACCAAGCCCATTGGTGTGTTGTCATCATGATGACGTGCCAGCTGGTAGACATTGATTAAAGAGCAGGCACTGGTTCTTGAGCATCGGTCGGCAAATGCTTGGAGCAAGAACACAGATACACTCGCTCTGGGGAAAAAGAGTCGGAAAGGCAACTGTTTTTTTCTGTTGGCTGTTAATGCTCCTTCCCCCATCAGCTTATTCATTGATGTTAGTTGTGCAGAGGCTGCTCCAGCCCATTGCCAGTGGGAACTGGAATGTCAAGGTACAGCAGCCAGGAAGAGAAGAATTTCTTCTTCAAAAAAGAGGCTCTGTGGTTTTTGTGGATGTGGGTGGGAACAATCTAGATGCATGTAAACTCAGTGGGCTGGTTTTCTTAATCCTACATTTAGAGGTAAGAGTTCCGGCTGCAGTCTAGCAATGCAGTGCAGATATGTGTGATCCTTTTTGAATGCTTGGATAATAAAGCATGTTCTCTGTGTCTGCACACCAATGGAATAGGCTGAGCCAGACCGAGGAGTTGGTTGTGTTCATGAAACTTTTCCATCTGAAACCATAGCAACCACTACAAAAGTAATATTAGAAACAGAACTGAAATACATTTCTTCTAATAAACACCTCACTTTTTCCCCAGAACTAAGCCAAAAGCCATTTAAAAGGAAAAAATCGATCATAAACTGGGCCTTTTGGCGTGGTCCGGGCACTCAGCTGGACAATATACCACTGTCTCCAACATCTCCTGTTCCAGGGAAACTCTTTGGTCTGTCGCTGCCAGCCATCTGTGAGAATGACAATCTGCCCAAACCTGTCTTGGTAAGTCACGGATTCTGGGCTAGCTATTAAATATTTGGGATTTCTTTGCATAGGAAATGAGAAGGTTGGGGGTTAGGTAGCCACGACACTGAAATGATCCTCCATAGAGAAACCAGGAGGAAATGTTCTCTCCAGTTTTGAGCCGGAACTTTGGCTGTCAACACAAATTGCAGCAAATGTTTGTAAAATGTGGTCAGACCTGGTTAATACAAATCAGTCTGCAAATTGTATGTAATCAGGCTGAAGGTTTTTTAAAACTAATCTATCTTTTCTGCATGGGCCTGGTTCTGTAACTCTCTCTCATGCAAGTAGTCCCTACTCCTCAATAGGAGTATGTACTACTCAACAGAAGTGTTGTGGAATCAGGCTTCTAAGTCTAAGGGCCAGATCTTCAGCTGGTGTAAATCAGGGGAGATCCTGTGAAGTCAATGGAGCTACATCAATTTACACCAGTGGAGGATCTGGCTCTTATGCTTGCCCTTGGTATGTTCTCCCCACATCACTCAGGGATGTTCATACCAGGACTCTTCAGGACATTCCAGAGCATTGTTTGTTTTCTAGCTGCAGTCTTTACGAATTTTGATAATTTTAGGGTATCCAATTTAACCCTCCAGAGATGAGCTCTAGTTTACCTTAGGAATCTATTCTAGAACTATTAGGTCCTTCAAGCCCAATGCAGCCACTGATGTGTTCTGAGAATCATTCTCAAACTTGAATCCTTTTGGAACTTTTGTTTGGGAAAAGTAAAGTTACTAGGTGCACGGACATCACTTGGTACAATTAGTAGTTTGAGTCTGAAAAACTTATGTTGTTTAAGTCCCAAAAAGTGACTTTCTTAAAATTCATGCAGCATCCTTGGAGAATGAAACACGGCATCTGGGATGCTATATGGAGAAGGCAAAGCTGAAGGTGTTAAAGCCCCACGCAGGTTGCGAGTCTCTGCTTTAAAGCATTATAACCTGCATTCTAAATTGAAAGGGTTGTTTTAGTTTTTATCTTACAAAAAGCAGGTCAAACCATTAACTCGTCGCCCTAAAACATTGACCAGTTTTGTTTGTTGGCCAAACCTTCGTTCTCAAGTTGAGATCTTGCATTGCAGGATTTAGCTCATTTTTAACAAATGAGCTCCCAATCTTTGCAAAGAAAGGGGAAATACTGCTCTGAGTACTGCTGGCTTGAATGGTGCCCCTATAAAGGTATTTGCACGTAGATGGACAGTTGGCTCCCAACTTCTGAAAGAAGAGGAATGTTAAAGAAGTAGACTTTAAAAATAGTTTCCATTTGGCATATTTGCATTGCTGCGCTTCAGGAAGACCTACCCAGCAGCCCAGACTGCAAAATTAGCCAAAAGCTACTTTTCAGCGATTACAGTTCTAATGACTCAATTTAATGATAATACATTCTCCACCAGCCACCATTCCCCTGCCGTCGGCTCAGAGATCCTTCCTTAAAACAAACAGTCCTCGATTGCTTTGTGACCTACTTATTTTCCTTTTTTTAAATAGTTTGGTCTTCAGACAAATGTGTGTTTGTGTGTGTGTGTCTATATATATATATATATATATAAATATATATATATATATATAAATATATATATATATATATATAGAATATATATCACTATTTTAAAAAAAATCCTAAATAAAACACTCCATGGAGTAAAGTACTGGTCACACAGAGTAAGGGTGGCAGAATAAGGGCTGACGCTTAATGAGGATTTAGAAGTGGAGATTAATATGAAATGAGAAGTACCTACTAGCTATGATAAAATTATGTTAGGCTGTTCAGGCTACAAATTGATCATCAGCTGGGCCAGAAACCTTAGCACATAGTTTGCAGCAATGCTGAACAAACAGGTGACTGGAGGTTTGACACCTCCCTGTGAAGCATCTGGCTGTAGCCACTGTCAGACAGGATACTATGCTAGATGGACTATTGCTCTCTTCCTGTGCAGCAGTATAAACTGGCTGATATTTGCACAGTGCTTTGAAGAGGTAATGTGCTAGATCAGTGTTGAGTAATATTATTATATTGGGTGAGGATATTCGCACAGCTTGTTTAAAGAAATGTTTTCTCAACTCAGTGCCGCAGACCATAGCTTTAATGAGGGTTCGGTGGCAAAGCCCATGGAATAGAGAATATACCCTGATGTGTTTTTGACTTGTGAATCTTCGTAGGACGTTTGCACATGTGGAAAAAGGATAAAGCCACATCTTAATAGTTAACAGATAAAGAAGCTATATGTAAGGAAGGCTATCTGGCTTTTTAATTTTGCACAGGACATGCTTTCCTTCCTTTACAAAGAGGGGCCTTTTACCAGGGGTATTTTCAGACGCTCAGCAAATGCGAAATCCTGCCGAGAGCTCAAGGAGAAGCTTAATTTGGGAGCTGAAGTGCACCTAGCTTGTGAATCCATATTTGTGACCGCCTCAGTGTTTAAGGTATGCAAAGAGCTTTACTTCTCTCTCCTTGAGGGCCGGGGGGTGGGAGGAGGGATATGACAACTAGTCAATTTGTTTTCTGCAACAGGAGTTTATTTTTATTTTTTAAAACTTGCCTCCGATCTCATTTAGAACCTGATCCTCCAAGTCCTCTAGCTCTCCTTAAAGTCTGTGGGAGTTCTTTGCAGGCTTGGGCCCTTATTCTGTAAAGATGCTATAAAGTACAAGATTCTTGTGCTTCCCAAAATATTCTGGTTTATTTCTCTGTGGATTATCTTTGCATAAGGACTAGTATGTTCATAACAGTATTGTTTCATGCAGAGAACATCCAGAATTCATAACCAGCCTATTTGGGAGAGTTTTGTCTGATGTGTATTTGTATATAAATCTCAAATATGGACTAGCATATTTACCCTGTTGTTTTATTACCCTTCACATGTTTACGTACAATGGGTGCTCGTAATCTCCATTGATATATGTTCAAGTAGTGTCTCTAGGAGGATTTTTTTAACAGAGGCCTTGGCTACACTTGCAAGTTACAGCGCAGTAAAGCCTCCCCCAGCGCTGTAACTCACTCCCTGTCCACACTGGCAGGGCACTTACAGCGCTGTATCTCCCTGGGTACACTGCTGCAGGTACTCCACATCTCCGAGAGGAATAACAGCTGCAGCGGAGTGGCTATGACTCACGGGTGTGAGTGTAAATGCTTGCAGCGCTGTACTAATCACCTTGTCAAGTGGCCGATCCTCTCCATTGTTGTGACGGCTGCAGGAATGCGGAAGTGCCGGTTTCAAAGCCCGTATCACAGAGAAAAGCAAACAGTTTGCAGCTTGCTTTGAGTGAGTAAATGAATGAGCAGGGGACCGGGAGTTCGGAACTTGCAAAATAGAGAGCTGACATGCTCCAAAAAGCACTCTCTCTTCCCCCACACTCCCTGTCACAATCCACCCCACCCCACCCCACGTTTTGAAAAGCACGTTGCAGCCACATGAATGCTGGGATAGCTGCCCATAATGCACCGCTCCCAACACAGCTGCAAATGTGGCAAGTGTGGCCACACCACTGCGCTGGCAGCTGTCAGTGTGGACAGACTGCAGCACTTTTCCCTACTCAGCTGTATGAAGACAGGTTTACCTCACAGCGCTGTACAGCTGTAAGTGTAGCCAAGGCCAGAGAATTTTTCACTTGACCACAGCTCAAAGAGCCGAGAAGCTCTTGCTGCCATTCCTGATGCCTATGAGTTGTTGCCTCTCATCATGTTGAAATGGTCTGCCCTCTAGTGGTTGGAGGTCTTAAAATGTGCTGCTGTTACTACTGACAGTAAATGGAAATTCTCCATTAGCTCAAGAGATCTTGAACAATTCAAGGAATGAAGTTAGATCCCTGCATTGGGGTTTACACGGAATCAGATTCCTCCTTGTGCTGTGCTGCTGCTGTTAATGTTCACTGGAAAAAAGAGACGCTCTCTGGATAACATGAAGACATAAGGAAAAGCACACCTGTTCCTTTTAAAGAAATCAAATGGTGGTTGTGGGAAACTGGTTTTGTAGTGTACAGAAGAGAAGAAAATAAGACCTGAATGTGGAATAATATCTGTGCTTGTAAAGATGGTGAAATATCTTCCCCAAACTTCTGCACAAAAGTGTTTTGGTTTCACCCTTACAAATTGTTTGACACTCTCCAGATTTTGTTTTTCTGCACAATTTGACACGAGTTTCTTCGTCTTCAGCTAGAACATGTGAAATTTGTATTCTCAATACCAAAGCCATTGAATGAATTTGACTCATGCTTGCACCTTTGCACAGGAAACACCACTTAAACCCTCAAAATAGTGCCAAAATGGTGCTGATCCTCTGCCCTGGCATACGCTTCACCTCACTGTGCCCATTTTTCACATCACAATAGGGTTTGTTTTGTTTGTGGAAAAGTGGCCTGTTTGAGGTTTAAAATAAACATATGAAACAGGGCAAAATTTTGGGGGTGAAATGAGCCCCCTTATTTTGTTTGTAGCAAAAAGGGGGGGGAAGCATTGTAGTACTTTTTTCCATTTCATTGCATCTAGTACTCAAACCTGCAAAGTGCTGAGCAGCGTGGCCCTCACCCAGCAAAGCATTTCAACATGCGCTTAACTTTAAGCATATGAGTTACCCTATTGGCTCCAATGGGACTATTCCTGTGTCTCAAGTTAAGCAACTGCTGAAGTGCTTTGCTGGATTGGGACCCTGTTTATTACCGCAAATTTTAGGTGGAAATCCTAATTTTCATTGCAGTCGTCCCAAAAATAGATGGGGAAAGAGGGTGTACATGTCTGATGTCAAAGAAAAACCTGTTTGTGTAATATGCATCATAGAGATGGTTCAAAAGTTCATGTGGTAAAGCATGATCCCATTTAAGGCTGGCAAAGTCAGTGGGATCTGCTGAGTAAGTGCTAATTGTACATTTAAGCTGCTAGGAGAGTGAATTTTCCTGCCACTTGAAAACTAGACAGAAAACTGAATTCATGTACCGTGCTCTGGGGGGACTCCTCCCTTGATTTACCTTGCTTTAATGTTCTTTGGAAGTGCCCACCTCAGACCTTGTATGTGAAGAGTTTCCCCAAGGTGTGAATCAAACATCAGTGAAGAATATTTCCTGCCACTTGAATGAGGGAGCCATGCAATATGCAGCTACTCTGGTTCATTATAGGAACACTGGAGACCAGAACTGAGCTTTGTGTCTGTAATTCAGGGAAGTACAAGCCTTATTTTGAAGAGAATGAGCAGGCAGAACTAACTTACTTTAATTTTTGTCATCAAAATCAATCTGTTCGTTGGCAGTCCTGTGACAGTCACAAACTGAACACAAAATAATTTGTACATAAACACATGGTAATATGGGCCTAATTCGGCACCACTGAAGCCAATGGAATTTTTACCAGTGATTTCAATGGCTCAGGATCAGGCCCTATAGGAAAATTATTGTAAAACTTATTGCTTGTCTACACTAGAAATTTGTACCACTTTAACTGTACTGGTACAGTTAAGGTGCCACCGCCAACTTGTGACTGCAGTTATATCAGTATAAAGGTGTTTTATACGAGTGTAGCTACTCCCATACAGGAAGGAGAATAACTGTACCAGTATAAGGCAACAGAGGGTCCTGTGGCACCTTTAAGACTAACAGAAGTATTGGGAGCATAAGCTTTCGTGGGTAAGAACCTCACTTCTTCAGATGCAAGTCTGAAGAAGTGAGGTTCTTACCCACGAAAGCTTATGCTCCCAATACTTCTGTTAGTCTTAAATCCCACGGCTTGGAGCAAGCA